>NW_006293001.1:8153567-8156632 GCF_000327345.1 Myotis davidii
CCCAATTGTATGTTTATTGATTTTAGGGAGAGAGGGGGAGGGAGGGGGGAGGGAGAGAGAGAGAAAGAGAGAGAGAAAGAAAGAAACACTGGGAATTGACCTGTGACCTTTAGTGTGTAGGACGATACTCCCACCAACTGAGCCACCTGGCTGGGGCAAGAATATACTTATTCTTATATTCTTGACATATTCAAACATTCTGATAAGTGTTTATGTCAAGAACTTTTATCCCCAAGTTCTTTTCAGGTTCAGAAAGGTATCAGAGTAGGCCCTGCCACCCCCAGCTTCCATCCCCATGAGCTCTTCTTTCACTATTCCACTAACAGTGAAGCGATTTCCAGACTCTTAATGATAGTCCCTTTTCCTTGTGTTGTAGCCACTGATGCCCTGTCCATTTCTTCTTCCCTATTTTACTGCAAAAGTCTTCAGAGGATTTGGACATGGGGGGAACTACTGAACCCAATGGAAATGTCTTTTAGGTTTGTGATCCGCCTGATCCTCCCCTGCATTTCCACCCCACCACTCCCTCACTGCAGCTCACCCAGGGAAGGGGCGGGGTGCGACACCATCTCCTCCTTAACAAGAACTCCAGACCTGGTGTCAGGAGACTGAGCTTTCCAGGCACTTTTCTCTGGTGACAGTCGGGCATGATGACCTTGACAAAGAGGTCACCGTTCGGATATTGTCACAAGCTGGGAGTGTGGACAAGAGAATATGAATGACTTCTTAGAACCGATGAGGCTTCCTTAGGTTTGCAGCTGTAGCCCATCAAGAAACAGCTTCATAGATTAGCTCCTTAAGGAAGGGACCATGACTTACTCATATTTATATCCCCAGCATCTAGTAATATGTCTCGGCATTTAATAAATTCTCAATATATCTTCCTTAGTGAATGGCCATCTGTTTGCCGCATAATTACAAATAGAATTTCTTTGATTTGATTTCCATCCGTTTTTGTTGGGTGGACAGTTTCCAAGAACTGAGCAAGAGTTCATTAGGTCATTAGAAAATAAGGGTGAAATTTTACCCATGCGAATTCCATGCCTCAGGAAAGCAGAGAATTCCATCCTGGCTTGTTCATGCAGCTTAGAGGGTAAGATTAGGAATAAAACCTCCCACCCATCTCTGCCACATACAAAAGTAAAAAGCTCAAATCAAAGATTGTGAACTCGTGGCTCCCAGTTGAATCCAGTCTGCAAGAAGTATTTTGCTTGGCCCATATGATGGTTTATTTTTAATCGAATTAATTGCCAACATTTATTAAAAATCAGATTTCATGTAAAATATCAAATTGCCAGCTTTCTCTGAAAAAATGGGGAAAACCTGGCAGCACTTGAGTTTTCATTCTTCCCTGACATTTGACTGGCCCTTATTTCAATGGGTTATTGAAATGGCCACAGCCCCCAGAACCGCCTGTCACAGTGCCAGCTGGAGGCTGAGTGCCAGTCGCCATCCATCCAGGACTCAGAGCTAAGCCTGGCCGCCTCCTGGGCTGCCCCTCCTGCCTGTTCCCCACAGGACTTAAGTTTTCAGCTCGTTGTTCAGAGTCTGGGTTTAAAGGTTTTAGATGATGACCTTGAAGATTAATTTTGTGGCTATCCAATATCTGAATGCAAAGGAGTTTAAGAACCCGTGAATAAACATAACTCATTTTGTTCACCTGTATGTTCTCAGTGGTCGATTTCTTCACGTAGCATCCCTAATTTATAAACACATTATTGCCATGGAAATTCATGGCTGTACTTTTCACTTCCCAGCTCTATTAAATTTCACTCTTGACATTTTCAGAGCCCCTTGTACAAGGTGCAGATATAGTGTAGTAGCAATCTCAAATGGCTTTGTAACATTAAATATTAAATAACTTCAAACAAGGGAAAAATCACAAGTCAGCCAAAGCCTGACACATCAATTTAATAAGTAGCAACAAAGAGTCTCTCATTTACATGACCTATTGCTTAACCGCTTCAGTAGAATGAAGGCCTTCACACTTGCATCTTCTTCAAATCTAACATGAAATATCTGTCCTAGAGTCATGCTGTGACTCTCCATCCATGGGCACTGCCCATACAGTTAATTATAAAACCTCGTTCGTAAGCCATGTATTGAGTGCCTGACATATATCTGCTAGATAAAAGTAGTAATGATAGCCCTGGCCAGGTGGCTCAGTTGGTTGGAGTGTCATCTGTACACAGCCTTCCTATGTTAATCCTGGGTAGATCTAAAGGTTGTGGGTTCGATTCCAGGTCCAGGGGCATACAGGAGGCAACTGATGGATGTTTCTGTCTTACATTGATGTTTCTCTCTCACATCCATGTTTCTCTCTCCCTTCTTCTCTCTCTGTAAATCAATAAAAACATACCCTCAGGTGAGGATTTAAAAAATAATAATGATAGTTGAGTTATTGAACACCTGTCATGGGTTGAAATGCTATTGTGTACACGTTATAAGTTTCATTTCATTTAATCTTCACTCCAACCCTTTGAAGTAGGTGTTATTATCTTCATTTTATAGATGAGGTGATAGAGGCACAGGGAGTGCCCCAAATCACCCAGATGGAGTGAAACTGTAGATACAGTGTTCCCACCCAGGCCCTGTGAACACAGCCTCCCTGTGTTAGTCCTGGGTAGATCCAAGACGCAGATTTATCATACAGTGCCAAAAATCCAACTGGATAACATAAAAGATAACTATAATATAGATTATCTCCATATTAGAACAGTATATTAATGGGGACAAACATTTCTGCCTTTGGAGGTGGAGACCAGAGAAAACTTCAGAAAGATCGTGATAAGTTGAGTTGGATAAAGAGGAAAAAAGTCTTAAGAGGAAAGAAAATTATGAGCAAAGGTCCTGAGGCATAAACATGAATGGTTTACTCAGGAGATGGAAGGCAGCCCTGACACCTGGGTGATAATATTTGTAGGCAGTACATGGAGACAACTAGGTATTCGTTATTTCCAAACTTAGACTTAACTTAAGGTTAAAACAAAAAGATTTAATCAGCCGTAGCCTGTTTGGCTCAGTGGATAGAGCGTCGGCCTGCAGACTCGAGGGTTCCAGGTTCA
>NW_006293001.1:8156693-8187094 GCF_000327345.1 Myotis davidii
GAGAGAGAGAGAGAGATATAATCAACATATGTTGGATCAAGAATGAGATTTGTCAAGTCACCTTAAAGCAGTGGTTCTAGGCTTGGTTGGGGCAACATTTGATTAGCTTCTCCCAGTGAAGGATAGGATGGGAGCACAGAGGTATTACAGGGTCCCCATCATAGAGGACCTCTGAGAGACAGTGTGGCTGAGCGTATTAGAGTACTGGGGGAAAGGAGTGCTGTCTTATAGAATGGTAAGACTTGTTCTTTGATGAAAGTGCCTTAGGCCCATCTCAAGATTACCACTTCTTCTGTTTCTGTTTTGCAACGAGTGGCTTGATTATACTCTGGCTTTCTGTATAGATTTGCCTATAGGAATAGAAACTCTCATTCATGCCAAAGAAAATATTCTGGACTGAGTTGCTGTGCTCTTTCTTATGACTAAGTTAATCAGTTGTTATCCTGGCTTAAGTGTCTGTCCGTGGAGCTCAGCAAAGCCCAGCCCACCCTTTGAGAAAGATGAAAACTATATGTGCTGGATTAGAGCAGAGGCTGATGGGACGGAGCAAAGGGAATACATGAAAGGACTATTCCCAAGGTAGAACCTGAGATTTGATGACTGATTAGAGGTAGGGGTTTGAAGGAGGAGGATCCAAGGGTAGGAAACTGAGTGGATAATAATGTCTTTGACAGACGTGGAAGGCAGAAGAAGAGTGGGTTTCTGGAAGAAAGGTAACAAATGTTTGGCTCTGGATTTTCAGTCCAAGGTGCCCATGTTGGTGAAGAGCTCCTGCGTTTGGGTATCCAGGGTTCTGAAAGCAGGTTAGACACAGCATACAGTGAGTGGGTGAGTTCACCTAGAGGGAGCATGGGGAGTGAGGGGGCTGAGGGTGGAACCCTGGGGATCACTGACATCAGAGAAGAACAAGGGTGTCTGTGCAAGAAGCAGGAGAGACAGAAGAGGGAAAAAGCAAAGTAGCTGGGATTCAAGCAAAAAGAATGGTCAGCTTGTCAAATATTGCAGGATGAAAGTGTGGCTTAGACTTGAAGTGTAAGAGTTTAAAGAGACCTTCGAGGTCTGATTGATTCCTCAGAAGAGAGACTTGAACTCGCCCAAGATCACCCTGAGAGCATCAGACGATCACAATGCTTCCGATTGGCAGTCTGTGCTTATCCCATTGTTTCCTGCTGCTTGTTGTTTTCTACGTACAGCAGGTCCTCAAATAACATCATTTCATTCAATGTTGTTTTGTTATAATGATGACATGCTCTTATTTATGAAACTTAGCTCTTATTTATATCAATTAGCCTATGGTAAATTGGTTTCATTATACATCATTTTGCTTAAAGTTGCAGAACCTATCAACAATGTGAAGTGGGGACTTACTGTATAGCTTTGCAGTTACTATGTAATAGTGGCTGGTATGAGACATCATGATGCTACTTTAAAGTGGGCATCTCAGCACAGCTGGCATGACTCAGTGGTTGAGCATCGACCTATGAACCAGGGTGTCAGGGTTTGATTCACAGTCAGGGCACATGCCTGGGTTGTGGGCTCAGTTCCTAGTGTGGGGCTTGCAGGAGGCAGCCGATCGAAGACCCTCTCAGCATTGATGTTTCTCTCTCTCTCTCTCTCTCTCTCCCCCTCTCCCTTCCTCTCTGAAATCAATAAAAATATATTTAATAAATAAATAAAGTGGGCAGCTCAGGAGCCGTTGAGATCTTGTTCCCCGGCATATGTCATCATTTTGGCTCAAATAAACTCTTATTAAAAAATTTAAAAATAATGAAAAATTTAAAAGTTAAGCGGGCAGCTCAACTTTTGGGCACTCCTTGCTATTTAGAATATGAGCAGTAGGTACTGCAGTATGAATATAGCTGGTATGTAGGAAATGCATTGCTCTTTCAATCAGCATTAACTCAACATGCCTTCAACTAGTCAAGCATTGCATTGTGTGTGTTGTAACTGAATTCAATTTTATGAGATGGTTATTCTCTTATGAAAAAGTATAGGTTGTCTGGCTTTTTGGGGGGAAACCCTCAATGATGACAAGTGTCAGTCTGATTATGTCTCTTTCTTTGTAAGAGGAAGGAGTAAGAACATCATCTTCCCAAGTAGTAGCTATTAGATCAGAAACCTTTGTACCCCTATTTGTTTCCAATTGGGAGATGCTTGACATTTATGGATTTAACTTATATACATATGTATACCTATGTGTGTACATACACATATACATATACACATACATACACATACCTAAGCTTTTACATCTACATGTACTCAGACAACTAAAAAGTCCAGGAGGAGAGTATGGTGGCGAACCGGCTGAAGGAGCCGGGGTGTGATGAGAGATGGGTGGGTGTGGCTGGGAAAAAAGATTAGAAAAAACTAGTCCAGGAGGCGAGACATGATTTCAAATGTTTGCATTGTGAGACTGATATGCTTGGTCCCCATTTTCAGATGAGGAAACTCAAGAAATTTTATATTAGTCACTAGAGGCCCAGTGCACGAAATTCCTGGTCCGCACCCTCTTGCAATCCAGGACTGCTGGCTAACCATCCTGCCTGCCTGATTGCCCCTAACCACTCGCCTGCCTGCCTGATCACCCCTAATTGCCTTTGCCTCAGCCCCCGCTGCTGCGGCTTCATCCAGAAGGATGTCTGGAATGATGTCCAGAGGTTGTTTGGCTGTCTGGTCTAATTAGCATATTACGTTGTTATTATAGACTAGAGGCCCAGTGCACAAAAATTTGTGCACTCGGGGGAAGTGGGGGGTCCCTCAGCCCGGCCTGTGCCCTCTAGCAGTCTGGGACCCCTCGGGAGATAACCACCTGCTCTGGCTTAGGCCTGCTCCTGGGTGGCAGAGGGCAGGCCCAATCCCTAGGTGCAGCCCCTGGTCGGGCTCAGAGCAGGGCCGATTGGGGAGTTGGGGCGCCTTCCCCTGTCATGCACAGAGCAGAGCAGATTGGGAGGTTGCGATGCCACCCTCAGTCATGCTCAAGGCAGGGTCGATGGGGAGGTTATGGCTCTACCCCGTCACACACAGAGCAGGGCCCGTGGGGGGCGAGGGGTTTGGGCTCCCCCCCCCCCGTTACACACAGAGCTGCAGGGCGATCAGGGGGTTTGGGCGCTGCCCCCTGTCACACTGATCCCGGTGCCGGGAGGCCTCGCGGCTCTGCCGATCCCAGTGCTGGGAGGCATATTACCCTTTTACTATATAGGGTAGAGGCCTGGTGCATGGGTGGCGCCGGCTGGTTTGCCCTGAAGGGGGTCCTGGATCAGGGTGGGGGTCCCCACTGGGGTGCCTGGCCAGTCTGGGTGTGGGGCTGAGGGCTGTTTCAGGCTGGGACTGAAGCTCCCAACTGCTCCTTTTTTTCTTTATATTCTGGGCCAGCTTTAGCTCTGAGGCCTCGGCTGCTGAAAACAGGTTTCTGGCCTTTGTTTACCGTCTGTATTTGATACAGTGTTGCGGTCTGGCTGGCTGAAGCCCATATAGTTACTTAGAGTTGCAGCTGAGAGGCCGGCAAGTCAGGCAGGGAATGTTGGAGTCCTCCGTCACTGAAGCAAGCAAGCAAGCCTCATGTTAGTTTCAAGCTGTGTGGCTGCCGGCCGCCATCTTGGCTGCCAGTTAATTTGTCTATCTCGCTGATTAGCCAATGGGAAGGATAGCGGTCGTACGCCAATTACCATGTTTCTCTTTTATTAGTGTAGATAGGCAGGATTTAGGGAAAAGTGAAGGTCTGCACCCATATCTCTGCACAAGGTCTGCTACTCAGTCTCATGTCCAGTTATGACATACAGAATGGAACTTGTGGCAGAAAACTGACAGCAAACAGGACAGCAGAAAGGGAAAGATTAATTTCTGTCTTAAACTCAAAAGTACATGCATTTTGAAAACTTAAGTACCGTGAGTTCCTTGTTTCTTGATTCCCATGCAATCACAGCCTCATGCTGAACAAATAACTCTTTGTCTTCAGTCTGCTTTCAGATAAGAATAAACAAATTACATAGAGACTAGGAAAGCACTTGATGTTCAGGGGACACATAACATTCTTTTGACCTAAATGATAATAAATATTTGGCTGCTTTTGCCTCAACCACACACTTTAGAATTGGGACATCTGCAGATGCAGGCTCCAGAGTCATATTCACTACATTTATTTTTGGCAACAGAGAAGAAATTTTGGTTTTATTTTTCTTTTCCCCTTACCTAAGTGAAAAGAGGGCCCCTTATTTTTTTTCTGATTTCCACAACTTGAGTGTGAATGGATTTTAAGCTCACAGTCATAAGTTTAGTCTATATTCAGGAGACTTCCAAGAGCAATGAGGTAGTTTACAGGCAGAATGACCTAACAGAAGTATAATTTGTGGACCTTGCTTTTGAGCAGATGTATTTTGAGCAGACTGTCGGGAGACTAGGGCTGGTGTTGGATAGACTGATGAGAAGGGACAGATACCGGTGATGCTAAATTCTTCCTGGCTGGGTGCTTGACAAGAAGAGGATAGGATGGATCCCAATAAAGAATTAAAGAAGGAATCAATACATGGACAAAGCATAAAAAGACCCCGTATCCAAATTAAAGTAGTTAATTTGAAGTAGTTAAATTGAAGAAGCTGAGCACAATAGATTAGAACTAAGTGTAAAGTGCATATGATATCTGAAACACTTCCAAAGGCAATTTAGCCTTTAGATGCGTGAATGTAATGATAGGAAAAGAATAAAATTAATTATGATACTTAGAAAGGGATCCTTTAGGTCGATGGCATAAAGAACAAGTCATTCATGGTTTCTAGATGTGAGAGAAGGAAAAGACATGGCCACTTAATATGTTTTTAGTGGGCATACTTTTTATTCACACTATCTTTTATAATACAATTTTAAATGCAGGGACTAATGTAACAAAGGCACACTCAGCTCTATCTTATCCTGTTTTAAAAGGACTAAAATATTACCAAACCAGTTGAAGCTTCCTGAATACCCCTTCTCGGTCTCCTCTATCTTCCAGAGGTAATCTCTATCCTGAATTTGGGGGTTATATTTCATTTTTTATCTTTGTGCTACATGTATCTATATGCATACGTGCATATATGTGTGTGTGTGTGTGTATTCAAGAGATATAGCATTGTTTTTGCATATTACCAAACTTTACATGAGTACTTAATCAATTTTTTAAATCAGTGATTTAGTGAAGACTGTTTGGCTCAAATGAAGTTCACAGTTGACCTGAGAATGAACAGTGAGCAGGTTTGACTTAGCTCCAACCTCAGCAACTTTGCTTTGATGTCTGTTGCTTCTCAACCAGAGAAACACCTGAGCCTTCAGCAAATGAGGAAAACTGTTTGGAATCACAGAGTTAATTATTGATGGAGGTAGAAATAGTTCAGGAAATGTTTACTTTGAAACTGAAATTCAAGTCTGTATATTCTGTGCATGGATGAGTAACACCTTTTCTCCTAGTTAGAGTATTTCATTGGACTGCTAATCTAATGGACGTTTAAAAGCTATCCTGGGAATTTAGATGATATGTCAGAGTTTCTAAAAGAATTTTTCATTCCTTATGCATGTTTTGTACAGAATAGTTGGTGAAATTATTTTATGTACTATTTTGCTTAAAATTAACTTAAAATTAAATAAACGAAGGGAGCACTCATACCTTCAGTAAAAATTGAGATGTCAATTTAGGAGCTATTTCTCACACACACAAAAACTGTTTGCAGCCCAAGTCAGAGGTCTGTGCCTGTAATCAAAGATGAGAGTTTTAAAATATGAGATAAAGAGGTAAGGAAAACAGACATCATCAGAGAATTGCAGTGATTTTCATGGGGCAGCATTTAGACAAGGTGACTTCAAGGAGTAACTAGCATTTGACATAAAGCCCGAGGGAGGAGCAGTGTTTTAGCAGGTACAGACCTTATGCATGTTTTGTACAGAATAGTTGGTGAAATTATTTTATGTACTATTTTGCTTAAAATTAACTTAAAATTAAATAAACGAAGGGAGCACTCATACCTTCAGTAAAAATTGAGATGTCAATTTAGGAGCTATTTCTCACACACACAAAAACTGTTTGCAGCCCAAGTCAGAGGTCTGTGCCTGTAATCAAAGATGAGAGTTTTAAAATATGAGATAAAGAGGTAAGGAACACATCATCAGAGAATTGCAATGATTTTCATGTGGCAACATTTAGACAAGGTGACTTCAGGGAATAACTAGCATTTGACATAAATCCCGAGGGAGGAGCAGTGTTTTAGCAGGTACAGAGGATGAGTGGCTAAGACAGAGAAGGGCCCTGGGTAAGTACTGTTGACTTTAGTTGACAAGCGCAATATTGTTTCAACTGCCCTGGTATTGAAAGAAAGAACCAGTGCAGTCCTTCCTCTCTCCATGCAAGCAGCTAGTTTCCATGCAACGGGACAGAGACTATTAGTAGGTAGTGCCCATGAATGTTTCCTCAGTTAGAAACACCATTTTAGCTGCGTGCATTGTCTTTAATTTTCAGGTGTATCAAATGAGGAAGAGGCCACATAGCCTCATGGTGAAGAGCCAGGACACTGGAACCAAACTGCCTCGTTTCCAGTCCTGGCTCTTGCTCGCCCTTGCTACCTAGGTGACATTTATCAAATTGGTAAACTGCTCTGTATTTGTTCTCTCCTCTGAACGACAACAAAAAGAGCGATAATGGCAATAGTACCGACCTTGTTGTGTGGAACAGTTTCACTGAATGATTTCCTATTTGTAGGGCTTAGAATAGCACAGAAGACACTCCAGAAGTGTCAGTAAAATGGCCCATGTGCTCGCCCTGCTCTCTCTAGACTGTTTTCTGAGTTGAGTTCAGGGGTCACTCTGGATGTTTTCCCCTTGCTGCCACTTTCTTTAGAGATCGGGGGTCCCTGTACAATTTGGGTGACATCTGGCAGCAAGACACAAGACCTCAGCTCTCTGATTTCCTGCTTTTTTATGGCACATTTTATTGGTCTTGATTTAAGCAAAGAGCTGTATCAGCCTTGTTGTATAAGGACAATAAACCAAATTCTGTGGGTGGGAGTTTTTACTACCTTTCGTTTAATTTCCCAGGTTGCATGGATAGAAAGGTTCCCATGTCCAAACAAATACAGTGGAACACACTGACTTCTCTAAGCCAAAAAGTGCACCTTACTTCCGTGGAATCTGAGAGTAGGCATTAGATTCAGTGCTATGCTACTCTGTGTCCTGGTTTTGCCACCTAGCAACAGTGTGGCCGTAGGTGCATTAACCCCTCGGCCTCTGTTTCCAATGGAGCGGCGATTTTCAGCTGGTGTGCTGTAGGTCACATGCTGTTGTGCCACAGGAATTTTAAAATCATATAGTACCTGACTGTTTAGTTAGGGGCACTGACCTTTTCCCTTAGATTGTCAAATTAAAAAATGACAACAGCCACCATAACAATAGCTGTGCAGTGTGAATAAATCAAAATTATATCTATTTTTTTCGGTCAGATTGGCAAGAAATACATTTTTTTTGTGTGTGCCACAGACCTTTAGTAATTAGTTTATGCGTGCCATGAGATGAAAAAGGTTGAAGATCGCTGCAGTGGAGGTTCCTCCCTTGCAGAGTCTGTTCCTCGTCTGGAGTCTTTCTGGGATTGCATGGTGCTTTCTCACTCATGTGGGATCTAATGAACAAAATAAACGGATAAACCTCCACCAACAGCTCAGGATACAACTGCTCCTCCTGCTAACCAGGCTGACAAGGATCTTCTGCTTCCCAGGCTCCAGAATGTTGTCGTTCCCATTCCTGTTTTCTGTGTCCTTATGAGTTTACTAGAGGCCCGGTGCACGAAATTCGTGCATGGTTACGATCCCCGGGCCTGGCCTGTGATCAAGGCCATCTTCCCCAGCTGCTGGCAGCCGGCCCCTCCCCCCGCTGCCACCCACCCCTAGTCCCCTGTTCACCATTGGGCGATCAGAGCCTGCCAGCTGTGGGGAGGGACCGAGAGGTTGGCCGTTCCCGCCCGCTCACCGGCCCCGGCCCCCGCCGCCAGTTGCCCTCTATGTGTGGGGTGACTGGCAGGGTGGGGGCCTTGACATGGCGCTGCCCACATCTGCTGCCACCCACCCCTGGCTCCCCATTCCCCATGGGGGCTATTGGGGCCTGTGGGCTGAGAGGAGCTCCTGCGTTGAGTGTCTGTTCCCCTGGTGGTCAGTGTGCATCATAGCGACCAGTCGTTCTGCCATTCGGTCGATTTGCATATTACCCTTTTATTATATAGGATGCTTTCTTAACAAAATCCCTCTTCTGCCTGCTTAGTGCTGCACTCATAGGGGCACAGAGGTAAATGCATGCATTCAATTTGCATCTTTAACCAGGAGTCATCTTTACATTTTTAAAGGAACATTCTTTTTTTTTAAAGCTTTATTTTTAAAAGTATTACATATGTCCCCTTTTTACCCCTTTCAACCCCTTCTGGCCCATCCCTGCCCCCCCCACCCCAGGCCTTCACCACCCTATGGTCTATGATCACTTACCCTTTGAGACAGCATGAAGGGACCTGGAGAGTATTATGCTAAGCGAAATCAGCCAGTCAGAGGAAGACAAGTGTCACATGATCTCACTCCTGTGTGGAATTTAATAAACTGATGAACAAAATAGATCCAGAACATAGAAGCATGGAACAAACTGTCGAATCTGAAAGAGAAGGTGGGGGTGGGGGGGTGGGGGGAAAGAGAGAACCAAAGAATTTGTATGCATATATGCATAATCCATGGATAAAGGAACATTCTTTAACTATATTTCTTGTTATCATAACAACGGTGTCCTTCAGAATTTCCCTCTAAAATAATAAATTTAATGGTTCCTTTCTTCATCCCCTGTTTTCATTAATATTTGAGGATTCATTTCTTCATTGTTATTGTTACATATTTTATATTAAATTATCCCTTAAGAACAATAGCATTTAATTTGGCAATGAGATATAGGGCAATTATTTATGTTGCTAACCGTAGTCCATAGTCCTTTTATCCTAAAATTATACTTTTGGAATTCTTAATTTTTATTTGTATCTTAGTGGCTTGGAATTGGCCTAAGTAATTTTTTAAGGAAAGGTTAATGAGTAATGAATTTTCAGAGCCTTTAAATATGGAAGACTATTTTTCATTTTCCTTTACAAGTGAAAGACAGTTTGGTCGGCAATAGTTTTCTTTGACTGAGTGAGAATTCTCTTTTTTCTGTAATTTAGTAATACACAGGAGAAATTTAAGAGCAACTGGACATTTGTTCAGTTCATGATGACTTATTCTCATTTGATTTGTGTGCTGACTTGTTTTGTTTTCATGCCTGAATACTAAAGGATTTTTATTTAATTTTAATTATAGGACTCAAAATTTTTGTCAGAATGTGGCTTTGAATTGTATATTGTTTGGAATACAATTTAGTCTTTTTTTCAGTTTAGTCTTTAAAAATTGTGTCTCTGATTAATTACTTCTGTTTCAGTTCTTCACTTGTGATTTCTCAGAAACAACTGTAATTAGACAGGTTTTTCTGATCCTTCATCTATTGGTGTTCTTTCACCTATTGGTTCTTTTCTCTGTCCTGGGTGTTTATCTTCTACATCAATGATTTAATTTTAAATAGTATGTATCTTCCCCCCACCTAAGTGCGTAAAAATTCTGTCACTTCATTTTCAGTTTCTTTATTTCACCTGTAATCTCGTTTTATCTTACCTAATAGTCCTTATTGATTTATGGTTTTCCAATTTCATTTTTCAGGGACATATCTTCTTGTATCCTATTAACAATGCCAAATACTTTTTAAAATTTACCTCTGATTCGTCTAAGAAGTGACTTTTAGGAGACAGTTCTTCCTTTGAATCTTTAGCATGCTCTTTTCTTTCCATACTTACTTATGCAGACTTCTTAGTAGACCTATGCTGATATTGACCTGTTATTTTCATTATTCCTGCATCTGGAAATATCCACCTAGACCTGCTCACAGAAAGGGTGCTGGGTTGCTCTTGGCCTCACTCTCTGTCCTCTCTTCACCGGTCATAGTCCCTTTTTTAGATCTGTAGCAGGTTATAGATTCTGCTACATTCTCGATGGACTAGAAGAGTTTTATCTAAAGCAACTATCTCCAATGCCTTGTTCTCTGTTACTCTGTATATGGGTTATATAAGAATCTAATACCCAGAATGCAATGCCACCATATCATCTTGTCCGTAAATCTGCTTTTCTGCAGAATACTAAGTGCTTCACTGTCTTCACACTCATTGTTCGAAAGTAGCAGTCACTAATTGATGGGATGCGGGAGTCTCTAGGTTTCTGAATGATACATATTTTTGTATTTCTGTACTACAAGATGGCAGAAAGTGGAGAAAGGAAAGATTTTCCTCCTCCCTTCAAGATTCATAGTTTGTTTTTTGTTGCCTTTTATTACATTTTACAAATCTAATTTATTCTTTTTTTCTGCTGTAAATTCTTTTCTCTGATTTTTGGAATCGGTTAAAGGTTATTCCCTACTTTTTGTGGTTAGATACTTTTGTGGGAGGTTGGGAGAGGCTTTCGGGGGCTGGGTAGCTAGACACCATTTAAAACTTTAACTTGTATGAAACTACACAATTTTTAAAAAGCACTTTCTGCATGTGGCAAAATGCTTGAAAATTTTGCTTTCTGCAGACATTTTATGCAAATAAACTCCTCCTTGTAAATATTCATCGCAAGTTGTTATTCAAATGATGAAGACATCTGTGTTTCTGTAATAGAAACTATGTCTTATGAAAAATGGGTCATTTTTTGCAATGAAATAAAAATGTAGATACATAAGTTATTGTAGGAATTCCAATGATTTCCATAAAATTTTAATTTTACATAAAAACTGCCTTGTCACTGCCTATTAATAAGTCTTAGAGCTGAAGCAGCTGTTATAAATTATTTTATCAAGGAGTTGCAAATTCAGTTGCCTTCAAGGGCCAGAAAAGTGACCTGCAAATTCATGAAATAGGTTGGATTAATATAACAGGGATGGAGAGTGACTAGAGAGAAGTGGGGATTACTTCTGCTCTCAAATCCTTGGGCCACCAGTATAACATCCAAAGCAGTATAATATAAACCTACTCTCCCATTATAGAGGTAGAACTGAAGCCAAGGGATACTAATAGATGTGTCCAGAGTTTGGAGACTCTGTGTGTCTTACCCAGAACCAGCTACATAATTTGCAGGGCCCAATGCAAAATAAAATGGGACCCCTTGTTCAACAGTGACAGACTTTCAAAATAGTAACAACAAAGCATTAAACCAAGCATGGGACCCTATGTGACTTGTACAAGTTACATGCCCTTGAAGCCATCCCTGGTCTTGGCTTCTTATCTAGAATTTGTACACTCAAACAGAAAGAAACACACACTCCCCCCACAACCACCAAAAATCTAATAATGGAGAGAGATGGGGTTAAAATTAAGTCCTTTTCTGCCCGACTTACTTCACTTAGCATAATACCCTCTAGGTCCATTCACGTTGCTGCCAATGGCAAGAATTCAGTGCTGTTGCCCAATATTCCGTTGTATATATGTCAATGTACAAGTCAATGTACATTTTATAAAATACCACATCTTCTTTATCCATTCACCTATCAATTGTACACCTGGAACTAATATAACCAATATAAGATTGTGTACTAACTCTACTTAAATTTTTAAAAAAACAACCTCAAATAAAGCCAAAATTAAGTCTTTGATTTTGATTCTGCAGTAAATGAGGTTTTAGAATCATTGCTTCTCTACATTGTTTGGAAGTTTTTGTTGGATAATTACTGCTTCCATCCATTTTTACTGTTTCTTACTGCATTCGTGTTTTATGAATTATTAGTTTTCAACCCTGAAGCTCTAAGCTCTTCTCTAAATGTAAGTTCTGACTTTAATTTCAGACTGTTTGGAGAGTCACTCACCCAGGAACAAAACTCTGAGAGACACTTGTGTCTTTTGTTGGGTCTTACCCTGTCTCTTACTTTAAAGCAGCTGTCATTTCTTCCAGGAAATTTTGTCGAACACTTGTGTCTTCTGTTGGGTCTTACCCTGAATCTTACAAAGCAGCTGTCATTTCTTCCAGGAAATTTTGTCTATAACATGAATTATCTTCTAAAATAACCTTTTCCTTTTCACCTTATTAGACATTTTTACACAGCTTGCAAACACAAAAAGCAATTTGCCTCCTGACAAATTAAAGTTGACTAGTCACTTTCTCCTTTGAGTTAATTTACAAGTTATAGCTCGAAGTATTTAACACCATTAATAACATAGCCTAAGGAATGCTATTTAATGAAATCTAGCCAGCTATTCACACTCAGGAAACATACAAAATAAAATTGGGAATTGAGTAGTAGAGTAAGAGTGTAGTCTCATGTAAACTTCAGTTAAGGCAAGTAATAGCTGAATCAGAATTCAAAAATATCTTATGTAGCTTCATATTGTTGAAATATATCCCTTCATAGATGATTAACAAGAGGACATTCACATGGGAGAAAAAAGACGATATGCAAATGGGCAAATACATTCACTAAGTGAAAGGAAATTTAAGTTGTGAATATAATTACTAATATTTAAAACATTTGCAGTAAGCTATGCACATGAGTGTATGTGTTCAGCTAGCATTGAAATTGTTCATTAAGTTTAATCTCAGTTTGGGGCAGGGGTGGCGATGGGGGTAGCAAATTTAATGGACTTTTTCACTCATGTATATCAGAATATGCTCTGAAATATAAAAACTGAATGTCATAGAATTTTTTTAACCTTCTACAGGTGGAGATTTTCATTTTACCTTTACGTATTTACCTATGGAGTCCGGTTCCTGAAAAAGGTACGATCTGCCAAGTTACTTTATGTAATTCTTATGTGACTGTAAGCCTAGATCTCATCTTTTTCTGTATGACAGTTATAATATTTTAAACAGCCATAACAGGCTTCCTAAGAATTGCTTGTACATTTTCCTTTGCCTTACAAAAATATTTGCAGTTTATTCTTAGTAAGTAATTTTTAGGCAGATTCCTAACATTTACTTTTGTAAATAATTTGTTTTTCTGGTGAAAAGGTATTGCTAAGTCCTCTAACCACTCTAGTTAGTTAGTTATTACTTGTGGGCTTAAGAGCCTTATAAAATCCATCTGAGGCTTGAAAGAAGTTAGTTTCCACATCACACATCATACAACTTGGAAAAAAATCAGTTGTAGTGTATGTTATCATTGTAGTCTTCACCAAAAGAAATTATATTTTAGTATCTTTATAGTTATTAACAGGGTAACATCGACTGCTGGTGGAAAATTCAGTTCCTTTCATAGATTGTGTTTCCCCTGAAGCTTTGTAGTTCCTGCATCTTTGAAAGCAAGTTCCTGAGGCTGCCATAGTCTTCCTGGTTATTTCGATACTTAATGTCACTATGAACAATTAGGCTGCTTATTAAAGTCAACACTCGTGAAGACGTATCTTCTCATAGTCATGCACATATAAACAATAGTGATTATTTTTTGCAGAAAATGGGGAATTACTTTAAAAATATTTTATATTATCAACCTTTAAAGTTACATCAATGTTATCTTTATTTAATTCAAATATTTTTTCCAAAATAGGGCATTGTGCCAAGTGGTATGCCTTACTAGTAAATTTTCATGTAAATATTGATGTGGAAATTGCAAATACATTTTTATTTTAAAAGTCTAAGTTATAAGATATTGTCTGCCCATGGCAAATTCTATTCTAAAGAGTGGCTGTTTTTCAATATCATGTTTTCCTAAAGGAAATATTCTTTTTATTTGTTGTCTTTTCCTTTAGCAGCTACACTTATTTTTTCACTTAATAAGATCACATGCCCCAGAGGCCATTTGAATAGATTTAAAAGGATGAGCTTCATTCTGTAGGCTGTCTGAGGATGAAGAAATTCTCAACTTGGATAAATAAATATGGTGGAAACTGCTTATTTTGGAACCCTACTGTTCTGGTTCCCAAACTTACTTATTTAGTGAAAAAACGGAAAGAATGGCGGAAGAGCTTTTATGCTTCCAGGTTCATTACCTTTGGAGAGGAAGTAGCTTTGCATCAAATTTTAGCTGACATGGCAGAGCTGGGCTTCATGAGAACGCCGCCTTGCTAGCTGAGGTCAAGGTTTGGAATTCATGTTGGGTTCTGTTGGTGAAGGGCTTTGATGGAGAGCAAGGGAAAATACTGAGAGCCAAGAGCCCCTCTTCTGCCCTTTCCCCCAGAGCTGCAGGACATGGTCTATTCTAGCCCTCATACAGCCAGCCTACCATTTGTCATCAGGACAGGAAACACTTTGACACTTCACTCTGTTCCTGAACGAACTAAATGGGACAAGAATACTTTTAATCGGCAAGTCCTCAGTGGCTCTGTAGAAGGCTGGAAGAGGGCCTGTCAATAGAACATTGTTTTGAAAATTGTTTTTCCTTAAACTGTACAGTTCCCTTTCAAATGACCCCTAAAATGCTTAAAAATGAGAAAAGGAACCAGATGTTGTTCTTCATGTTGAATGACTTGTTTTTTGGGTTTCTCCCTTTAATACTATTTAAGATGCAGTCAGTTGTGGATGAACTGTATTGTTTACTTTAGTCATAGAGAAGTGCACATAGAATCCACGTGACTGAACTGGCAGTGGAGGACTTCATAAGCCATCTTGTCCAACCCTCTTATTTCACAGCTGGTGAAGCAGAAACCCTGAGAGGATGGGTGGCCTCCCAAAGGTCACACAGTTCATTTATTAAAATGAAACTGAAATGAAACATACTGCTCTCTCTTATTCCACTATTTTTTCCCCTTCACCAGTCTGCCCTAACCTCAGCACGATTTCCAAATGGTTTTCTTCTTTGGTTAAGTTAGCAAAATTGACCTAATGTAGTCCGTTGTTTCTATTATAGAACTTTAAATACTTTAATGGATATTGAAAATATATTTCTATTCACTTTCTTGGAGTGGACAATATATTTGTCCATCTAACCTAAGAGGGGAAAAATTATTGTGCAGGCAGCAGCAGAAAGAATCAAAAGAAGGTAATGAAAATTTTCACAATACCCTAAATGTTTAATAATAAAATACCATGGTAGTGGACCAATTATTAAGAGGTGAGAGACCACAGCTGCTTCTTACTTCTGGCATCAAAAATATGGATTATTACATGGACTGTCAGAAACCTGACTGGGCAGCTTGCACTGCCTTTAGGCAATTTTCTTCTGCCTTTAGGTCAAATGAGCCTGATACATATCATTTTCTAGTGTGGATTAAATAACTTTAAGAACCCTTTTTACCCTGAAATTCTATGATTCAGTTAAAAACATATTTCTCAAATGCAAAGCACCATGATCCCACAGTAATGGACAGAGAATCCTAAAAAGTAAAAGCAAACAAATAAATTAATAAATAAAAATTGGAAAGCCATAGAACTGTAGATATAAAAATTATACATATGATCTAAACACCTTATTTTATAGATGGGGTATGCGGTATCAATCTCTAGTGTAAGAATAGCTTTAGTTTTCTCTTTCGTGTTGAAATATATTCAGGATAAACACTAAAGTTTTATCAAATGATGTTAACTTTTCCAACTTGCATTGGCTTAATCCTATAGGAAGAATATACATATTTCTCTGGGTTTTTAGTAGAATTTCAACATGTAAATATAATTGACTTAAGTGCCCTTAGTTTTAAAATATTTTTTTTTTGCATTTAGGAATAAGGCAGTTAAGAATCTTTTTAATACATATAAAGTAGGGTTATGTAAGTAAACATTTGTACTGTCTTAGTCTTGGGCCTCTGAAAAGGAGACATGAAGAAGAGATTAGATGTGTAAGAATTTGATTAGGGGGAATGTCGTGAGACAAAATGTGGAGGGGGGTGGGGGAGTAGGTTAATCAGAAGAGCTTTCTGACTACAATATGAGACTGACCCTGAGTGCAAAAGACAGGGAAGGAAAGGAAGAAGGTTGAGTGAAGCTGTAGGTCTGCTGTGCCTTTCTGAGGAAAGTTCAGTAAAACCATTGGGGAGTCCTGGAACCACAGCTGACCATCAAAAGAGACTTGTGCCTTCCAGAAATGGGCTTGCCTTTAGTATTCCTGTCCAGCATGATCTTCATGCAAATGTAGCTGTGGATTTTATAGCATAGCAGCTGGGCCGTCCAAGATCTAAGAGCACATCCATGGTTGCCATGTATGCTTTATTTTTTTAAAAAATATTCCAGCTATTCTGAGCAAAGCTGAAGGATATGTCATGAAATAAGACCCTATATAATAGAAATTCTGTTTTCATATATAGTGTGCCTAGACTCATAGAGAACTATTCATCTATTGTACTTTTATTGTTTCATTTGACTTATGGGTGGACTTCATCTTCATACTTCTTCTAGTTGATGTGTAACTGTGCCTTTGGAGCAATACACAGGCTGACTTCCCACATGAGTTGGAAGCTGTCTTGGGGTTAATTGCCCCACATTTTCAGATACCTTCTAGAGGATGTATGTTTATTTATATGAAATCAGCAAAATGTTTTTGTAGTTTAATGCTGACACATAAAGGAATGAGCTTCATTTATAGTGATGTGATATTGCTCAGGTGTGCATATGTTATATGTTGTCTTTGCTTTCTTAGTTTCTTAGCTTAGAGCTCCCTGTGTTGATAGCACTAACTTTGGTCAAGAAAGTAGATTCTAGAAGGCATTGATCTTACAGACATGTTAGTGAACTGTTAAGTAAAGTTATTGCAACATTAGTAGGAAATATTTAAATAATTGAAGATCAGCCTTGCTCAATAGTCTGTTCCCGTAATTGCTGGACACAAGTGATTATTTGCCTATTGATATGATTGGCAGAGACAAGTACTTTTATAAAAAAAGACCCATGATTGCTTCAAGTGGTCTGAAATCCTACCACACAGTGTGTTCATACAAATGAACACATTTTCCTAGGTCCTAAAAGAAACCACAGATCAAACTTTTAAAAATAGAGAAAGCCACTTCTCATTTACTATTACCTTCCTTCTCATTGGTAAATGGAAGTTTGTGCTGGATGGAGTTCGTTAAATAGTTTTCTTTGAGTGTGTGTGTGTGTGTGTGTGTGTGTGTGTGTGTGTATTGTGTCACAGGAAAGCATTGCAGATATATGTACAACTGGGATTTAGGTAAATGTTTTTTCTTATAATCTACATGTTAGGCTAATGCATTTCCAACTTTTTTGACTACATGGTGCATTTTATATCACAATCCATTTTGTATACATGCATGTATGTAATTAAAATGTAGAATTTACTCAAAATGTACCTAACCTCTGTATCAGTCAGTGTTCCATCAGGAGACAGAAACCACAGGAGTTCTTTTAGGAGTGACTATAATATACAGAATCATTAACCATAGGGGAACCACCATGACTGTGTCAGTCTAAGTAATTGATCTGCTGAAGGTTTGCTAACAGTCTGTGATAAGGAGCTTGACCTGAATGTAAATCAGCTCACTGCTTCTTTTTTTAAGAAAGTCTACCTATGAAGAAAAGCCAGCTGAATGACACAGTGTGCTTAGTGGAGGTTAATTCACATTCTGGTGAAGCAGTAGCTAACGTTTCAAGGACTAGCATTGTGTGTACGTGACACTTTGATTAGCACTACACTGAAATATTACTGCAGTATGTAATGTCAGAAAGAGCCTCCCACTCTGAGGACGAGGGCACGTAGGGAGAAGGTTGGGTTGTCAGAACCTAGAAGCTTGAAGGAGCCAGACAAGACCTCCGAGGAGAGAATGCTGACCAGGTGGAGTCTGTGAGGGACCACAGCGAGACAGTGAGGCTGGTTCTGGAAATGAGGAAAACCGCACACTGCAATAGAATGAACTGCCCCTGCGGGATGAGGATGCATTGCTGAGGGAGGGGGCGTGAACAAGAACAAGGAGCAGGACAGAAAGGATCCATGGAGGGCCCTTAAGACGGCCTCAGAAGACCAAGCCGTTAATCAGTTTTATGCCCTTAAGCAAGTCATTTAATCTCTCTGGGATTTCATTGCTGCATCTCCAAAATCAGCAATGCTGGACTAACATAACATTTTCTAAATTCATACTCCATAATTCAGTAAGAATAGCTAATCATTATGGTAAACTGACACAACCTATTCAGAAAGCAATATGGTTTTTTAGAATAATAACCATAAGTATGTTCATATACTGTAACTCAGCAGTTCAACTCCTATGAACTTATTCTAAGAAAAGAATTGTACAGAACTGAAAAAAATACATTTGTAAAGTTATTTATTACAACTTAAATATGTCTATCTATCTATATATAAAAGCATAATATGCAAATTGACCAGACAGCGGAATGACCAGTTGCTATGATGTGCACTGATTGCATAGGAGCTGCCCAGCTGCAGTTGGGCAGTAAGGATCGAGGGATCCCAGACTGCAAGAGCCCCGGACTGTGAGAGGGATGTCCACCAAGGGGTCCCAGACTGCAAGAGGGCACAGACAAGGCTGAGTGCACAAATTTCATGCACTGAACCCCTAGTGTATATATATGGGCATATCCTATCTAATAAAGATGGAATATGCAAATTGACCATCACACATCACAAAGATGGCAGTGCCCATAGTCACAAGATGGCGGCGCCTAATCCCCTCAGCTCCACCGGAGTCCCCCAGTCCTTCCAGCCCTGCTGCGAGTGGCAGGCCTGCAGTGCGGCCTGACTTGCCCTCAGGTAGGTCCAGCCACTCCTTGCTCCTGCCGCTGGAGTCCCACAGTCCTTTCATCCCAGCTGGGGGGGCGGCAGGCGCATGGTGCAGCCAGACCCGCCCTCAGCCCCCAGCCGCCCTGGGCCGGCCTGAGATATAAGCAAGCCTCGGGTGTCAGCTGCCCAGCTGCCTAGAGCTGCCCCAAAGCACAGGCAAGTCTCAGATGTCAGCTGCCCAGCCACCCAGGGCTGGTCAGGGGAAGGTGATGCCCCATCACACCTCTGCTGCTGCCACTGCTGGCAGGACAAGCCTCTGCTGGCCCTGGTTACCTGAGCCTCTGGCAGCCCTGGTTGGCTTGGCAGCTGCCATCTGAGGCTTGCCTGTGCCTCGGGCCGGCCCTGAGCGGCTGGGTGGCTAGGGGACTGAGGGACTCCAGAGACAGGCACGTGGCAAGGCCACCCCGGCAGGGCTTAGGGGACTGGGCGCCGCCATCTTGTGGCTGTGGGCGCCGCCATCTTTGAGGGCGGAGCAGTCAATTAGCATATTCCCCTTTTATTGGCTGTGGGCACCGACATCTTTTGTGACAGCATGAGGGTCAATTAGCATATTCCCTCTTTATTAGATAGGATACACACACACACACACATGCATGCAGATTATAACAAAAACACTTAATGTATATTGGTAGAATTATTTAAATTATTACTATCAAAATGACAGAATAGCATGCAACCACTTAAAATAATAACTATAATGTAACTATATTATTTGTAGTCTTAATAAAATGTTTAGTATAACTTTACATGAAAATAAGCAACAAACTCTTGTATATGTTGCTGCGATAATCAGATATTTGAATAAATGGAAGGTAGTAGGTAAATATTAAAAGATTCCTTTTAGAGGCAGAACTGTGGATAATTGTTTGCTCAAAATGTCTTTACTACTTTCTCTTTTGTTAAGTAATTAGCCCTAAGATGTAGGAATTAGAATGGAAATGACTATGCATAAATTTAAGTATACTTGGGTTATGAAAGAGCTTCAGTTGCAACTTCTAAAAAGAAGAAAAAAAATTTTAAGTTAAATTCCATGTAAATGGCCCTAGTTGTTTTGGCTCAGTAGATAAAGCATCGGCCTACAGACTGAAGGGTCCCAGGTTCGATTCCAGTCAAGGGCACATGACAGGGTTGTGGGCTTGCGATCCCCAGTGTGGGTGTGCATGAAGCAGCCAATCAATGATTCTCTCTCATCATTGATGTTTCTATCTCTCTCTGCCTCTCCCTTCCTCTCCGAAATCAATAAAAATATATTTTAAAAAATTCCATGTAAATGGTTAAGAGATACAGAAGTTTTGTCAGTTAAGTCCTACTGTTCATGTTAGTCTGGTTTTCACTGCCCTAATCTCTGAATTTCCTCTTTACTGATTTTTCCCTTTACTGATCGTAGTATTGTTCAGAATGCCCTGGGACAACATATGCTTTCTAAGGAGCTTTTTTGAGTCTCTGTGGGGATTCTGGTAAGATTCAAGCCCTATTTCCATAGAAGGTTTATAGGGCCTATGTTAGATAATAACTTGGAATTCTTTATTCCGTATAGCATTTAAAAAACTTTTCTTCCAGTGAGTCCCACCTCTTTGGGATTGAGATAAGGACTTGGAAACACGATTGGCTTAATACCTAGCTGGGATGAAATTTTGAAACACTGGTATAATTATAATGGTGATAGCTATCTGGTATTGAGCACTCACTATAGGCCAGGCATTATGTTCATCACTTGGTGTTCATTTCTCATGGGCTGCTTAATGTAACTCCTCATTAATGAAGAAACCAAGGTGAACAAAGGATCCGTAATTTGCCCAAAGTCATAGCACTAGTCAGTGGGAGGCTGAGGTTTCAATCCATATATTTTGAGCAAATGGCCTACTTGTATCGAGGCTTCATTACTGACTCAGTAGATCTACTGGACTGATCAGGGTTGACTAGGTAACAAGAAAAAGCAAAGGCTCTGTCTTATAACTATATCTATTTTAAGACTACAGAGTTAAACTTAGTGATGATATTCAAAAGGCCTAAATTAAACACCAAACTTGCTTATTTATCTCCTTTCAAATGAAGTCACATTGACCAAGCCAAGAATCTGTGGCTTGCTGCATTCTTAGTATTTTTGCATCTCATCAGAAACTATCTGCTAATTTTCAGACTGGGTATAAATGTCCCTTTTTATGCAACCCAATGTAATTATGCAGCACAATTTTCTTCTTCTATATACATATTTACTTCCTACAGTGTGACTAGCAAACCATTAATATACTCTTCACAGTAAGAAGCTGATGTGGACACCTCAGTATTTTCTACATTTCAGGGGATGTGTTTTAGGTGAAACTATTCATTGTCTAGGATAAATGAAAACTTGTTCAGATGGTAAAACTTTCCATCAACTGAGGTTAAACCTTATAGAGTTTCATTTAATGAAATGTAATAGTTTAATTTTGGTTGTGTAAAATGTTCTCTAAAGAGCACTGAGAAGCCTTTTACCCAGGTTGTCTTCGCTTTGTGTTCAGGCTTGAAAGAATGACATTCACACCAATGGCTTTCTCCAGATGGTGAAGTAGAAGGATTTTAGGATTTACAGGAGTTCATGAAGCTGAAATGGATTTTTGTGGGAGGAAAGGTACTTCTGTCAACTCCCAAGTGTAGGTGGCAACTGCTGCCTTACTGAGTGATACTTGCTCTGTGTAATTATTTATACAAGGATTTGTGGATCTGATGCTTGGTCAAACCATGAGTCTTATCTTTTCAACTCACTTAATAAAATACCAATTTTGTAGAAACTCTAGAAATAAAAAAGTATATTTCATAGGCTACTAAAATAACACTGATTTAAATATGACATTCATTATTAGACAGCCCCCTAAAGGCATAAACATATATGTCTCAAAAGTTTAGAGCTGAACTTGACAATGAAAACATTGCTCCTCATTTATATGCTGTAACAAAGCTAGAGCTACAGGCTTCCTTTGGCTCAGGCCAGCGCCTGAGAATTGAATTGCATTCGTATTCTTCTCCCATTTCCATGGGGAATAGAATCTAGTCACTCTCAGAAGAGTTCGGGTAATTTGATATGAAATAATTGATCCATATATCAAAATCTGTACCTGCACATTCACTCTGCATTAGCTGAATCATCATCTGACACCTGAAGAAAATTCCTTTTCTGAATTCAACAAGAAAAGCACTATTCTTATTAAGTTTTGTTTTAATAAAGTCTGTGAGTTAATGACTTTCACAAACAATGGTCATTGTCATCAAACATTTTCCTTATCAACAATAATGAAATCAACCAGATGATCTTTACTTAAAAAACAACAGCTTTCTTGGAAAATTAGTGAGATGTTCTACTTTTCCTTTTTAAATTGGTGTTGTGTCCCTTCAGGAAAGGTCCAGTCTTGTTTGTGTGTGTTTGGAGTGGGACGGGAGGACAAAGGACTCCTATTTGGAGTGGAGTGGAACAGTGGGCATTCCCACCTGACCAGCTCATGCTCTGATTATGGCTCCACGTGTAGCTTCAAGAAACTAGTTCAGAGAGCTTTTGGATACTGGGTCAGCTATACTCAGGTGGAAGGTGGGACAAATGGTTTTGTCTTTTTTGGTTTTGCCCCCTTCTCCTTTATTAATGCACACAAGAATAGGCCTGCTGCTAGAGGCCATTGCTGTCATTGTTTAGAATTTTTGTGTGCAAAGCCTGGTAATACCAGTCACCTTGAAATGACTGTTCCAACGCTGAGAGAAGATGGCTCTTTTGTTCTCAAGGAATTCAGGCTTCCATAAGGTAGTGAACAACAAAAAGGATAAAATAATTTTTTCAGGCAAAATTAATTTATAGTGCTAGAGGTAGTTCTCTAAGGTGAGGGAGTAGGCAGGAGAAAGCCTTCTAGAGTGCTGGAACTCTAGGTCTTGATCTGGATGCTAGTGACATAGTGTATTCATATGTAGACATGCAATGTAGGTATTTACACATGTAGACATGCATCATATTCCTGTGCACTTTATTGTATGCAGGTTATATTTCAGTTAAAAATAATAAAACCTGATAATGGTTTCTGACAAATCTGTAGCTGTCATATAAGCAGTCAGTGCATGTTATTGCATGGAAATGTGGGCACAAGACATTTGAGGAGCAAAAGCTATTATTTAAAGGGCATTCCATTCATATCTCTTCTAAGAGCTTCTGTCTATTACTGATGGGAGATATTGAACTCTGTTCATTTGTTCATTCTTTCATTTGGTATCTGGAGCACCTGCCCTATGACAGGGGTAAAACTGTTAGCAAGGAAGTCTGAATCTCTGAGCCAACGTTGTTCTTCCCTTCCTTGGGAATCAGTAACATAGGAATTTAGTTCAATTTCGTTAACATGTATTAAACATATACTATGCCAAAACATAGTGGCAGAGAGTAGAGGGAAGGCATGGTTCTGCCTTTAAGGATATTATAATATGGCTGAGGACTTAAAATTTCTCTATAAATACTTATGAGATGAGACTTTGTTATAAGTGGTAAAAGTACAAGGTTCTTGCCCAGCCAGCTTGGCTCAGTAGTTGAGCGTAGACCTATGAACCAGGAGGTCATGGTTTGATTCCCGGTCAGGGCATATGCCTGAGTTGCCGGCTTGATCGATCCCCAGTGTAGAGCATGCAGGAGGGAGCCAATCAATGATTCTCTCTCATCATTGATGTTTCTGTCTCTCTCTCGTTTCCTCCCTTCCTCTCTGAAATATATAAAAGTAAAAAAAAATGTAATGCTTCCCTGAACTGATAGATAGTTTGAATTCCGACCCAACTTAAATGATTAGTACATTTTATGTGATTAGTACATATTATTATATGATTAGTACATCCTCTTATATGATTAGTCTATCCAACCAGAACTACTCTTAGAATATTAGTTATGAGTAGTTGATTGGATGTTTCCAATATTTTTTTGTCTTATGTTTAAAGGAGCATATGTGTATGTGCGTTACCCATGCATGCAGTATGGTTAGTAAAGCTGTGGTGACTGATACTTAGGGTCTCAGTGCTAGGAGGTGACTGAAGGGTTCTTCAGGATATGTAAGGGATTCCATTACATATGTGTTAGCAGTGTAATCAGAGCATCCAACTGATTCTCAGGTCCCCATATTGAAAGGTCAGGTATTATCCCCTCTTCTTTACAGTATAGTGTGTTCCTTTTCATAGCAGATCCATCATTAGGGGGTTAGATATAAAGGGAAATATCATAACACAGAGTTTCTTAATAGGAACATGGTGTTCATCACAAGCAGAAAAATTAGTTGGCTCCAGCTATTCAATACAAAGGGGTGAGTAATAACTAGACTGCAATGCTCTGTGTGTGTGCGTGCATGCCCACACACGCACACACACACATCATGGGTATATGAAGCACGAATCAAGAAATAGTTCTTTCACCTTGTTCTTAATCATGGCTCCTCTCACCCTCACTTCAGTTGTTTTTCTTTAACTAGCAGTTGAAGCTGTAAAGAAATTAATAAAGTGGTACTTTGCCAATTATCTTGACTTCATGTGAATTATGAAAAAAGAGCCATGTAAAAACAAAGTTAGAATACTGTGGCTACAATTTGATTTTGGTCCTCTTGACCTAATTTACAAGATCCTAGACAGGAAAATGATTTCCCACTTGACTTTTCTTGTTAACCAGGCCTTTAACCTCAGAGAATGGACTCCTCTAATTGACTTCTAAGTAGTGCAAGAAGTGTTGATAAGCATGGAGTGTGGTCAACAAAGGCAGGCAAAATTCTGATGACCAAATAACCGATTACCACATAATAAAATTCTGATTACTATAAAGAAAAACACAGTCCTATAGATACTTAGGTAACTTATGTAACCCTCTAGATGAGAGTGTAGAAATTAAAAGTATAGTTTAGTTTTTGATACTGGTTGATTATTATGATAATCCCTTATCAGGAAGTGACATTCATTCATTCATTCAATAAATAGATGTTCACGCTATGAAAACTGGCTTTTTAAAAAATTAGGTATTGTATGGTAATATTATTTAAAAGTTGTACCTAATGGCCATTTTTAAGTATTGTGCTGGAAATGCTATTCTCTTACCTTCTTAAAAAATTATTAATTGATATTTAGAGAGAGGGGAGGTAGACAGAGAGAGAGAGAGAGAGAGAGAGAAACATTGATGTGAGAGCGAAACATTGGTCCACTGCCTTCTGCAGGCCCCCTACCAGGGATCAAGCCACAACCTGGGCCCTGACTAGAAATCGAACCGGCAACTGTTTGGTGCACGGGATGATGCCCAGCTAACTGAGCCACACTGGTCAGGGCTATTCTCTGTTTTTTATAAGTTCCTCCTGACATACATTTGAATGTTCTTATTGCAATTACTATAACATTGGAGTTTTTATTCTCATGTGCTCAATTTGGCAATTCTAGGCCAAGAAACTGATAGAAGTACAGAATGGACTCCCTCTAAATAATAGAGAAATTGGCATTGTGAGAAAAAGTACTAATTTATAGCTCTTTTCACTTTAACTCTATTTTGCATGCTCTGAAAAAGTATTTTATGTAGTAGTTAATGCCATTGAATGTACTTATACTTGACTGTTGCAGGTTCAAACCTTTAAGCATAGATAACATAGATTTTTCCATTGGTAATAGCTTCTGTTTTTGTTATTTTAAGACTGAAAAATTTTTTGTGTGCTAGAGTATATATGGAAAGTCCTTGCTGTTTTCTCATAGCCTTTGTTTCAAAGAAGTGATACTCTATTAGAATATTTTATCCCTTTTTAAAAATATATATATATTATTGATTTTTACAGAGAGTAAGGGAGAGGGATAGAGAGTTAGAAACATCGATGAGAGAGAAGCATCGATCAGCTGCCTCCTGCACACCACCTACTGGGGATGTGCCTGCAACCAAGGTACATGCCCGTGACCAGAATCGAACCTGGGACCCTTCAGTCTGCAGGCCGACGCTCTATCCACTGAGCCAAACCGGTTAGGGCAAATATTTTATCCTTTTAAAGTGCATGAAATCCGATTGATTACCAAGGTCAAAAAGAAAATGTTCCAGGAGTAGTTCTCAAACTCAAATGTGCCTGAGGGCTTGTTAAATCAGAGATGGCTGGGCTTTCCTCCAGAGCTTCTGATTCAGTAGGTCTGGATGAGGCCTTAGAATTTGCATTGCCAACAAGTACGAAGGTAGTGATGATGGCAGTGCTGATCCAGACACCTCACTTCGAGAACTACTGTGTTATAGTGTGGTGCCCAGAAATGCTAAATACTCACTAACTGTGTGCATTAGTTTTCTGTGACTCCTGTAACAAGTTACTACACACTTGGTTTAAAACAACACAAATTTATTCTCTGACAATTGTGAAGGTCAGAAGTCTAAAAATCAGTGTCACTGGGTTAAAGTCAAGATATAGGTAGAGCTAGTTCCTTCAGGAGGCTCTGGGGCTTTTCAATTCCCAGGGGCTGCCTGTATTCCTTGGCTTGTGGCCCCTTCTTTCATCTTCAGAGTTCATCAGTCTAATCTCTGCTTCTGTCATCAGAATGCCTTCTCCTTTTCTGCAGTCAAGTCTCCCTCTCTATTCATCTTATAAGGACACCTGTGATTATAGTTAGGACCCATCTGGGTAAAGCAGAATCATTTCCCCATCTCAACACCCTTATCTTAATCACATCTGCCAGTTGCTTTTGCCACATAAGGTAACATTCACAAATGTTAGGGATCAGGTCTTGAATATCTTCGGAGCTAATTATTTAGCCTACAATACTGTGAAAATCTTCTACTCATCTTTCCTGATCTCTCAGGAGACATTCACTAGTATATCCAGAGAGAAGTGCCACTTGGCACATTTAAAGTTGAGTCATTTTGCATCGCCTCTCATATGAAGCTAGAGATGATTGCAAGTGGTAACGCATCTGCTTCTGCAATAAATGTTCATGTTATTCTATTATCTTAAAAATCATGGGAAAATAATTAGTTTCTATAGCAATATTTTAATTAAGAACTGGGATAGCATGAAATCTGGAGTTTTCTATGTAAGTATCACATATCCCTCATCCTTAAAGAGCTTACACACTAATGGAAGATACAACTTGCTCACAAGTACATATGACATCAGATAGCACATGGTAAAAGTCCTGTAATGGTGGTACACACAAGCCTTAGATTAGAGAAGGAGGAGGGAGAATTCTTGACAAGGTGCTCTGAAAAGACTGAACTAACATGGGGTATTGAGGTTGAAAGATGCAGGAGGCTTCAGCTGATGGTAGTGACAAAGGAGGAAAAGGGAAGAGCAGTATCTGGAAAGAACAGACACAATAGGTCAGAACTTGAGGGGAGCTGTGTGTTTAGGGATAGAAGAGGGGAGACAGCAAGCATGATGTTGGTGAGAGGCAATGGGGCAGGTGGGCATGGGCCGTGATTGCCAGATCAAACATTTAACTTCTAAACAGGAAACTTAGGGAAGAGAGAATTAAGAGATGACAGGCGATTGAACTGGAGCTGGAGAAAGGCCAACTGCTTGCAATGTGAGGAATGAATTAGAAGCCAAAACCGGAGGCAGGGAGACCGTTGTGCCGGATTGGCCCACTTGTGGTGAGAACTGGCTCTGGTGTGTCAGTGTGGATTTTCCTGTCGGCTACGCCCAAGAAAGGTGACAGAAGGTCAGTGCAGAATGATAAAAGCATTTCCTGCCTGTTATGAAAGCTTACCCAATACCGAAGAGTCAGTGTTGAATTTTAAAAAAAGAAAAGAGGAGGCAGGCAGAATGTTCTTAGTGTGTTTAAAAGTGACTTCTAAAAAGGGGGAAAAGAAAAAGTGAAACTTTAAAAAAGATGTCTTCTGTTTATTTTCCAGAAAAAAATGACTTCTTTTACCTGCCTGCCTACGGCAGTGTGGCTCTTTCTGTTACGATCTTTTCCCACAGAGGTAGAAAGCACTTTTTAAAACATTTATTTAGAGTCACTAACTTAGCAGAAGGGAAGGGGAAAAAAATCAAAAGATATCCGTGTTTCAATGAAGATAGGGAATACTTTTTTGGGGGGAGACAAAACTTTTTTTAAAAAATATTATGCTTAGTGCATAATACAAATAATTTTAAAATATATTTTAGTTCTGTGGTATTTAGAGGTGAGGAGGCAGCTGACTTTTAGGGAATGAGAGAGAAGGGCATGCAGCCAGCGCAGCCGCATGCTTCCTCAGCCTCCTGCCCCCTCACCCTCCTGCCCTGTGCTGCTCTGTGCGTTGTGGGATTTAATCGATCTTCTCCCTATGAGGTCTGTGCTATTACCCTACTTAAGAGAAAGGAAACAGTCTCATAGAGGTTTAGTAACTCTAAGTGGCAGAGCTGGCATTCAGACCCAGGGTGTGTGATTCTGTGCCCACATTTGTCACTGTTACCATAAATGACCTCTCTTAGTAAAAATACTCCATCTCAATGATCCATCAGATCCCAAAAAGCAAACCTATTCATTGATGCTACGTTATGTCTTCATGTGGATCTCTTATGGCAAGAAAGATTGGAAGAGAAGTGATAAAATGCAAGAATATTTTTAGTTATAAATTAGATATGCATTGGGTTTTCAGAAATCCTATTTTTATATTTTTCAATGGAGAAAAGTTTTTAACTTCCTGTGTTAAAAAGTAGAACATTTGTAACGGGAAAGATCTACTTTCCTCCTCGGATGACAACTCTGCCAGGGGTGGACATAAGTGACCTCACCCCTTCCTGACCTGGCTAACTCCTACGTGTTGCATAAGTCTTTGTTCCAGCTTCAACTCCCTTTCCGTTCCCTTCCTCCTCCCCTTCCTCTCCCCCTTCCTCTCCTCCCTCTGGGATGTCTATCCTAAGTCTCTGCTGCTCCTACACCACAATACCCGTGGCCCCATAGTAGACCCTGGAGAGTTTGATGGCTGTACTTACCACAGGGTTACCCCTGTGCTTCCCCATCCTTACTTTAAGCACCTCTAGGTCAATTCGTGAAAATAAATCATGAAGAGTTGTAGAACCAGATCTGGTATTTGTCCACGAGGTAGATGAGGTTACACTGATGGCTAAGTCATGTTTAATAAGGTGTAATAAGAAATGAGACCATTCAAATTAGGGAAGGGGAAAAAACAATAGGAAAGTAAACGTTCTTTAAATTTGTAAAAATGGAGCTGCTGCCCCACATACTGATATTTTGTTTGTAGTTGCTTACTTGCTCCAGGTGTAATTTTGATGTTAGGAAAATAGATGGTAAGAGCCAAAGAAACATTTGTCCACTTGGGTAGGGTAAGATGCATCCCAGATTTCCATTTTCCATCCTGCAGACATTGGAGTTGGTGTCTCATGAGAGGAGGGAGGGGACAGGGGTCCCAATGCCAAGAAGTGTCCAGCAGGCCCAGTAAAGAGCCAGAGGGAAAAGTGCCCTCTACTCTATTGTCATGTCCGTCTGTACCATCAAATCATTGACAGAGCAGGTTAGTTTATCCCTACAGCCTTCTCTCCTGCTCTGAACACTGAGAATGGCCCACTAGTTGTCAATTCCTTTGCATTTCTCTGGCCCTACCAACAAATATCAATGCCTCCTTAAATGAAATAGCCTGACTCCTGAAGCACTTAACTCACCACCAGTTTAATTCATAGAGAGATCTTGGGGCAATTTAAAGTAACTCCTCCCCCATTATCTATTTATTACATCCCAGAGGCAGGATCTGGTTACTTTTATCTATTTCATGTAATTTCCAGTGATTTTTGCATGAGGGTTTGCCAGAATTCTACTTAGTAGTTCTATGCTGATGGCAGCTACATGGTGCATTAGCGTGGTCCTTCAGTTATCAGGAAAATCTCTTCCATAGGATTTCTGTTCAGTTTTGAATATGCATTTTTTTGTTTATCCTGCTGCCAAATAGTCATCTTTGTAAAAGCATCAACAATTACACATTGCCACATATCTCAAGTATCATTCTTCTTGAACAACATAGGGTACAAATTTTCCTTCTGCTCTCGAGATTATGGAAATACTGTGGATTAGGCGGAGGGGCTGGGTGGGCAGACTGGAATGAGGAGTAAGTAGTATGAGGAGATTGGGTGGTAAGAGAAAGGGGATTGGGTGATAAGAGAAAGGGGAGTGGGGATACTGGGGAGAGAAATTTTCCCTTTGTAATGGAATGAAGAAGTCTTCTTGGAAGGCAAGTGTTTAATCTGTGTTGTAATTTTTCTTAAATGATGAGAATTAGACTTGCTAACTACCTTATATATAGCAATACTGAGAAGACGAAAGAGGAGTTTGACTTGTGGTATTTTACAGCGATGCTTGTTACAGCGGTGCACTGTGGATAGCATTCTCGGCTCTATTTTTACCTGGGTTTTCACGTCTTATGAAGATAGCACTTTCTCTTCCTCCTCTTAAGGACAAGATGTCAGGTCCAAACAATATGTGTCTCCTCCAGAGTGGTCATTCTGCTCATGTTGGCTATCTCCTCCCTAGCCTTTGGAACAATAATAAATTAGTTCTGTGAATTAAAGGGAAGAAGAAAGAAGAAAATAATTTACTTAGTGTTTTTGAAGTGACTTTAATCTGATTCAGGTCTAATACATATAAACCCTGGTTCTGTTTCCAAATATGTGTCTTTTTTTTATTTATTGAGTTAAAAAATTTTTATTTATCTTTATTGTTAAAAGTATTACAGTTATTCTTTTTTTAGAGAGAGAGTGAGAAGAAGGGAA
>NW_006293001.1:8187204-8187967 GCF_000327345.1 Myotis davidii
GAAGAAAAGAAAGATCCATTTATTTATGCATTCATTGGTTGATTCTTGTATGTGCCTGACTCAGGATCAAACCCGCAACCTGGGCATATCTGGACGACACTCTAACCAACTGTGCTATCTGACCAGGGTTTATGTGTGTGTTTTTTACCTATCTGTAAATGTTCTGGTCTATTTAAACTTGAAATATAACTAATATAAGAATGGTTAAAAATAACAATTAACAATTTATTATTTTTTTTCCTTTTATTTTAACCTCAACCTGTTTATCAGGGATAAGGACTCAGGATTTAGAAACCATTAATGAGTTATGCAGTTTACTAAATATGCTTGAGTCTCCTTTGAAAGATAAAGGCCCTGATCTCAGATAATGGCTACATGACCGAATCTCTATGGTCAAGCAATAAATTAGTAAGTAAATTAACCATCAGCTTTTGAAAATAAATTCATTAGGGTTGTTCATAAACTTGCTCCTGTCATTAGCTGGTTTCCATTTTTAGAGGCAATGTTTTGATCATCCACCTGAATGGAGGCAAAAATCCAGAGTTGAACTGGTATCAAAGAGTAAAAATTTTCAGATTAATAAAGCTACAAAAACAAAGTAAGAGAAAACTAATATTTTTACATAAGCAACAACAAAAACATCCTGGGAAACTGACTTCTCTCACTCCCCCCATGCTGAGCACCCACGGAGCCTCTTGCGTCTGTCTTAGAGGAATCATGCTCTCACTCCTGCTCTGTCTCTCAACAACACAGACACACACTC
>NW_006293001.1:8187990-8198392 GCF_000327345.1 Myotis davidii
CGTTTTATTCTGTAAGAGTAAATGAAAAGTCATGTTGGAAAGATAACTAGAACACATGATTTAATTCCATGGCCAGGTGACTGTTGTCTTTTTCCAGTTGATAATAACCGTACCCATAGACATCTTTGTCCAACAACATATGGCCTTTGTATATGTTGTACATTTGGATACATATAGTGCATAATATGGACATGAAGTCTGTCTTCTCTGAAGTTAACTGGACAAGAGCATAATCAGGTTATTGGAAGTAAGGCAGCTGTGAAAGAATGTTCTTAACAATGTTGTCACTAGAATTAAAGAAAATCATTTAAAGGTTTGCAAGTCCCTTGGAAGCATAATGGAATATACTAAATGCTCTGTTTGTAAATGACTGCTTTTCCAATAAAACCCTGAAGGGAAGAGATTTGGACCCCAGGATACACCCCGGTGGGCTCACCACAGCTACTGTTTCCAATGGTTGCTCCACGTCTGTTGACGGGATACATTTTTCTACTAGATAAGTCCGACCCCAATAATGGCCATCTTGATTGCACCATGGAACTGTTCAAAAAAACAAGCACACTCATATGAAAGTGGAATTTTTCCTGTCATACAAAGAAGAATTATAGTTCGTCTTTGAAGGAGAATATTTTAAGACCTTATCTTAAAAGTATGTGTCCTGAAGACCTTTTGTGGTATACTACACTAGTTTAATTACATAAGCTCATTATGAGTTATTGTTTTCAATGATCTCTTAAGTCCTTAGGTTTACCAAGTTCATGACCGTTTTCAAATCTTTATCACTGTTATTTTGGTCCCCCTCATTTTTATCACTAATCTAGGACAACTCTTCTGTGGACTGCTACAGCAGAAACATGATATTTGATGCCAGCAAAGCTAACCACAGTAAAAATCTGCCAAAAAAACAATAAGCCAATTGCAACTTTCAAATCCCAGTCTTAGCAATATGCCCTGGGACATGAAAACTAGCTCTCTTAAATAAATAGTTTGAAAATTGTCTGCTTGAAAATGGTTGTCAGATGGCCCCTTCTGCTGTCATGCTAATGTTGGAAAGAAAAAATACTGGCATGAGATGATTCCCATTATCAGCCGTTCTGTAATGGGCCTCTCTCAATATCTCTTTCTCATGAGTTTTAAATTTGAAAACCTTTGGTTTTCAATTACTAAGCACTTAAACTCTAAACTCAGATTCTTCATGCCTCTCAGGAACCAAAAGGCATCAGAGCCTAAAGAAAGAAAATACAAGTTGATTTAGTAATCTCGTATAAAGTATTATGTAAAATGATTTGATTGGATTTTGTTTGTAGTCATGGGCATAGGTGTTACTAAAATCAAGGTTATAGGTGCCTGTCTGTCATGAAGGTCTGTGAGCTGGCTATACGGTTTTTTAAATGTATGCAATAACTCAAGGGCAAGACATATAGAAGCATGTGGCTGAATCATGGTGGATCAGTGTATGCAAAACCAGCTCTAAGCAAGCACACTCTGACCATCAGTGCTGGCATTTTATGTAAAAGTATATTTTGTGTCGGGACATTTCAAGTCCTGTTTCTTGAAGATTAGTGATGATCCCAATGCATAGCTCATGCTTTTATAGAACACATTAACTTCTACAGAGTACCAACATCGCATTCTTACTGATAATCTCAAAAATTCTGTGGTAAATGAAAGATCTGAAGGCCAAGGAGGTTGATGCCCTCACAGCCTCTTCTTCACACAGTCCAGGCACAACCAAGGTTTGAAGCTAAGCCTGTTTATCGGAAATTGGATGTAACATGCTGTAGACCGCAGCCATGCAAACACCCTTAATAACACAGACAGTGTGCATTTTGGCCTCCAAGGGGAAAGTACCATCTTTGCTTGTGGGCTTCTTACTGAGTTTTAATCTTCTCAAGGTTGATGGATCTTCCTTTGCAAAGAGATCTCAGAAGGTTAGGAAGAGAGAGTAATGTCTTTTTAGTGGCAGTCATTGATTCAAACCTGGTGATAGCATGTATCCTGAATTGACTTGTGTGCAAAATGAGAAATATGTGAAAGTGTTAAAGTGATAAATGCACATTCAGGAGTGCCAACATTCTCAGGTGTCTGGGTTTGGAATGGGGTTAGGATTCTGGGTGGTATGTCTTACCTACATAGATGGGTTTTTATGATACATCTTGTTTCTTCTGGTGTTGGATTTCTCCTTCCTTTGCAGCAGGTGAAAAACCTGGACCTATGATTATACATACATAAAAAAAAGAAGAACCTGTCTCAACCTGGACAAAAAAAAATGTTTTCAAAATTGATTAAATGTAGAATCAAAAGTGCATAAAGTCAAAGTTCAGAAAGTAAGACTGAAGGGGCAAAATTCCAAGAGTTCCTTCTAGCTAGATGATGGCTATTTCGCCTGTTCCCATTTTACCTGTTGCAGGACAGGTGACAGTACTTACTAGTAAATGCTTGTATGGTTTATCATAGTATTGTGAACTTTTAGAAAAAAAATCAGTGTACTCTTTTATATTTCATACATTAACATATTGAAGGAGAATTTGAAATTATTCTCATTATACCATTTTCACTACTTCCCAGTTTACACTTGGTCCTTTATGGTAATTAATTGAATGTACTTTCCAAATGGCAATGTCAGGACATTGGCAGAGGCATGGACAGGTTGCTAATTTCCCTAGAGAAGCTATTCTGAGCCTAACCATGCTGGACAAGCTGTATCAGAAACCGGTGTTTATGCTTAGAGGAGATGGAAATTTTGTTAAGTAAGTGCCTTCTCATTCTATCACTTCAGTAACTAATATTAAAGTTCCAAGAGGCTATGGTTTGTTTGACATGTTCAAAAAGAGCAAATTGGTAATTGTGATTCAAAAAAGAGCAAATTGGTAATTGTGAAATAGAGAACAAAGGGAAAAACAATTGGAGGAGAAGGGTATTGCCTTCTGAATGTTTTCATGAATGGTTAGCAGGGCTGATGAGAGGAAAATAAAGAATTTGCTTTTAGAGTCATTTGACCTCCCTTATTTTCACCCTCATTTTTTTCTCATTGGTATTAGCCCCATACCTAGCTTCCTGGGAACAGGAAAACATTTTTTATTTTCTAACCAAAATTAGGGACACATGAATTGACAAAAAAAAATTATGTTTCTTTTTTTTAATCCTCACCCAAGGATATGTTATTATTAATTTTAGAGAGAGAAGAATGGGAGAGAGAGAGAGAGCAAGAAACAATGATATGAAAGAGAAACATAGGTTGGTTGCCACACTCATATGTGCCCTGATCAGGAATCAAACCCACAACCTAGGTATCTGCCCTGACCAGGAATCAAACCTGCAACCTTTTGGTGTATGGGATGACACTCTGACTAACTAACCTGGCCAGGGCAAAGAATTATGCTTTCTTTTCTTTTCTTCTTTCTTTCTTTCTTTTTTTTTTTAGAGCAAATGGCATTCTATTCTGGGAGGTATAATTTTGATATCAGTATGTTGGGATTTTGAAGACATTTTGATAGTTTACAAAATAGTAGGGCAGAATTTTTGATCACTTAAAAATCTATTAAGAAAACCTTCGATATGTAATCTCTGCAACTAGGCACCTATTCTTCCCTAAGTCTTCTATTATAACTTTTTAAGGGCCTTGCTTTTGGCTGTATATAAGGAAGGCTGTGATCCTTATATGTTGGTGGCTGATAATAGTTTGTATTATTCTTCCTAGGACAATTGGCTTTTCTTTTTTTTTTTAAGTAAGTAGACTCTAGTAGATTCTTAGTAGATGGTGTTATCCTTAAGGAATGTATCCTTCACAATGAGTGGGGTTTCCAACTCAGTCAGTAAGCATGTGGGAGATACCATGTATATTGTTGGCTACCATTCTTTCAAAAGTAGCTGTGTGAGGTCCTTCTCAGGCAGTGCCTCGTCAGTGGCTGATGTCTTTGGGAGAACCATCTGTCAGATGGGGTGTGCAAGTTTAGAGGGAAGAAATCCATGCTGCCATAGCTGGGAGTTTCTCGTATGCTGTAAGAACCCATAACATATATTATCACAATTAAAAGCACTCCCCACTGGTGTTTTTTTGGTTTTCTTTTTTACCTCAGGGAGAATTTCTAAACAAATAATAGTTATGTTGAAGAACTAACCAAATAATGTGTGTGGAACTTGCCTTTGGTATAGATTATGTTTTAAAATAACAGTGCCTTTATAATCTTCAAAAATATTTTTGTAGCCAACTTCATCTTTGTTTAGGAAGTAAAAATGTTTATTTTCAAGTCAGAATGTAGGGAGTATGGAGGTGAGGATATGATTTCCCTGTCTATTCCTCAGTCTAGAGAAAAATCAGGTTGCCTGCAATCCATTCGGCTTAATAAACAGCTATTGAAGACTTGCTCTGTGCCAAACACTGCTGCCATTAGGCATATAGAGATAAAAAAAAAATACCATCTCTGCCCCCTGGAAATTTACTTGAAGTCTGATAGGGCAGATCAGCTCATCTGGCTTGTTCTGTATTTGTAAGGTCATTGTAACTCATTGCTATTCCCTTCAAATTATTGATTTTTTTTTTGCCTTTTTGCATATTGTTTATTACATCCAAATGTTACAGCACCTGCTTGCCTGGCAAATTACAAATGCGGATTACTCAGACCAAGCTACACAAAGTGCCACTGGACTTTGACCCTGTGTGATCCCAGACAGACCCCCGTGAGATTTTTAAATCCCTCTTAAAGAAATCCAGCAGGAACAGTGTGGGAGGGTGAGTACAGGGATCCGCTGTGGGCCAGGCTGCACGCACAGAACACAGACCATGTTGTGTGCTCTTATATAGACCTGCATAGCATGTCATACTAGTAAGAGGCAGAGCTGGTAGACGTGGTCTCCTTTTAGGGCAATTAGACATTTCTAGGGGCCATTTTCTGATGCCTCTGCATCTTGCCATGATGCGATTAGTAACTGAACATAAGCCCTCCCCTGACGCCCATCACTACCAGCCCTGCAACCCAAAGATATGGAACAAGCTTTCCTTTACATGTCATTAATGTTACTATTTAGAGCCTAAATCTTGCAAGAAAGCAAAGCTTTTCTACAGTAAGCCTTTATCATTTTGCAGTGGCTGATTGGTAACTTCGAGCTGATGGGTGTAATAAGGGGTATAAAACTATGCCGCAGTTACGAGCCTGTCTCCCTGGGTTGGAGTCTTGGTTCTATCATTTACTAGATGTGTGACATGTTACAGGTTACTTAACTTCTCTGTAGTTCAGTTTCATTATCTGTGAAATTAGATGATAATTAGGTATACTTAAGAATAAAATAACATAGCTTCACCCATAGTATACTTTTAATATTAATACTTACATAAACAAAATATAAATAGAAGTGCCACAAGTTATCTCTTTTAGGGTCCTAGAATGGATTTCAGGGAAGTAGATTTGAGCTGCTCCCTGTAGTAGAACTGAGACCTCTATTATTACCTTCATCTTGGTGTGATGGAATATACTCATCATATTTTCTAAGAAACAACCTGGCATTGTTTCCGATTACTCCTTTATGTCGGGTGGAAGGTGATCCTCTCTGGCTTCTGCTCCGTGCTAGGATCCTGTCTTTCTTCAGAAGAGGGAACTCTTTGCTGGGGCATTGGAGTCTGCACTACTGGCAAGGACCGCAGTCCCCAGTTTGGCCATGCTCAGTGCCCTGGTGTAAGCGTAGGTGAGAGGAAATGTAAAAATGAATGTGTAAATAGCTGCATGGATCATGTGTTTGCCTTTTTGCCTGGCGCTGTGCTAAAATGTGTGCACAGATTCACTTATTTCTTTCTCACCAAGGCCTATGGGGCAGGTAAGGAAACTGAGGCACGGAAAAGTCAAGTAATTCGACCAAGTTCTTACGTAACAACCAACTTTATGGTGGAGCCACGCTGCTAAGATGGGAGGGAGTCCTGCGCCTTTGGAGGGAACTGGCCCTCTGCAGAAATGCTTTTGTGTGTTACGTTTGGTGTGTTGCCCTCAGCTTCTGCTGGGAGTCATCGTGAGAAGCAGGCACATGAAGCCTGTCACTGTGCATGTTATGAGGATAATATGAGAAAATCCTGTGTGGCACAATGTCTTCTTTGTGAGGACACCTAGGAGAAATTTCTCTCAGTTCTTCATAAAGAGAGTTGGTAAGCTCCCCGAGCAAATTAGTCTGCTTTTGTTTCCTGGCTGTTGTCAACCTCCCCCTCTGACCCGATCACTAGAACGCTAGCAGCCAGATTTGCAGCCCACCTTTGCTTTGTCATTATGGTTTTGTCAACCTGGTACCAATTTGTCACTCCCTTTGCTTCGCCTTTTATTGCCTTTCATGTTGACAAAGTCATTTTTTACATTCATATTATACATGCACATAAAAAAAAAGTTCAAATGGTATAGAAGGCCATAAAAATGAAAAATCTCCTTCCCTCTCCCTCACATCAATTCCCACCCTGGGTTTTAAATTGCTTCTTGAGTATGTGGAAGCTATTTTATGCATAAACAGCATGTATCTGCATTATTTAAAATAATAAAATTATGCTAGTGTACCTTGTTCACATTTTTTTGAAATTCTCATTCTAACTAGAGAAATGATCATAAGATGTGTAAACAAGAGAGGTTAATACTAACCCCCTACTCACCATTTCCCATCTCTCCAAGTATGCAATGTTAACACTTCTCACGGTCCCTTAGGTTAATTGTAATACTATCTTACCATTTTATTTTTTATTTTTTAATCACCTGAACTGTGAACTCTTTGCAAGCCTAGAGTGTGGCTTGGTGATTACAATGTCCCTGATGAATGGCACAATGACCAGCACAGAGTGAGCATTTAATATACAATTAAGGCAGTCACCCAAACGAGAGAACATCTAGATGAAGAAGTGAATGCCATTCTCTTTGTAGAGGACATTCTATAAAAGAGCCACAAAGGAACCTGAATATTACATTATGACACAAAGTCAAGAAAACAGGCTTTTCCCTATTTAAAAGAGGAGAATATTAAGATGGGAAAGTGGTCTGCTTGGGTGAACATATGCTTTCCGTTACTAATAAAACAGCAAGGGCACAAGTCCTTACATGTCTGTGAAATATAAATGAAAAACCTGCACATGTTTACATGGCTGGCTGGGAAATTCACTCAGCAAAACATTTACCACATCCACTGAGCAGCCTCCATGTGCGGGCCCCTGGTTTGGGTCTGAGGATGCTACAATCAAGTCAGTTTCTGCTTTTATGACATCTTCAGAAAGAGAATCTAGAACTAGCTTAACCCTTCTCCTTGTTTCCCCCAAATAAAGGAGACTTGAGAGAACCTTCTAACTTATATTACCACACCATGCCTGGGCAGTTACCATAAGTGTTTTCCCCAACGTTCTAAGAATTTCTTTTTATGAGTTCCCTGGTAATGCTTTCTCCTATAACTAGTAATGCCTTATCACATGGAGCTTGTTTTCCTGAGGTGTGGGATTGAAACACAATCTAAAAACATTTGTCTAAATGCTTTTAGACTGTGTTCCAACCTCAGTATGAAATATAAAACAGCCCTGGCCTGTGTGCTCAGAGGTTAGAGCATCAGCCAGTGCTCAGAAAGGTCGCACGCAGGTTTAATTCCTGGTCAAGGGTATGTACCTTGGTTGCAGGTTCAATCCCTGGTCTGGGTCAGGGTGAATGTGAGAGACAGCCATTCGATGTGACCCATTCATATCTCTCTCTCTCTCTCTCTCTCTCTCTCTCTCTCTCTCTCTCTGTCTCTGTCTCTCTCTCCCTCTCTCCTCCTCCCTCTCTCCTTTCCTTTCTCCCTTCCTCCCCCTCTCTAAAAATCAATGAAAAACATATCCTTGGGTGAGGATCAACCAAAAAAACAAAGAAAGAAATATAAAACAAACATATGGTAAGAAAAAAATTGTCCATAATATATTTTGACCACTGTATTGCCTCTGACTTTTCAAATATGCCTGGGAATTGGATGTCTTTAAATAGAATATCTTCTCTGTGAGAAAAAAACAATGGCAATGCTGTCATTATCTTTGGGTTTCCATTTTCTCTAAAGATTTTACCGTCTGTCGCTATCCAATTGTCTTTTTCTATTATTTTCTTTCTGCTTTAGCTTGATTCTGAATCCTTTTGAAAGAAAAATTTATCTCTTTCTCTTTTTAAAATAGGTAAGTTTGTTGCACTATGGAGTGAAAATATAGAGCAATTGCGAAATTGACCACCACTCCTAAGGTATATGCTTTGGATCCCTTGAAATTTGGCATTTAAACATAGAGGCATGATCATTAGAAACGTCTCCTGATTTTCATGTAATAGAACAAAGAAGGTTGCATTGTAAGTGCAGACAATAAATCTGTAAAGGCTCCTATCTCGAGTGGGGGTTGGGGGCTGAGGGTCATCTGCAGTCAGGACTATCTGGGTTGCTTCTTAGCATCAGCAGTTCTTGGGTACCTGTGTCCTGGGAGGATGCAGGTGTGACTCAAGAAAAGAAGGGAAAAGGGAGAAACCAAATTAAATCCAAGTATAGTTGTGTCATAACAATGAATACACTAGAAAAATTCTCATTTAGACTTGCTATCATTGATGTTCTTAACTATATATTTAAATGAAATGAGCATAAAGAAATCATTTCAATTAAACGTGAACGATTACCTACTAGAGTATCATCTGGAGAATTACGATGTCAATTAATTATAAGTAATTGCCCAAGTACCGAATGTACCATTTGCAGACAGGCTGTAATTTACAAGTTAGAGGCAATGAGGGGAAAGGAGCACAGTGGTCCACATTTTTCATCTCAGACAAAGCCTTTTTCCTCATTGAAGGCTTGGGAAGGCACTTTACATTTCTTATCTCTTGCTTATATTTCCCAGTTATTCATTAGGAGTTCAGAGGGCTATTGTTTCCATAGAGCAAATTTAATCCTGACATTTTCACTCCTCAGATTTAGAATTAGATTTTGTCTTTTTTGGTGTTTTCAGAGTATGCAGCTAAGGGTAAAGTTATCAGGGTATGTAGCTAAGAATCACCAGCACCTTTGAAAACCAGAATCCCTGAGGAGAGCCAAGCACACCAAATAACAAGATACAGAAGTATTAATGCTGCAGGCTTGCTTCGCACTGGGCCATGCGTGCATTTGGGCTCCTTTTTTCTGACTATTTTTTTTTTTGTATTAGATTGCTAAGGATCAAAGGATAGTTTTTTAGACTACTTTTACCAGAAAAATTATGTAAATTGATTGGCTTTCAGGTATAGCATTATTTCTTTTAACTAAGACTACGTATTCTGTTTTGTAATAACATCTGGCAAAGCATCAGGACAGACTATTAGAATAACTGAGTTCCAAGTAATAATTATTTTCAGCTGATACCCTTGAGCCCTGCTGTACCATTCTATACTCTCTATTTTTAAAAATTATTGCACTCAATTCCTCATGTTCCTGTAAACCTGGCTTTTATTCTTATTTTTGCTAATTAGAATATTATTTTTCTTAGCTTTAGAAAATCATTTTGGAGCAAATACATTTCATATACTTTGTTACCTTTTATATTATACTAGAGGCCCAGTGCATGAAATTCATGCACAGGAGGGGAGGCCCTCAGCCCAGCCTGCACCCTCTCCAATCTGGGACCCCTCAGACATCCCTCTCACAATCCGGGACCACTGGCTCCTAACCGCTCACCTGCCTGCCTGCCTGCCTGATCGCCCCTAACTGCCTCTGCCTCAGCCCCCGCCACCGTAGCTTTGTCCAGAAGGATGTCTGGTCTATCCGGCATAATTAGCATATTACCCTTTTATTAGTATAGATTGCATGATGGCTGGATTTCACACAATTATTTCATTTGGCTAGTACCATTAAATAACAAATGCACCAGTGGGAGAGGAGGGGGTGTGCTGTAAGGAGGAACAGCACTGGTGAAAGGCTGGCAACAAGGCCTGAAGTGTCTGAAGGGAGCAGCTGCACTAGCAGAAACCCTGGAAAGAAGGCCAAACTCTGTGAGCTGGGGTCCTCCAGCCCAGGCTCCCACAGGGCAGGGAATATGTTATAAAGTCTTTGGAGTCTCCTGCCAAATATGTTGACACTATTGACCATAAGCGGATAGACAGCCAGATATTTCTGCAGCAAAATGGGTTTATTTGGGAACAACAAAGAATAACAATTCAGGCCCTAGCCAGTTTGGCTCAGTGGATAGAGCATCGGCTTGCAGACTAAAGGGTCCCTGGTTTGATTCCGGTCAAGATCAGGTACCTCACTTGCAGGCTTGATCCCGGGACCCAGTCCGGGTGCATGCAATGACAACCAATCCATGTGTCTCTCTCACACTGATGTTTCTCTTTCTTTGTCTCTCCCTCTCCCTTCCACTCTCTCTAAAAATCAATGGAAAAATATCCCCAGGTGAGGATTAACAATAAAAAAGAAGAAA
>NW_006293001.1:8198466-8208375 GCF_000327345.1 Myotis davidii
GAAGAAAAATTCAGGACATGCTGTCTAATGGTGAATCATGTGCAAGCCCCAAGAGGAAAAAAAAAAAAAAAAAAAGGGAATGCTCTTTGATGGGCTTGTGACTGGCTTTTGTAAAGGAAGAGCCCACTGGAGGCAACTGAAAGTTGGAAGTATAATGACTTTTCATTGGCTGAGCTATGGCAGTCTCCCATTGACTGAGCTGTTACTGGGTGGGAAGTAACATTTTTTCTCCTGCTGAGGTGGTGGAGTATCACTTTCTGTTTGAAATGCAAGGTACATGCCCTCCTGTTGGGATCAGCAGTGTGCCTTGAGTGACACCTGTGTGAGAGCTCTCGTCTATTGTCTGTCTCTGCAGAGAAGAGTATAAGCTCTGGGAGGCAGGTATCTGTGTGTGCCCTGCTGTATGCTGTGTATCTACAACAGTGATCCTAACAATACAGTGGTTGCTCAACAGATTCTCACTAAAATGAAATAGAGAGATTGTGTCACTTGTTATATTCTGAATTATGTGTCATGCTATATTATTTTTCAAGCTGCTTGTTTTTTCTAACTGTTGACAAATCGCTGTTCTGAATTAGTTATTAAATGACTTGAAGGTTTTAAGGTAATGTTCTCTTTTTTAAAAAAAATTAATGGACTCTATTTTCTGAGCACTGTTTTAGGTTTGGAGAAAATTGAGCAGAAAGTACAGAGTCTCCTTATGCCCTTGTTTCTCCCCTTCCCTCAAACTTCCCTGTTCCTAACATTTTGCATTAGTGTGGTACTTTTGTTGATCCATAGTTTACATTATTGTTCATTCTTGGTGGTGTATATTCTATGGGTTTGACAAATGTATAGTGACATGGATCCATTATAATATTGTACAGATATTATTTTTACTACCCTAAAAGGCCTCTGTGATCTTCGTATTCATCCCTCACCCCCTAACTCCTGGCAACTACTGATTTTTTTACTCTCTCCATAGTTTTGTTTTTGCCAGAATGCCATGTAGTTGGAAACATACAGTATGTAGTCTTCTCAAAATGGTTTCTTTCACTTAGCAACATGAATTTAAGGTTCCTCCTATATCTTTTTGTGGCTTGATAGCTCACTTTAAAAAATCAGTGTGCAGTATTCCCATTATATGGATGTACCACAGTTTATTTATCCATTCACCTATTGCAATCTTGGTTTCTTCCATATTTTGACAATTATAAATAAAGCTGTTCTAGACATTTGTGTACTGTTCTTGTGAGAACTTAAGTTTTTAATTTATTTGAATAAATACCAAGGAGGGTGATTGCAGGGTCATATAGTATTCATTTTGTGTCTTTATAATGAGCTTGCATTAGGAACCAACACTGAGAAGCAGTTTGAAGGAGGAATGAGTGATGCTGTACATTTCCTCCTTCAGACTCTTCTCTGGTAAAGAGAAGATGCTATATATAAAAGTTCTGAAACACATACATAAAATATGAATAAATTATTCCACAAGGGCTCAACTCAGTTCTCATGCTGTTAGTACTTCATAATATTATACCATATCACATTAATTGAAAGGCATCTTACACACATTCAGTTCTTTTTGTTAATTTTCAGCAAAAATAAGAATACGTGTTACAGAAAGCTGGCAAAAATGTTCGCATAGGACAGGGTGCGGCACCTCTGTTTTCTATGTCACAGCATGACATTATTTCCTTCTATTACAAATCGGAGAAGGTAAGCAATATATTTCTGGATTAGGATTTGCTGTGTTTAACAAATGGTACCATCCAGGCTGTCCTGCAAGCAGAGAACCCCCAGACTTTATTTAACTGCACTTTGTCCAGGTCTGAGGCACAGCTGAGGGTGAACAGGTGGTGCAGCACATCTCTGTTCTGCTGACGGGCTGTTTTGTGAGGCGGCTGCTGTGTTCAATGGTTTGAAAATGATTCCTATTGTGCTCGTCTTTATCCAGCGCAGCCCTGCCTCTTGAGTGTCCAAGGCTTTTCTCCTGCCTTTCTTTACCAAACGTGAGCTATCGATTAAACATTCCTGATGTATTTTGCTGCATGAAATAAAAGCATCAGAGACTTGAGAGTGTATTTGTTCCCTCTTTTCTTTGTCTAAAATTATCCTACTTGTGCCAGCTATTTGGCAATTTTTTTCTATCCTTTTCTGATCCTGTTTCTGCAGATAAAAGTCACCACGCTATTATTCACCCAGCCCTGACTACTCCGAGTCATCATTGATTCCTCCCTGGGTTCGAGATAAGGAAAACAGAAGAAGCAAAAACACAGCGGCTTGGTGTGCGAGCCTCTGTTAATTACATAAGTATTGGAGGACTTATCTGCTTTGATGCTGTAGAGCCAAGATAAGAGATAGAGTCCTCAAATAGTTCTGTCTCGTGTGGGAGGCATTGTTATACTTGCAGTGGACGCGTGTTATGAAAGAAATATGCATGGGCTTCTTTGAGCTTGTTTGGGGGGAACTGTAAACAGTTATGTGTGACTTGGGCATGAGGTTTATGTGGTGTTTGGTTGAGCCTTGTGGGCAGAGAGACAGAGATGTTAGAAGGCAGTTCCAAAAAGTTAGGTTGAAATCAGGTTTGAAAATTGCCTTGAAATCATAAGGAACCCGGACTGTATTGAGGAATCAGTGTGGAGTCATTGAGTGTTTTGGTGTGTGTTGTTCATGCAGAAGAACAAGTGAGCCTGGATTCCCAAACTGTTTTCTAACTTCCTCCAGGACTTTGCATTTGTATCCCATCGGCATCTCAAAACTTATTCAGGGTTAAAGCCAAACTCGTTATCTTCCCTCCCCCTCTACTCCTCCTCGGACTTCCCCCACCTTACTGATGAACATTTACCATCTACAGTAACTAACCAAGCCAGAGATCTCGGGGAGGTCACTTCCTCTTTATCCCTCACCCCATGATCAACAAGACAGCATATGGCAATGATTCTTTCTAAGACATGGTACTCTAGTTTATCTCCATTTTCAGTTCTAATATTTTATCTGAGTTAATGCCATTAAATTGCACTAATTATTTTTTACTTGAAGAGATAAGGCAAATTATTATGCGTTAATTGCTTTAGCACACGAAGCTGAAATTTTATTAAATCTTTGTAGTAAGCTTGGAGTTGTGCAAATGCAACATGCTTTTTAAGGATGTTGGAAGCAAAATCAGTGTATTAGGAATTCATAAGATTATTACTATATACATTTGAAATCTCTCCCTGACTTCATAAGTCCTTTGGTGTTCTGCTCTGTTATATTAATTAGGACTAGGTTGGGAGCATATAATATTAATAATAATAATAATAATAATAATAATAAATGGCTTAAGTAAGAATAAAGTTTATTTCTCATATAAAATAAGCCTCGCCGAAATCGGTTTGGCTCAGTGGGTAGAGCGTCGGCCTGTGGACTGACAGGTCCCAGGTTCGATTCCGGTCAAGGGCATGTACCTGGGTTGCGGGCATATCCCCAGTAGGAGATGTGCAGGAGGCAGCTGATCGATGTTTCTCTCTCATCGATGTTTCTAACTCTCTATCTCTCTCCCTTTCTCTCTGTGGAAAATCAATAAAATATATTTAAAAAATAAAAATAAAAATAAAATAAGCCTGGAAGGAGGCAGTTGGAATCTGATTTGATGGCTCCATTGTGTCATTAAGGATACAGGGACATTCTGTCTTTTACAGCTTCCATCACTATGCACAGCTTCCATCTTCAAGATTATTTGCTGGTACAAAATAGCTGCTGGCGCTCCAGCCATCACATCAATGAAACAATGCCCCCAAAGAAGGAATAGTGGACAGAAAGATAGTTGCTCAGCAGCTGAGTCATCTCTCATTATGTAGCCGTTATGGACACCCCACAGCATTTTTACTTCATAAGCCAGAAGTGAGACACAGAGCCCCACCTCGCTGTAAGAAGGCTGGACAATGTCTTCTCTGTTATTTCAGGAGACAGTGTACTCCACTTAACCCTGGGGTTCTATCACTAAGGAAGAAAGGGGCAACAATGTTGGTACTGGCAACTGGGGGAGGAGGACAAGTAACTCTGTTCAGGATATATAAAACTCTCTTCAGAAAGGGCAGAAAAGCCTATTATTACTGGTACTATTGGTGTCTCTCTCAAGTCTCAGATACTGTTACTATGTGGCTGGAAAGTATTTTTTATTAAAATACTTTCTGTAGCATATTTTTTATCCTGGTCAAGCATATTGAAGAATTAAGTATTCATCATCGGGTGTCTTCAGAGTAAAAACACAGCTTCAGAGTCCTGATTATACAAAGAGTATGATGTCTCCAATGAATTTATTTCTGTGTTGTCTTCTGTTATTACAATACTAGAGACCCGGTGCACAAAATAAGGCATGGGGGGGTGGGTCCTCAGCCCAGCCTGAGTCTTCTCGCAGTCTGGGACCCCTTGGGGGATGTCCACCTGCTGGCAGTCGGACATCCCTCTCGCAGTTCAGGACCCCTTGCTCCTTATCACCCTCTTGCTTGCTGCTCCTTAGTGCTGCCATGGAGGCGGGAGAGGCTCCCGCCACCGCCGCTGCACTCGCCAGCTTCTGGCTGAGCAGCACTCCCCTTGTGGGAGAACACTGACCACCAGGGGGCAGCTCCTGCATTGAGCATCTGTCTCCTGGTGGTCAGTGTGCATCAGAGGGATTAGTCGTTCTGCCATAATGATCACTTAGGCTTTTATTATATAGACTAGAGACCCAATGCATGAAATTCATGCAAGGGACTCAGCTCTCACAGCCCCGGCTTCATCCAGAAGGTTGTATGGAAGGATATCCGGAAGGTCGTTCGGCTGTCCGGTCTAATTAGCATATTACCCTTTTATTATTATAGATGTTGTGATTCGGGTAATCTAGGGAATAAACTCAATGACTTCCATTTCTATGATGTTAATACTTTTAAAATTCTTGCCTCTATTTAGCTTCAGTTTCATAAAACCTGGTGCAATGATCATCATGGCCGTTTTTTAGAGCAAAGAATTGAGAAAGAAAGTCACACTATTTTTTTCACTTGACAGCATGTCAGTTTAAATGTGGAAGCAGGTCCATGCATTAAAACCAGCAAATTTATCTACACTGGTTTTTCCCTTTTCATTCTCCACTTGCCAGCTCTCCTCTCCTAGGTCTTATTACCCCTCATCTTAGTTCTCTTTCCAGGAAAGACATAAGTGGAATTAGCAAGGACCACACCTAAGGATGCAACTTATTACTCACAAATGACACATAAACTGGTATTTTAAATGCACAGGTGTTCAAAACACAGGTGTTTTACCTCTTGAAAGCAGAGGTGAAGCTATTGCCAATTAAAATCACAATGTCTATCTCTTCTACCCTTATTCCTGTCTTCTCTTCTGTGTAGCTGGCTTACTTTATCTATAATAATAAAAGCGTAATATGCTATTTAGACCGGACTTCCTTCCGGACATCCTTCCATCCTTCCAGATGAAGCTGGGGTCGGAGGGAAGCCCGGGTCCCGGGTGTCAGAGGGAAGCCAGTGCCAGCAGCCAGGGAAAGGTAGGCGGCCTACTCTTGCATGAATCTCATGCATCGGGCCTCTAGTTTACATATAAATAAAGGTAGAAACTAATGTAGTCAAGTCAGACAAGTAAAACTTCTAGTGACAGGTGATTTCCTTCAGGTTTTTGCTCAAAAATCACCACTTGACTGACATCTTCCATGGCAACCTTTATTAATGTCATCTCCCCATTACAGCTTCTGACATTTCATATTCCTTTTCCTACTGGATTTTCTCTCCTTAACCTTCATCTCATGTAACATACTGTTTATTTTTGCTTATTTTTCTTGTTTATTGGCAGTCTCCTCCACTAGAAAATAAGTCAGTGGGCGCAGTGATTTTCTGTTTGTTTTGTTCACTCCTCAAGCCCTAGAACATGGCTTGCCACACAGCAGGTGCTGGATAAATGAACTTTATTGCATGTTTCATAAGAGTATATTAGGAACTTAATTGTTCCAGCATTCAGTTTATTTTTGTACCACTTGTTTAAGTGGTACCATTTAAGCAAGTATAATTTTAAACTAAGGAAATCCTTGGTTCAGCTGACCTTCTAGTTCTGTCTTGTTACTATTGGAGCTTACTACAAATGCCAGTTTGCCCTACATTTTGACAGTTTTTGATTACTTCCTGTTTGAACTAAATGTAAATTTTCTTCTCTTTGGATATCCTCTTAGTTTTCCCAGGGACATAATCACAGTCGGTCCCATTTTAAAATAGTTTGATGTTACAAATTTAATCCTGGGTTAAATTTTGTTCAGTGGAACAGTAACTACATTATAATACAGTTCTGTTACAATACCGTTAGGTAAGAATGTATGTTATTTCTATTTAAAACTAATGGTATATGAAAACGGGGCAATTCTATCCATATGTATGTTCTAGCATCAGAAGGTAAATTGATGGATTCTTACTTAGTTTATTTTGTAAAACATGTATTTATAGAATTGGTGACTGATCATTTTGAAGCACTCCAAACTGAGCCATCCCTATAGAGTTTAAAATATACGTATAATGGCAAAGCCTCTTCAATTAGAGCATCTTAGAAACTTGAATTGAAGAACAAAAATATGACTGTCATTTAGCTTAAAGGATAATTACACCTTGGCTCCATGTGAATTTTCTAGATAATACTTCCCAACGATAACAGTATGTCTTCCCAGCTCAAATGCTAACATTGTTTGTATTGGAGCAAGTAAAATGTCATTTTCTGTGGCTCTTTTCATTGAAAGATTACCTTATGCATATCTTCTGAGTAAACTGAAGTCATGAAGTCATTTGTATACCTTAGTCTGGAGACTGATGGCTTCAGGTTGGTTCAATGTCATGGCCTTTTCAACACTGCCAATAAATAACCTTGTTTTTCACTTGTTTGCATGGCAAGTTCTGTAATTGGTAGTGTATGTGCCTGAAGAGTTAGGTATTTTGCAAGTAATAAGCATAAGCCCATGAGAGCAAACTACAAGAGAATAAACATTGATGGGTTAATCTTGTGGACATCAGTGAACTCAGACATTCATTAGGTGTTGAGATAAACAAAGCAAAGAAGCATTTAAAAAAATACAACAGGAGAAAAAGGGAACCTGGTTCTACTTGCATAGAAAAGTTGGTTGTCCTTGGCTGTCTTGTTTTTGCTTTCTGGGGAATAGATAATTTTAGATTATGTTTTCAGTATCATGCCAATTTCATTAATCACCCCATCTTTCTGTCTCATTGATTTTAAGAGCTCTTTCTTCATGGAGAAAAGGGCTTTATCTTATATGCAGCAAACTACTTCTGTATTGCTGGTGCAGCCCCTTGATGTAATTCGGTTGCATTCATCTAACCTAATTACATCTTATAGCCCCTCCCCCCAAAATGATTACATGTTTTTGGAAGATCAGAAGCTGGGAAGGCATGAAGGCAGGCGTCATTAAAATCAGAAACTGCTGATCAAAACTTAACTGCATAGAGATCAGTTCCTTCTTTGTAAATAACTCAAAGGATAATTTCTCCATCCTAATTAGAAGATAAATAATATATAAAGATGTACCGCTCACTTAAAGGGTACAGTTTGATCATTTGTGCTATTAGTATTGAGTAATGGTAAACTGAATTGTGAGTTCCCTTCTGAATTTTAATATATGAAAGTGGCTGTAATGGAAAAGGGGTAATTATTTTCCTAAAGTAAAATATCATCAAATTTTCATCAATGTTTAATTTAGAAAATTTTAATATTTAATACCAAGCACAATATAAAACTTGAACCTCACAGATAGAAGACCCATTGGAAAGCAATTACTTTGTGACTTTCACTCAAACATCATAAAATTGGGCAAAATTAGCTCTTTATTGTACTGATTACTAATAATGCTGTAATTGGATTGAATAAGAGTGACTTAATTATGTCAGTGATTCAAAAAATCTAAATTGCAGTGGAAAACTAAAATCCTTTCAAAAAGAGGAAAAAGGGGGGTCTCCCTCTGCTGTTGGATTTCCATTTGTGGGGTGTCAGAATCTGCAAATTGATCAGAGCATGGTTTAACTAGGATCTTGTCTTTAAGGAGAAAAAAAGGAGGCAAAGAGGTTGGTGAAATGAAGGACTTGAAGTGATCATAAGAATTATTCAGTCCAGCCGAAACCGGTTTGGCTCAGTGGATAGAGCGTCGGCCTGCGGACTGAAAGGTCCCAGGTTCGATTCCGATCAAGGGCATGTACATGGGTTGTGGGCACATCCCCAGTGGGAGGTGTGCAGGAGGCAGCTGTTTGATGTTTCTCTCTCATCGATGTTTCTAACTCTCTATCTCTCTCCCTTCCTCTCTGTAAAAAATCAATAAAATATATTAAAAAAAGAAGAAAAAAAGAATTATTCAGTCCAACTCCTAATTTCACACATGAGCAACCAGATGGATGAACTGACTTGCCCACTGTCACCCCACTGGTTAGTGGCAGACTGAGGCCTGACAGCAGCCTCTTGTGTCCATTCTGATTCCTTCTTCTCCATCTTGTGTTCTTTCAGTAATTGCAGGGATTGGAAATTTACGGAACTTTGGTTTCTCTCCTTTAGATTCTCCTGCCTTTCATAAAAGTGGTGTTCTCTATTTATATAGTTGAACATTGCAGGTATTTGGCTGCTTTACAAGTCTCTGATTTTTATATTTTCCTGCAACTTTCTCAGATAAAAATAGCACAATACAATTTTTTCTTCGAACATATTCACTCGTAGAAATAATGCATCTTCCATGGCCCTGTATGGCCACATCTAGATAAAAGATTTAGGAGCTTGGAAAACATGAAACTGTTTATTCATAATGTATTTGGACTCATGATTCATATAATATTGTTGTAGGTTTTTGGATATAACACACAGATATGGTGGCAAGATAACATTAAAAAGCAAGTCAAACTTCATACATAAGAAAAGTCAAACCTAAAGTTCCCAAGATTTTTAAACGAGAGAGAGTGAGCTATGGCTTTTCACCATTTTCTTATGTAATTCCTTTAAAGTGTTCTCAGAAAAAAACGATTTTTAAGTAGATAGAACCTTGTTTGAGGTCAATTCATTTAAAGAAATGATGACTTATAAAAATCCTGAAGGTCTCTTAGGCTCTATGGTCTCAAAGGGCAACCCTTATTCTCTTCCCATCATTGGGGATGATCTCATTAAACATTGGGTATCACCACCTTGGCAAAAAGAGTCTTCCCACCTTCGACCTGATGCAATTCTATGGTTTTGGATTCTTGGGACTAATTTTGGTGTGTGGTGAAGTCTGGAAAAGGTAGAGGAGGGAATGTATCAAATTGAGTAGCAGCTATAGTTGATGTGTCCTTGCACGTGCTGAATATTGTTTATTCAGTAAATAGATTTAAAGGAACTCGTTTCCTGAGAACCTAGGCTCTTCCCATTGTGTGTATCTGTTGCCATAGGAGCCTTGAATTGTAATTGTAACTAACCTGGAGTTACATCGCACAGAGACCCAGAAGCGCAGTGGCTTAAAGAACAAAGTTTATTTCTGCTTCATGGAACAGCCCAAATATGAGTAGCCTCGGCCAGTAGGGCAGCTCTGCTCCACGTGGTCTTTGGAGACTTGGTTCATTTCACTTTGTGGATTTGCTATCCTCGGTGGAGTGGTTCTCAAACTCATTGGTTTCAGGAACCCTTTATACTTGTAACAGTTATATAGGATTTTAAAGACCTTTTGTTTTTATTAGTCATGTCTATCAGTAATAATTGTATTAGAAATTAAAACTGATAAATTTTTAAAACATTTATTTATTTATGTACAAATAGCAAGAATAAATCATTACATGGTAACATAAATAACATTTTAAGAAAAACATATTTAATAAAACAAAAGGTAGAGATTTTTGCAAGGCTTTTTTGGCAATCCTTTCTAACATCTGGTTTTAGTGGAGGAGAGCTGGATTC
>NW_006293001.1:8208717-8214808 GCF_000327345.1 Myotis davidii
TTTGTTAATGTTTCACAGAAAAGTTTTTCACTAATTGGAGGCTATTAAGCATGTATGTATTTTCTAGAATACTGTTTGCTTGAAAGCTTGAATTGTATCATCAGCAACAAATATTTTCATTTGATTTTCTTGAAGAGACAATCTCAATTGTTCATTTTAAAGAAAATGTCTACAAACACTCAATTCAGAATAACAAGCCTTTCTAATTAAAAAAAAAAAAAAGCCCAACGTTTACTCACATTTTATTCTAAGTTCTTTGTTTTGTTTTTTCATGTTTTCTCTATTTTCGTATCACTTCTTTCTGTCCTGAGTAAACGTTAAAGATAGGAATGAGAAGACCATTCTATATATGGCAATGGTTCTTTTATTACCAGCCCTCCATTCCTGGTGGGGCTCGTGCCTTCTGGGAGGCTGTGTGGCTCCAGCAGCCACATGAGTCCTTGTGAAGAACACAGAAAACTCTTCAGATAGATCTTTTGCTTAGTTGCTCACTGGAGCAACAGTATGCAGCCCAGCTCCTTGGAGTAGCTCCTGTTTTCATAGGATTAAAAACGAAGACCCTCTCTATATATCCAGATGTGCAAGTTTGGGGATCTTATGATGGAATTCTCCCTTTCTTCTCCCTCATCTGGCTCCAGTCCCAGTTTGGCTCTCTTTCTTTCTGCTTGACAAAACTGTGTCCTATTCATGAAAAGTAGCTATTTGATTTGAAAATATTGTGCAGGAATTAATGACTTACACAACTACTACATGGTTGAGAGAAGCTTGAATTCTCTGCCACCATGGTCTGTTCTCCTTATAGCATTTGTGAAGTTTACAGTGAGCATGTCACACAGCAAAGCAAGAACTGACAAATGACAAGAACTGACAAGAACTGTCTAGCTTGCCTGACAGCAAGATGGAGCCAATTACCACATGTTTACTTCTTCATCACTTGCCTCTTTCCACTGATCCATATTGCTCTTATTCACAAGCCATAGCCTGTATTCTGTTGCCTTTTGTGTGCTTAGAACTCTCCTTAAACATTGATATTTGGTTAAAATAATTAATACCAAAAAATGTAAAACCACTATGACACATATTAGGCACTTTTTGAACATTGAGAACTAATTTTGAACAATGAGAACTAATTTATGGACTACATACACCCTTTTCAAAGAAGCTGGAGTTCATTGGAGAGGAAGACCTACAAAAGGCTGCACAGAGCGGTTTCAGGAAGCAGGAGGCGAACAGACTAGTGCCTGGAAGATTGATCAGGAGGCGTCGAGGCAGAGGGGTGGAGATGACAGGCGGCACGCAGACAAGGAGACCCAGGAGTTAAGGCACACGGATGGGAGTCAGTGGACAGGCACAGCAAGGCGCTTAGCCTGGAGAGAGCAGGGGATGTTTCCTGGGAAGAGTGGACTTAATCTTGCATGGTCACCAGGGACCAAGCCGTCCTCCAGGAGCAAGGACAGTGAGGCAGAAGCATTTTACCTTCTCCGAAGGGAAAGAAGAAGAGGCGCTCTTTTTTTTTAATCCTAGAGAATAATGCAAGGAAATGATGACTAGGAAAAGTGACGTGCTGGAAATAAGACACGGCTTCTGAAAGATAGGGAAGCCCATGTTCTTCTATCTGGCAGCTCCTCCCCACCTTCTGCTTGTGTGTCCTTCTGGCTTCAGCTACGATGACACCTCCTGGCGAAGCCTTCCCCTCCCACCTCACCCTCCACGACTGGGCTGGGTGTCTTTTTGTGTACGACTTCTCTGCATCCTGTGGATACCCTGCTCTATCATATAATGGTTTGGATTACCCAAGAGATGGCAAATTCTCTGAAAATGGAGAACTTGTCTTACTGCATCTTCATGCTTAGCAGGATTCCTAATTCATAGTAGCCACTCAATAAATACTTGAAAGAGTGAGTGAGTGAGGAGGATACAATAATATTAGCTTAAAGATATTAGGGCCTAGTTGATTTAAAAGTGGTAAGGAAGAGGGGACCTTCAAAATAAGAGTAAGTGGATGGGCGGCAAAATGGTTGCTCACCGCATAATGAATGCAAGGTTTATTCTAGATTATCTGCTCATCTTATTATTTTCTCATGCCACTTTCTCTTAATTGAGAATTTAGAATTAAATTGTTAATGATTTGTTTATACTTCAGATGTCACTGTCAACATGTAAATACTCTGAAGGCAGCTATTTCAGATACTAGCTTTTAGTTTAAAGTTAATTAGAATTCTTGAATAATTTGAGCGTAGCAATATAGTATTAATGCTATTAGTCTTGTTTGTGAACAGAAAGGAAATGTGTGTGTTTTTTAAATGAGATCTGTTAAAAGTACATGAACTTTGGCTTTTTATGACTTTAATAAGACCTATTCATTGCAGAAAAAAATATAGTTATAATTACTTGTATAAGCTAATAATGACATACAAACATTTAAGAAAAAAAAAGTAAAAACACCCGAGATAATCATTACTTATACATAATCACTAAGTAACTTTTGGCAAATATTGCCAGGCATTGTTCATGCACACACTTGGTGTGTGTGTCTAAATATATGCCCACTTTAAATAATGTACACTGTTTATTCTGCATGGAGTCTAATTGTAACCTGAAATGTGAATACGCCTGTTGCATCTCTTTAGCCCGTCTGATGTGGTGGACAGTTCCATGCACCTCTGACAGTATTCCACCTCAGATATAAGCTGTGCTATATCTCTGTTCCCGCTATTCCCAAAGCCACAAAGGTCACCTAAACACAGGAAGGTACAACCTAGAAATATGGAGCCATTCATTAATACTGAAACCTCAATCAGTGGGGGGATGTGGGGGGGGGGAGGGAGTTATAGGATAAATGCCCAGCCTCCCCACCCCACTTCCCAATCCTGTGTTGGGAAAGTTATCAGTGGAACTGAGATGCCTGCAGCAGTAATCAGCCTGGTCCTGAAAACCATGATGGATTATCTCCCTCATCTTCCTTACTTTCTCCATTTCTCTGTTCTGTTTCCTGGGATCACCTCTCAAATAGACAACCTGAATCCATACCCTCATCTCAGGATCTGCTCTCATAGAATCCCATGTAAGCACATGCTAACCTCCCATTATTGAAGCTAGGTTTGAATTTGTATTACTAGAAAAAGTAATAGTGTAAATCCATGCACAAATGCCTTTATATATAGGTCTAATTAGTTTTTTTACAATCAGTGTTGGGTCAAAGGATATGCAAAATTTAAATACCAAACTACTTCCTAGAAAGGTTATTAGATTTGTAGAGTGTTATTTAAATTTGTAGATTCTATACACTGCTGACTTCTGTGTGCTAAATTCTTTAAATATTTTCCAGACATGGGTAAAAAGAAAATCTATGATATTTTTGCATATGTTTTTGGTCACATATATTTTTCTCTATTGTGTTTCCTGTTTATTATTCTTCTCCCCATTTTTCTCATTGGGTGTTTTGATATTTTAATAAATTTTTGTGGGCTCTTTGCATATTAGAAATAGTAACTTTTGTAAAATATTATAATTTCTTTGAATAATCTTTTGACTAATTCTGTGCTTCTTAATAGTCTCTCTCATTGGCTTCATTCCCAAATTTTACTCTCTCTCTCTGTCTTTCTCCCTGTGTTGACATTCTCACCACTTTCCCCTCCTAGGCCTTTCACCTCATTTTTTTCTCATCTCTTTCCTTCTTCCCTAATTTCTATTCTAAACATGAAATTGATTGATCAGTCCATTCTTCTTTGCAGTGATTCTCCCTGGGTGTGGAGGAGAGTCCACATCTGAATCAGTGGGAGAGTTGGGTTTTTTAAGCTTCCTGTTACTCAGACTCTTGATCATCACAGTCACAGTTAGTTAGGGTGTGTGTGTGTGTGTGTGTGTGTGTGTGATCTCTCAGCTAAGCAGAGGCAGAAAAAATTGGGAATCACTGGCTGGCAGGACTTAGAAGGCATGGAAATGTGACTCACATTTCTCTTCTCTTTGTTTCTATGATTAAACCCACAGAGACCCTGTGCCCTCAGGGCTCATCTCCAAGGAACTCCTATTTATGTATGCTTGGCAGCTCAGCAAATTACTTTCTAAATTGATTGCTGAATATGCTGAAGGCACATGCTTGACCAGGTCTAGAGGACCAGCATCTTTTTAAAAGCCCGATCAATTGGAAAGGCTGCTATCTTTATATAATGCCTCAGGGTCAAGTCCAAATTATATTTTCACGTCAGGGGAGCTTTCAAAGCTCAGGGAGATGCCAGGGGCCTCCAGGAAGGAGTCACTGGTCTGCATTGTAGATTTATAGTCACATTTCTACTGACTCAGAAAAGGAGGAAAGGATATTCTTGCATCCTGGGAGCGCTCTAGCCAGTTCACCACTGACCAGCAGCATCTTCAGGCTGCATTCTTTACAATTTATCAATTTTTTAAACTCACAACGCATGAAATATTTCTTTGCATTCTGAGTTCTTTTACAATGTGCATTAAATATTTTGAATAGATTTAATTTATATTAATTCACTTAAATGTACAGTTGAATGTTTCTGAAAGGAATTTGCAATGTTTATGTAATAACATTATTAATGTAGATATTAACATAAAAGTTACACATAAAAGGAAAAATAAGCAAAGATTTTAAAAACAATCACAGTTGCTATGACTGAGCTATAGAATTAGATTTCAGCTTCCAAAACCAAGGTAAAAAGATAGTAGGGTAACATAATTCTCACTTGATAAGAGGAAGCATAGTAAGTACTCACAGAAGGGAAGTACTTTTTTCCCCTTGGACTACATTTAAAAGGAAAAATATTATATGGAACTTACCCATTTGACTTAGGGTAACTTAGTGCTAACCTTTCTAATATAAACCCATTGCAGACTGGAAGCATTTTTCTCATGTTTGTTTCTTACAATAAATCCTCGATGTAATCCAAAGGAAAAAGTTGATGTACCTGCATTGATACATCATTATCACCCAAAGTTCATAGTTTATATTAGGGTTCACTCTTAGTGTCTCACACTCTATGCTTGGACAACACTGCCTTGAATTTGGTGACAATCCTTCTTTATGATAGGTGGTATAGAAACTGAAAGGCAGATTTTTAAAACTGTTACTTTTCAGAAGTATGTCAAATGAAACTTTAAAAAAGTAAGCCCAAACCTATCTAACTCTAGATGGTAAAGTAAAATGTTCAGATCTCATCTATTTTTTGTTCACTATGAGACCTCTACAGAACTGCTGATAAAAAGAAGAAACTAGATAAAGGAGCAGATTTACTGACACTTAAAAAAGCTTCTTTAGTTTTCTTCTTTAAAAAATCATGGAGTAAATAGCACTCAGCTCTTATGCATATGGTCAAAATGCAAAGGAAGGTGGCAGGGTGACCACCAGCAGCGTGTCTGACCTCCATCCTGGTGGTGGGGATGGGTTTGCCCAGGGTAAGAAGGGCCACAGAAGACTTCCACAGGACACCATTACTGATCAATATGCTTGTTGCCAGGTTGTGTCTCAAGTGATGTGTTTGGGAGCAGATCTGCATGAGATAATGAAAAATCCCATTATACATTGTGGTTTTGGTGGAGAATGTTAGAAGTCATTTTGAATCTACTGTGTTATGGTCTTAGTCTTGCTCAGATGCTTTATAAGTCTTCTTATATTGAAATTAGTTGATGTGTAGTTTAATAGCTATTAAGCACCATTTATTAAGCCTTGTCTCATGATGCCGGATGAGTCAGCTCAGAATGCCATAACAAAATACCACAGACTGGGTGGCTGAAAGAACAGAACTTTATTTCTCATGGTTCTGGAAGTTAGGAATTCCAGATGGAGGTCCTGCAGAGTTTAGTTTCTGGTGGGAGCTCTCCTCCTGACATGCCACCTTCTCACTGCAGCCCGCATATGTGAGGAGAGGAAATCTGTATGACTGGATTACAGGAGAGTTAACAAGATTATGTGCTCTCTTGAGTGTGGTTACACCTCTGAAGGGTCTGGGAAAGAGGATTACTCTGGCATTTCAAAGGAATGTTAACCTAGATGCCCAAGAACAGTGGGCAGTGCTGCTTAAGACAAAGGTAAACCTTTTATAGGCCCAAGGTGTGACTACCCATCTGGACC
>NW_006293001.1:8215122-8219133 GCF_000327345.1 Myotis davidii
AAGGTTTACGTTTATGTGGGCTGCAAGAAAACAAAAGCTCCAATTTTCATAGAAACATAGGTTTATTTCAATAGAGACTTGCTGAATACAAAGGGCTGAAATAAATGAGTAATCATTAACATAAAATAATAGAACATTTTAATAAAAATTAATATTTTTTGAACATAAACTTACCAGACACTGAATAACTGCACAAATTAATAACTGTAATGCAAATAAACCTATTTTTCTTGTTCTCCAAAAGTGAAATATTTCCTGTTGCGCACACCAAACCAGTCAGTACAAGACTAATGATGCGGCAATCGGCTGCTAAAATATGCGCTGCTGGTATTAGTGGAGAGAAATGGTGAGCCTGTGCGTAAGGTGCATAAGGGAAATGAATACAGCACGATTATAGTAGTCAGCCATTAGCGAACATTGTAGTCCGTTATTCATAATTACGTATAACATAATTATTGTAAAAATTAAGTTACGAAATTTTTATTAAAACGTTTCTTACATACCGTTATATTGGCTGGGTTGCAAAAATATTCATTGTGGACTGCATGCCCCCGAGAGTTTGACATGCTTGCTGTAAACCAAGTAATTGCTATCAAGTCAAGAATGATTGTTTTGTCTTTAAAAGACTTTGACCATGAGTCAGGGGGTGGAGTGTGCCCTGAGAGCTAATTCCCTTAGGCCTAGAATTAGTCTGAGGTGTCCTACTGAAACAAGAAGTATGCCTGCCTGTTACTGAACCTTGTTTAAGGCATGGAACAATTGATTAATAATGTTGCTTTGTAAACATTGAATTGGAGGAGTTTTAGGGTACATTGTTCATTGATAACAATGAGGTAGATGATTTGCATCTGATGGGCCCTGAGGCTCATTACATAGGAGGAATGTCTCTTTGTGACCAGCAAAATATTAAGACACCAGCTAGGACTCTATCCCAGAAGTAGCCTGAAATACTACCAGTTGAGTATAGATTACCCAGAGAGAATATGTGATGGGATACTAATTGCTTTCATATCTTATTCTTAAGTCCTTCAGTTCTCACAGAGGTAGATTATTGAAATACCCAAATATTGCAGATTGGTGGAAGAACCTGTCATAAATATCTCATCCTGCTTCTTTCCCAAAATACGTAAAATATGTTTCTTTGTCATTTTTTAGACACCCTGGCTGTGGAATACAAGGCACTGCTGGTACAACTACCCCTATCAGGTAAGGAGCCATTGCTGCCTGGGTTTTTATACACATACAGTATCTTCCTTCGGTGAGTTTTCTGATTAACCCCTTCCCCGGCAGAAACGTGTATACTCGTTTTCACAAAATGTTCTTTTTCAGTCGTCGACGAGTATACTAAGAAAATATGGTAAAAAAATATGGTTTATAGGAAGACGAGTTACAAACTGTTTTCATAACCAGCATCAAAAATACTATATAGAACCAAAATAAAAAAATTAGTCTGAAAAAGAAACGTTTTTAACAAAAAAATTGTTGGGGAAGGGGTTAAGGCGGGTCCGTTAGGTTGGGCAGCCGCCTGGCTTTTTGGTCGCCTGCCCCCACACCTGTGGCTTGAGGCTGCATGTAGCCTGGTGAGGGAAGTAGTTTGTGTTCTGAGTGAAGCTCAGTATCAGAGCTTAATTGCGTTAGCAGATGGAGTAAGTGTGGAAAGGTGCATTTGCTGGAGAGCGAGATACAGTCAGTTAAGCAGGAGGATGATTCCTGTTTCTAACAGTTGATCTGCTTTTAATTACTGGGGAAAGGCTGATAACAGCCCAGACCTGTCTCAGTACCGAGGTGTGGAGCTGTAGCAGGCCTGCTGACTCCAGTTCACGGTGTGGCTTAGGGAGTAGCCTCTAAGTATGTGAATCAAGCACCATTTCCCTGAGCACAGAAAAAATGGGCGTGTACCATTACACACACACACACACACACACACACACGAAAGAAAAAAAAGGATAATTGAAAATGAGATGAGATTAGAATCGTATCCCAGAAAGGGAGTATTTCAGATTCCTGCCCACTGATGTACCTTTGCCTCTGTCCATGAATTCAGAAATATTAGCGTGTCTGCTAGTCCCTAGATCAGTTACTATTTGAATATCAAAGTTGGGACTTTTCTAGAAATTCCTTACTGAAAAGTTTCTAGATCAATTGGGATATGAAACAAATGCAACCAGATATTTTGGTGATACAATAAGGAGACATACATTATGAGAAGCAACTTGGATATTTGAGTTTGGGATTTGTTAGGGCTGTCTTTTTGGTGCACATAGATTAATGGGGAGGAGGTGTGCCCTGTGTCTTCTCTATCACCCACAGTGTCTAAATGGGGTTGGATACTCCTTGGGCAAATTCAAGGTTAGGGACATGTTGAAGTGCATTTCCATCTCTTTCATGTAGTTTATTCAGATTAGAAAATAATGTAAATAAGCATAACATGGTTCGAGAGAGTTGAGTATTCCAGGGCCATTTCATAGAAACTAAAGCAACATTGAAACCCAGTCGCTGTTGAACACAATTGTAATTCCTAGGCCCAACTGCTGTTTTACTATCTTAAATACTTGGAATATTATATTGTCATTTACAGCTCTCCTTGTGTCCTGTAATGGTACACTGAGTGGAAAAATCCCTTTATATCTAGAATTCTATTTATAAAAACACATCAAAGCCTTCCAGGAACCTTAACTCGGCTCCTGGTGTGGCAGCTGCTCTAATGCACTGCATTTATGAGGTAAATTCCGTCCCGCGAACGGCATTGAGACAAATGCCAGATGAAATGTAATACCCACTCTTCTTCATAACTATAATGTGATCTGAAATAACTTTCACATTAATGGCTGGAGCTGAGCAATTGCTTATTTCTGAGAAAATGACTTGCTAGAGCAGTGGCTCAAAATGTAGCTGCAGACTGTTTCACAGATAGAACTATAGATTCCACCTGATAATGTGAGGGTCTCTCCGGTATATACCGTATGTTTATATAAAATGAAAAGCTTCTTTAGTATAGAAGGAAAGATACCATATGTGGGGATTCAGATTAAGATTGTCTTCTACTATTAAGACATCATTGCTTATCAGTGAGTAATTTGGCAATTAACTCCCAAAATCTAGGACCCATTAATGATCTCTCATGGAAACAGTGGTCATTCTTTTTAAAAATATATTTTTTATTGATTTCAGAGAGGAAGGGAGAGGGAGAGAGAGATAGAAATATCAATGATGAGAGAGAATCATTGATTGGCTGCCTGCTGCACACCCCCCACTGGAGACCAAGCCCGCAACCTGGGCATGTGCCCTTGACTGGAATCGAACCTGGGACCCTTCAGTCCACAGGCCAACACTCTACCCACTGAGCCAAACCAGCTAGGGCCAGTGTTCATTCTTGATACTTTTCTTATACTAATAAAAAAATGAATGACTTTCTTTTTGTGTTTGGGGGGAAAAAACATTAAACAGCATATAATTATTATGCATGTAATTATAGTGCTTTGTGGATAAACATATTTTCATAAATATATAGGTTATAGTTCAGACGCAGTCTCATGCCTTAAGAACACTTTTTTTTAATGTATATATTTTTATTGATTTCAGAGAGGAAGGGAGAGGGAGACAGAGATAGAAAATCAATGATGAGAATAATCATTGATCAGCTGCCTCCTGCACACCCACACTAGGAATTGAACCTGAAACCTGGGCATGTGCCCTGACCAGGAATTGAACCATGACCTCCTGGTCCATAGGTCAACGCTCAACCCCTAAGCCATGCTGGTCCTGCTTAAGAGCACCTTTAAAAATGAGCCATGCTCGTGAAACAGATTTATTGTCTTTAGCACATATATCCTATATAATAAAAGCCTAATATGCTAAGTGTCCAACTATTAGTTTGATTGTTGGACCAGTCGCTATGACGTGCAATGACCAACAGGGGGAAGATGCTCCGACATGTAGGTTAGCTTGCTGCTAAGGTCCAGCAGATCAGGACTGGGCAAGACGGGCCAGACATGCCCTGGAGCCCTCCCA
>NW_006293001.1:8219228-8237829 GCF_000327345.1 Myotis davidii
TGTCCCCCCCCCCCCCACCCCATCCCCAGCTGGCCAACTTCCTGTGTCCCTCCCTGGCCCCGATTGTGCACCAGGGGGTCCCTCGGCCCAGCCTGCACCATCTCGCAATCTGGGGCACCTCGGGGGATGTCAGAGAGCTGGTTTCGGCCCGATCCCCGCAGGCCAAGCCAAGGGACCCCTCCAGTGCACAGATCCATGCACCGGGCCTCTAGTTAAATAAATAATTGTACAGATTTCTAGGTGAGGAGTGGTCTGTTTCAATTTTATCAAGGATTCACTGCTCCTTATGTATGAGTATGTATATTGTTTATTCCACACATAATGGTTTTTATATCCATGTGTGTATTTTAAGTTTAAAACGATGCAACGTTGCCCTCAGTTGGCCCTTGTGCAGCTATCATAAAGAGTACAAGTGGGGAATGGAAGCCCCAGTGGCGATCACAAGCCCTCCCTCGCTGTGGGACCTGGGCTCAGCCTCCCACCTGAATTAACTGGCAGCAATCTCCTGGAACCATACAATTTAGAAAATGATAGTATTAATTTTATAGGGCTTTTAAGAGTGTCAAGGAAATTATTGCATGGGTAAGCTCTGTCAACTGCAAAGGACTCCACAACTATAGTAGTTATTCTAATATGATGCTCTCTTATGAACTCTGCAATTCCTAGAGTGCTCTCACTTGTCCTTATAGCCCACTGGGGCATTTTCCCAGGTGGAGATGCAATAAGAAAGTGACTCTCATTAAAACTGACATTTAATCTTGGCTCCAAGGGTCTTAAAGCCAGCACTCTATTTTTTAGACTTTATTGTTGCCGTATGTCTGACCTAAGTACCCATCTCTCATTGCGAATAACTTCAGTTTTTAAAAATATATATATATATTTTTTATTTCCGAGAGGAAAGGAGAGGGATAGAAGCATCAATGATGAGAAGAAACATTGATTGGCTGCCTCCTGCACAACCCACACTGGGAATCGAGCCCGCAACCCCGGCATGAGCCCTGACCAGTAATCGAACCATGACCTCCTGGTTCCTAGGTCGACGCTCAACCACTGAACCACACTGGCCGGGCATAAATACCTTCAATTTTAAAGGCCACTTCATTAGGAAATATATTCTCTCCAGGGTGGTGCTGAACTTGATAAACACACTGATGCTCACTCAGAGCTTAGGATTGCTGGTGGGGAGAGCATCCTGTCCTCTCTGATGCTCTGTTGCCAAAGGTCAGTGAGTAGGACAACTGTTTTCCTTGATGCCTGTGCGTAAAGTCAGTAGAGTTGGTGGTTAAGTGAGTACCAGCTTCTCGTAAAAGTCATTTGTTATGCTGCTGTTGGTTTACAGAGCATTTAAGTTCCCATTGTATTTACCACCTACGCTATTACTGTGTGCGTAGATATGTTTGTGTGATGAGCTTCAAAGGTCTTTGATTCATTCCGGTAAAGGAAGGCATTTCATTACAATTCAATAAACAGAAACAGGTTGTTGAAAATGGGTTTTTTTTGTTTTGTTTTAAAAAAACACACTGTTTCGTTTTGTTTTTATGGATTTATGTGCAGAATAAATATTCTTGCGTTCTGCTGCCTCTCTGATCTTCTCCCCCTTCCTGGACCTGTGAGGCAGATAGAACAGGTGCCACCTCATTTTACAGTAAATTAACTAAGGCCCAAGTTTTATACCTACGAAGCTGCGGAGGTGGGACTTGACCTCGGATTTCCTGGCTGGGTGCCTAGCCCAGTATCTCTTGGCAGCTTCCTTGTCCCTCTGATCTTTTAAGAAATGTTTTTGAATTGTCTTTTGTTGACATTTGCTGGGTACTGAAAGAAAGATCTGATTAATGCCCAACTGGGAACGAGGCCTCAGTGACATATGTTGTCCTCCAGTTTCTGTCACCTCCCTCCCCTGTGCCTGTGCCGTGGAATCTCACAGCAGTTAGCCAGGGCTATTCTTTTGTTGTGTGCATTGGAATATATATTTTAGGTTGTCTGAGGAATCTTGCAGATACTCACTCATGTCAAAGAACCGTACATGCTATTGTTAAAGTAAATAGTGAATCAGGTACCAAATGTTCATCCTGATGGACCCTTTTTTGGTTGGAGATAAAACTAATGCCATCAGGCTGTGGAGTAGAGGGATTAGAGGCATCCTTCAAAGACACCTTTGTCCACAAAGAGAAAGGGGCTAGAATTTGTGGGGGCATAAGACCATGTCACTTTTCAGAACTGAGTTTGAGATGTTTGGGACACAAATGGGGTTTCCTATTAACTATTCATCTTTTTTTTTCCTTTGATCCTCAGCCACTCACAACTGACCTTCACTACTATTATATCCTGGAGCTGTCGTTTTATTGGTCTTTAATGTTTTCCCAGTTCACTGATATCAAAAGAAAGGTAAGTGGGGTTCTGTTGTAAAGTGCCTGCAGACAGGTGTCGTTAATGGGCCCTGGCAGGTGGGTGTAGAGCCACAGGCACTCCCCGCTGTTTTCCCAGCAGCGCTAGGTTAGTCCTGCTTTCTGCTTGGATACATAAAGTTCTCTATTTTTGCTTGTGCTGTTTGGGATTTTGTTCTCCTTGTCTCTTAACTCTTCCCTAGTGTTCTTTTCTCTATGAAAATTTATAGCAACGAGTCCCAATAGCAGTCATTTCTCTCAGTCTGATTTACAAGTCTCTCTTTTCTCCAAATTAAATAAAAAAGAAAAATGTTATTTGTTGCTCCTGGGAGAGAGTAACATCTCCGTGTTCCAGCTCTACAGAATGAAATTTTCTCCAATTTAAGGGCTAACTGGCATGAAAAGACAACATTCCTAACTGAACTGTGATCTGGGTTTCACCCCTCCCGCCAGCGTCTATGGAGGGCACTCTTGACCTCCTGAGGGTTAAACCCGCTCATTCTAGTTCTCATCGCACCAGCCTCTGGACACAGGTGGCACTTTTGACTTTTCACTGCTTATTTTTCATGATGCCACGTTCTCCGGACTTTCATATTTGGATCGTTCCTTCGAAGCTGTGTTTGCTGGCCTGCATCTCAGTGCCCGTGCTCCACATACTTGTGTGCTCCAGAGCAGCGGTCACCAACCTTTCGGACCTCAGGCACCACCGATGGTCTGCAGACCACCGGTTGGCGACCACTGCTCCAGAGTATACTCCTTTCTCTGACCCGCAGCAGTGGCTTACTTAGCTGGCAAAAGGCGGTCTTTGTGTTTTGTGTGGCTGAGCAGCCTTAATGTGGTGTATGCCCTCTGATTCTCAGAAGTGTGTGGTCCCTGTAAGGCAGTGGTTCTCAACCTTGGCTGCACATTAGAATCACCTGGGAATCTTTTTAAAATCCTGATTTCTGGGCCTCATCCTCCGGAAATTCTGTTCCTTTGTTACTAATGTGGCCTCACCCCATAACAAAGAAACAGAATTACAAGGGCCAAGGCTTAGGTATAGCGGGTAACTCATTGACACCCATAACTTGTGGTTGGTTCCCTTACTCCTTGCACCAAACTTGCTGGGCCAGCTTCTGAGAATGTTTAAAGATCCTCTAGGGTCAGTATCCCAATTAGATATTCTGGTCTTATGTGTGGAGCCTTCTTAATTCATGTAGTCAGAACTTGTAGTCTGATTATCTCCTATGTGCCAGGCTCATTGCATATTTTACTTATTTAGTTTTTAAATCTTTCGTTGTGGTAAAAATACAAAATATAAAATTTACCATCTTAACCATTTTATGTGTACAGTTCAGTACTGTTACACACATTCACATTGTTGTGCAATTAGTTTTCAACATTCTTTTCAGCTTGCAAAACCGAAACTCTATATCCATTAAACAACAATTTCCCATTCTTTTCTCCGCCCCCCCCCGCCCCCAGGCTCCTGGCAGCCACCATTTTACTTTCTTTTGCTATGAATTTGACTGCTCTAGGTACCTCATAAGTGTAATTAGACCATATTTGTCCTTTTGTGATGGGCCTATTTCACTTAGCCTAATGTCCTTAGGTTCACCCACGTGTAGCACACATCAGAATTTCCTTCCTTTTTAAGACCAAATAATATGCATTTTCTTTTCTTTCGAGGAACATTTTTTCCAGGAGTCACACAAAACATGAGTATAACAAAGAAGGAGGTTTAAATATTCTTCTATTTTGTAGTTAAGAAAATGTGTGCACAGTAAGTTTATGTACATTTTTCAAGGTTGTGCAGTTTGGGGATGAATTACAGCCCAAGTTGACCAAGCAAAGTACTGTGATTCCCTCTTAGATTAGAGAGGTACACAGTTCTTGCATTGTCTTGCCTTGCTATGCTCCTGACATTAAAGGTAGTAATTTGCAGCTCTTTGTCATTGTATTGGCTCCTCTTTCGCTCAGTGAGAATGAGGGGTACCATCTAAAATCAAAGAGATTGCAAGACTGACTGTCCTTGGCTCCCAGGAGCCGAGTCCTAGTGAGACATGTCTCCACTTGCATGAGCTTTCTCATCACACATTTACCACGTCTTTTGAGTGAGCCAAAAGCTGGCTAATTCTTATTTCATGTGCAAAATGGGAATATGGCCACTACCAGACTATTACTCAGCACAGGTTTTAATAAGGAAGGCTTTTCCTCTATTGACAGCTCTCATTAGTGAGTTGTAGCCCTTGCTTTTTTCCTTTGCATCTTGCTGTCACTGTAGGCTCTTGGTGGTTCCCTCCTCATTACCTTACCCCTTGGAGGGTCTGCCATTCCAACCAGCAGCAAGGATTTATAGAATGTTCAGGCTGCGAAATATACTCCCCATCTTCCAGATTTTTAACTATTTACCAAGTTCTCTAAAAAAGAGCCTGCTTCCTAATTAGGGAATAGAAATATTTGAAGGCACCCATTGATAACAGAGCATAGAAATCAACTTCTGAAGGCCATTTGTAGGGTTGTTAATAGAAAGGTTACACACATGTTTACTTAGCTTCCCAAGTAAATGACAATGAGATCATGTGGTATTTTTTTTTTTTTTGTCTGTGAAGCTTCTTATTTCCCCTTCAAGTTTGGATCATTTCTAGGGTTGGTTCTTAATTGGTCAGTGATAAGTTATACTATTAATCTTCCCAGAGGGAAGGGACTAGCCAAGATGTAGTCATTTGGACTAATAATTCAAATGACATATAATTCTAATATTCTATTATAAGCTACTAAGATGTGTAAACCTTTTTGAGGATTTTTTCCTTCTCTTTTTCTTCTTGCTTCCCTTCATTCTTTCCTCCTTCCCTCTTTCTCTCTTCTTCCTTCCTTCTTTTGTAAACAGAAATTGTTCCAGTTTCTTACATACTCTGGGTATTCAACATTGTTCAAAATATTTCTTTCTCAAGGCTTCATTTTTGTTGAAATTCTGTTTTTAGCACCTGTTCACAATGAGTATTTCTCCTTCACATCTAAATTTTCTAAGGGACACTAATAAATATGACTGGAGCTCAGAACAGCTTGCTTGTGTCTAAGCCCTATGTCCCTTTCAACTAAGTAGCTGTTGGACTCAAAGGTCTGGGCCCTGGGCCAATGAGCCGGGCTCATGTTCGGAATCCTTCTCAGGAAATCATCCATGGCCAAGTTCCAAAGCCCCGCTGGTAAAATCAGCTATTGCTCTTCTGGTCTTTAACCTAAGAGAAAGACTATATTTTGTAAAAGATTCCTGACAGATGTATGGTGATTAAATTGCGCAAGAAGCTCATTGATGGACTTATATTTTCAGAGACTAACTGGTGTCCATTCTTATGAGTGCTTTACTCACCTGTGAGGGGCCTGTCATGCTCCAGATCTTTCCTGCTTCAATAGGATTCAGGGTATAGAAGACAATGCATGCTTTAGTCTTTTTATAAAGCAAGCTGTATAGCATAGAATTAAATGGCATAATGCCCATGAAACCATCTAGTACAATGCTTGGCAAATAGAGCTTAGAATAGTACCTTTGTTTGGCACATAACGACCAGAATTTGGTTGATTCAAAACAAAGTGCTAAAACCAAAAACAAAGACACCTCCAAAACATAGTGGTCACAAGTTTTTGTACTTTTGGTCCATTAAAATTAACAAAACTAATTAGGAAGAGGAACTAACTGAAGGTAGCCACCCTTCTTCCCTAGTACTTCCTCCATTTATAACCATGAATTCTTTAAGGAAAGGACGTTTGAACATTTTCAAGGAGAGAGAACACCTTGTAATAAAGGACAATCCTCTATATTAATCATATGGGGAAATTCTTACTTTTCTTATTTTTTTCTGGAGCGGGCGGGGGGAAACTATGGGCAGTATGGCCTTGAGGTTAAAGGCATGGACTCTGGAGTTCATCCACCTGCCCGGCACTACTCCTAACTTGGTGTGACCTTGAGCAAGTTACTTTACCTCTTTGTGCCTGATCCAAAGATTTTCTGATCCAAAGAATGGAGTTTCATATAACTTACCTCAACAGAGTGTTGTCAGCATAAAGTATTACATGCTGTTAGAACAATGCCTGGCACATAATTAATGCTCAGCAAATGTTAGCTATTGCTGTGGTTTTAATGTGGTTCGTCAGATAGTGCCAGCTCTCTACCCTCAGGCACATGTAGGATTGTACTTTTCAGCCATGTCCTCTCTTGTGGTTGTGACTGGCAGGCTGTGAACAGAACTGACTAGAGTCACTTTTGTACCAGAGTATTTAATTGCTGGTGTGAGACCCTCTAAACTCTCTTTTCCCCTGAAGTATAGTGATTGGTAACATTTGAGATGGAGACTGCTGCCTCAGTCTGGTCCCTGAGTGACTGTGGTGGACAGCGTGAACCTCCACCCTTAGCCAAATGGTAACATGCAGTGGGTAAGAAATAAGCCTTTGTTTTAAACCGAGATTTCAAGGGCTTTGTCATGATTGTCACATTGTCTGGCTTATCCTGACCAGTGGCAGTTATTATTAATAATGTGGCTAGTTAAATCATTTCCTAAAACAATATTTGAAATAATTTTTCTAAATCAGCAGTTCTCAAAGTGTGGTCTGCAGACACTTAGAGATCCCTAAGACTTTTCAGGGGACCTGCAAGGTCAAAACTGTCTTCAGAATAATACTAAGATGTCATTTGTCTTTCTCACTGCATTGAAATTTGCACAGATAATGCAAAAATAACAGTGGGCAAAATTGCTGGTAATAGCACTAAACTATATCAAAAGTCATTCTTCACTGCCACATGCTTTTGGGAAGAACAAAAGTCATTTTTACTCGAGAATGCTCTTGACGAAGCAGTAAAAAAGTGTTAATTTTATTAAACCTGCATTCTTGCGTATACATTTAAAAAATATTTTGTGTGAAGAAATGGGAAATATGCATAAAGAACTGCTGCTGCATAACAACATAAAATAGTGTCTCAAGAAAACCAGGTACAGTTAGCACCTTGCATTGTGAACAGAACTCACTACTTTTTCCCATGGAATCTTGCTTTTACTTGAACAAATGACTGGCAAACTATGGTTATTACCACTTGTGTTTTGGGTAGATATTTTCTTGAAAATGCAGAATGAGCCTGTCAAGTTGTATCAAAAGAACAATTACCATTATTTGTTGTCAATAATAAAACCAAGCTTTCAAGCAAAATTTGATTTTCAGAAAACTTGTGTTCACCAGCAAGAGCTTGATAGCATCTCAGTGCTTTAAAACTTTTTCCATGAGATTGGTAAGGACATTAATTCATGCGATTTGAAAAATACTGAATAACAAAATATTTCATTGGCTCAGTGAGCCAATATTTTCCAAGTGACTGATGCATGAAGCTACAAAACCATGCATGAGTTTAAGATCTATTCAAAGGTCAAGACAGAGCAAAGGATTTTATGTAACAGAATATGAAAAGTTTATTGATCTGGTTTTAAATTCCATTGCAATTAACCTTGAAGAATATCCTGCTTCTCAAGTTTTGGTACAGAATCAAAGAAGACTATCCATAACTGTCTGAAAAGCCTAGCAAGATACTTCATTTTCGAACTGTATGGTACTGGATTTTCTTTATATACTTCAATCAAAGTGACATCAGTTATGAGAATCCAACTCTCTTGTCTTAAGCCAGACAGCAGGGAGATTTGCAATCATGTAAACAATACACTCTTACCATTTATTTTTAAATTTTGGAAAAATGTAGTTATTTGGGGGGAAATATTTATGTTAATTAACAAATAATGGACTTTAAAATAAGTTAAGTGTGTTTCGACACCTTTTTAAAATTTCTCAGTTTTAATGTCTAAAGTGTTAAATATTGATAGGTATCACCTACATAAACAAACTCTTTGATGTCCTCAATAATTTTTAAGAGTTCTGAGATGAAAACATTTGAGAACTGCTCATCTATCTTATTTTTAAATCTTTCCTGAGAATATGACTCTGGGGAGTGCCTCAGATTGTATCAGCATGGCCTTTCTTTCCTTGAAGAGCTGAAATCCCACCAGGTGACACCTGATCATCCTGAGAGGGAAGGAGGAAGATGTGAATTCTCTCTGTGTAACCTCAGTGCTCCTACTTACAGACACAGGCAGGCCACTTAACCTCTCCTTCACAGAGCTGCAGAGTTGCTCATCTGTGTATCCACTTGTGATTGGAGTAGTGATATTCTGCACTCAAAGCTTAGCTTTCTCCCATGGCAGATATTCCTGACTCAGGCCTCTGGGTGTGTGTGTGTGTGTGTGTGTGTGTGTGTGTGTGTGTGTGTTTCATACTACAGTGTCTTCAGAATGTCAGAAGGGAAGAAGAGGCAGCTCATTTTAGTAAGTTACCACCTGTGATCAAAGCATTTCAACCCCGTGCTGTGTGCAGGTGGGTAGGACAATAAAACAGTATTGTCTAGAAAAGAAATAGGTTTTGTGGGGAATTTTATTCAAAGGCTATCTTAACTTACTCTGGCAATTACACTCCCAGGTTTAAGCACCTTTAGAACCCACATAGTGCTGTCCGAGTGTGGGAGGGTGATTGGCAGGGACCTCTTCTTCCAATGAGGTGTAAAGACCCCAGGACTTCCACAGTGCTTCTGGTCTGGGCTCTGGATCCTCAAGTGCAGATCTCAGGAATCCGACCCTCTCTCAGGAGCTATTGGGGGGTTCCACTCAGCTTCCTGTGGGAAGTTCCCCACAAGTCATCCTAGGGGTCTTGGGAAAACACCCACTTTGGCTTATTATAGCGCTGACTCCCTGACTTGGTGCATTCCCTCCATTTCTATCCCCATAAATATAAACAGGTCCATCACATGTCCTCCCCTTCGGCTTCCAAACAAGAAGCGCCTTTCATACTCTTGGCTAATTCTGCACCTTTGCTCTGGACACCCCCCGCCCTTCCTTTCTTCTAGAAGTGGGCCTCGTTCTTAGTCTCTCACTTACATGTGTTTCAGAAGTGTCCTCTCTCTGTGGCCTCCTCCCCCAGTCTTCCCTCTGTGTTTGCTCCTGAAAAGCAGCCTGCTGGCTTAGGAACCTGCACTCAGGGATCACGCAGAACTGCATTCAGATCTGGCTCTAGCCTGTCTCCATTATGTGACTTTGGAAAAATCATATAGCATCTCTGTGCCTCAGTTTCTGTATAAAATGGAGTTCTAGTAGTACTTGCTTTATGGGGCTGTTGTTCTGAATAAATCACAGTGTTCATCAGAACCTTTGGAGCTTGAGAATGAGCAGGCAAATCGGAGGGTAGATAGAAGTTTACCAGGTCGTCAAAGTGGAGAAAAGAAGAGAAAGCACAAGCCTTCCAGCCAGAAAAACAAAACAAACAAACAAAAAATTTGAAAAAACAAAAACAGAAAAACTGCATGGCCAGAGGCCTGCTTGGAGACAAGAAGTAACTCGAGGAGTGAATTCTGTAGGTGTCATTTTTTTTCAATATGTTTTATTCATTTTTCACAGAGAGGAAGGGAGAGGGATAGAGAGTTAGAAACATCGATGAGAGAGAAACATCGATCAGCTGCCTCCTGCACACCTCCTACTGGGGATGTGCCCGCATCCCAGGTCATGCCCCTGACCAGAATCGAACCTGGGACCCTTGAGTCCGCAGGCTGATGCTCCATCCACTGAGCCAAACTGGTTAGGGTAGGTGTCATTTTTTTTATGTTTGTAAAGGTGGGTGGAAAGCTCAGATGGCTGAAGGAAAAGGAGTTAGAAAAGATAAGGCTGATGATGACAATGAGTTTCTCCTGACAACTTACAGCATCATCCCTACCTGGTTGACCAGAAGAAAAATTTTTCCATCTACAATCTCAAGCACAAAACTGAGTCCTTGATTGCCCATTGTCATTTTGCGCCTCATATTTAAAGTAAATAGAATTACGGCTTTTGAGTTTTGGGGATATTTCTGATTTTAGTTGAGCACACTCTGCCCCCTACTGATCATTCTGGATGTTTTCAACCTGAATGGAGTTACTTGACAGCAAGAGTTGCCTTTGTCCTCAGGGATATTGGAGGGGGGAAGAGGGTGGGGAGAAAAAGGGGGAAGAAGGGAGGGAATAAGGTCCTAACTTGTGCATCACTGAAGACTGTTTTATTGAGTGTGCTTAAAATATCTCAGAAGTGATCCTTTTAGCTTTAAAAGCTGTACAAATTAGTGTGGCTGGGCCAAGAGTAATTTAAACAGAGCCCATACAGTGTATATAAAGACCTCCAACTTCTGCGCTTATAATTGGCAGGATTTGTAGTGATGGAGAACTTCTGAAGATCCAAAGATCAATGAGAACAAAGACATGCATGTATAATTAAGAAAAACATCTACATCATTGAAAGCAGAATGCATTTGGAAAGGGTGCTTTTGACAGGGAGAGGAAAGCATGCAGGACGAAGGACTCCAGGGAGCTACAAATTAAGTTCTGTGCTCTGGCCAGGCACACTGGAAGGGAATTGCTGGCACTATCATACTGTTTTCTGTTGTACAAATAAAATTTTATTACATCCCCTGCCACGGTAATAAAATCAATTAAAGATTAATATTAACTAAATAATTCATAGTAGAAAAGAGATTATGAATTCTTGATTTTGAAATGGTACCATAAATGTTACACAGGAGAAATATTGGGTAAACACTGCTTATACAGCAGTTCTTCACTCCATTTATCCAAGTTCCCAGAAGCTATAAAATAATGGCACATCTGGCAGCAGGAAAGCACTGTTGCATCCAGACAGCTCTTGTTATAAAAGCTGATCAGGATTTTCAAATTATCTTGAAGTTGTAGTTACGATTTATCATGAGAAGTGTGCTGGAGATACCTGCCAAAACTCTGTTTTTAATAGTGTGTCTGAAATTGAGAGTCACATTTTATGGGTTACTTCAGAATAGCTGTGAAAATTAAATCTCTTACATATTATTTTTTAAAATGTGTTTATATTGATTTTAGAGAGGGGCATGGAGAGGGAGAGAGGGAAACACCTATGTGAAAGAGAAGCATTGATTGGCTGCCTCCTGCATTTCCCCTACCGGGGACTGAGCCTGCAACCTGAGCATGTGCCCTGAGTGGGAATCGAACTGGTGACCTTTTTGATGCATGGGATGATGTTCACCCAACTGAACCACACTGGCCAGGGCCTCTCTTACATATTCTCTATATGGAGAAATGGATGAAGCTGGCCATGAGACTACGCAGTTGGCACATCTCAGATAACATGGCCGAGTTTCCCACAGTATGCCCTTTAATGTGGCTGTAAGGTCAGGGTCATCCAACTTTCTATAAGGGACCATATAGTAACTATTTTAAACGTGTGGGTGCTATAGTTTCTATTGAAACTACTCAACTCTACCACTGTAGCAAGAATGCTGCCATAAACAATAACTAAACAAGTGGATGTGGCAATATTTCAATAAATCTTTCTTGACAAAAACAAATGGAGGGCCAGATTTGGCCTGGGGCCATAGTGCGCCTTTTGATGCTCTAAAGTAGAGTAACCTGGACATGCATATTTGTTGAACAGTGAGGATGTCAGATGTGAGAATGGCTAGTGGAGATATTTACATCATATCAGTACATATTCTTAAAAACATTTTGATAGTAACAACAGTAAATGTAAAGTCCTTCGCCAAGTAATTTCTTGGCACTTACTGCTTTTACAATGTTTGTATGTGACAGTTACCTCCCTCGAGGACCTAATTCTCTATATATTTAGTCCAAAAGAGGAAAAATGTAGTCTATTAGGAAAATATGTGAAAATAAATTTGACTCTAGATTTAATGTGGATGAAGTTCTAAGCATGGACAGAATTTTAGAGAAGAGCTAATTGAATCATATCTGCCAGGGCTTCTCCACCTTATATTTGAAAAAAGGTTTCCCAAATAAATCACACTTTTTCATTCCTTTACAATTTCCTTTTAAATATTTACCCTAGTATGCATAGGCTATGCATGTTAATAAAAGTGAATTTTAGTTACACTTTTTGAGGAGCCTTGTTATTGGAAGTAGCTTTCTTTAAATGGCACCTTTAGCCAATTCTCTTTATAGTGAGCCAAAATTCAAGGCCACTTAAAAATATAATAACTGAATAAATTGTGGGAGATTGCGGATACCCAAAGGTTTACCTTTATATACATTATGAGGCATTGGTAAGAAAAAGGTGTAATTTTCCTCAAATTGCTTACTATGGGGCAAATCAGAATCAATTGATTTTTATAAATCACTCTGAGTATACTTTCATTTCTGTCATCGTCTCAAGACCAGATAGATTTTTAGTCTCTTGTTTTTTTTTTCCTTTTTAAGAGGTTATATATACATATGTACCTTTAGTTATGCATAGCCCAAGGTCAAGAATCTGTTGTACTCTCATATTCCCTCAGTGGGAAAAGTATTTAACTGTGATTATTCTTGGCATATGTAAGCTTCGTCTGAAATCCTTCCCATCTCCATCTCTGTATTTGTTCCGGAGCCTGAGCAGCCACTCTGCCTGCTCACGGTGCCAAGTTGTCCTCCAGAAGTCCACTCCCTGCACAGCCACGCCGCTCCACGAAGTTCTGGGAGTTTTACCCCCAGTTGCACAATCCCAAGTGAAGAGATAGGAATATTATTTGTTACTCTGTTGAAAGTCATATACATTTCTATGTACTTTGAAGGCTTAAATAAGAAAACTATTCTTGAAAAAACAAATAGAAATGAGAGATTTCTATTATTGCTGCAGTTTTCATAAAATGAAATCAGCTTTAAGTTATGCTGCCGAATTTCTATTTCTTAGAGAGTTTGAAAATATGTTCAATGAATAACCTGGTACTAATGATCTGATCTCCATATGAGTTAGAGTTAAAGTTTATTAATTACATTTATTAATTTTGTTAAATTAAATTCAGAAAAGCTAATGCATGTCATTTGTATCTGAGAGAAACGAGTCTTCCCTTAGCCTTGCAGTTTAGAGGTATTTCATATTCTTTGCCATCCATGCACATCTAAATCAGCCATTACTTCAAATCTTCATCTTCTTATTCCCCGTTGAGAAGGTTCACCAATGTTTTCCTTTGTTGCAAAGATTATTCCCAAAGCAAACTACATAAAATTATTAGTACTTTATCAAGCAAATGAGAACTTAAAGAACAAGTTTCTTGTTTGTGGTGTTATCTGTTTTGTTGAGAAATGAGTTCATTTGTGTATATAAAAACATGTACATGAAGATGAATTTCTGGTGCCTCCTGAAGACACAGTATTAATTCAAAGACTCTCTTGCAGCCTGATCATTGCAAAGGGGGCTTCATCATGTTGAACGTCAGACATATTCTTCTAGAGGAGCCAGAGGGATCACCCTCTGGCTAATATTTTATTGTGCATAACCGTCCCGCCCCCGCTACCCCCAGAGAACTGAGTTAAGGAATCTGATTTTCATTCTGATAGTTGGGAATGGAACCCAAATAGCTGGAATTTTACCTGCATCCAGGAGTTTCTGAGGTGAAAGCTACAGAGAACAGGCTGAGGGATTCTGGCCTAGGTTTCCTAAATAGCATTAGGAGCTGTAGTAAGGGGAAAAACACTGTATTATCTTACCAGCTTCTGCTATTAATATGGATGGCTCTTTCTTGAATTTTTTCATTTCAGATTTATTCTAATGGAGTTTGAGTCAAGACCACATCTAATTTTTTTTATCTGTCTCTGATAATTAACATATAAAACACTGGAATGAGGGCTGAGATCCGAGTAAATATTAGGCAGGAAACAAAGAAGGAGCCCTTGATGATTGCTCTGAATATGTCAAAAAACAGTATGGCCCTAACCGGTTTGGCTCAGTGGATAGAGCATCAGCCTGCGCACTCAAGGGTCCCAGGTTCGAGTCCGGTCAAGGGCATGTACCTTGGTTGCTGGCACATCCCCAGTAGGGAGTGTGCAGGAGGCAGCTGATCGATGTTTCTCTCTCATCGATGTTTCTAACTCTCTATCCCTCTCCCTTCCTCTCTGTAAAAAAATCAATAAAATATATTAAAACAAAACAAAAACAGTATGGCAGAATGTCAGAGGTTGAGGAAGCCACAGAAATAGGTCGCCAGGCCAGTCTGTTTTGAATAAAGGCTTTTGGAATCAGTCTTCAGTCTGAGGCCGACAAAAATTCCCAATCTCTCTACTAAAAATGCAGTGAAACATTATCAACTTAAAATGCTAGGGTTCCTGCAGCCATATGTGTGTCTACATATACACCAGTCGTTTTTAGCAGTAACAGACATGAGGATGGGAGTTCCCCATCCTGCACTGATAAAGTCCAAATTGTGTTTAAAAACTGGTATTTGGACCAGACTGTGTCTACATAAAAAAATGTGTCAGGGTGAGATGTGTGTGTAACACATAAAATAATGATTCCATATTCAAAGGCTTTTATTAAAGATATTTCATTGTATATAATGCTTTTTTGAAACAGAAATGCAAGACAAAATTCATTATTCATGCTTTATTCATATTCATACAGATATGACTGTATAATGAGAATTGGTCTTCTGCTATGGGCATAACTCTGAGTCTCTCAGTAATAAATGACTTTTGGAACCAGGGAAATTATATGCAGAAATCATCCTCACAAAACAAACTTTGAAAAGCAAGGCTTTTGTTTTGAGAGGGTCCTTGATATATTGCCAAGGGCTTTGTGTTGTTTATTGACATTTATATCAGATATAAATCAGGAAACTTAATTATAAAATGATCCTAATCATCCATAAGTGGATTGATTAAAATATAAATTTTAATCAACTTATATTTATTCATTTTAAAATTAAATAGAAAACACTCATCTTTTAGTGAGTCAAGAGCAGTCATTCAGGGCTGAACGATGGGAAATGTGGAAAGTATTATTCCGGTTAGGTACCCAGCAGGTTAGACTTAAAATCTGTGTAATAAGCATGGGCAAATATAAGCTCACTGGACTGTTGAATTAAGCTCTGTATGTTTTCATTTAATTATGCTTAGGGAACAGTTTAAATTATCAGTTGATAGGGTAGCTCCAATTTAACTGATTCATTGTTTTTGAAATAGCTATTGTCTGGTAGGTCGTGGAACCTAATACATTTTGGATAACAGTCTGGAGAGAACACATGTGGGAAACGCTATCAGAGCAATTTTTATTGTATGCCTAAAATATTTGGGTATTGTCCAAGTTTAATGATTTAGGAAAATCCTAGATAGTACCCAAACAGAGAAAATCAGAAGTAGGTAAAGACTGGTAAATTGACACACGATCACTCATTAAACTCAGAGCATGGTCAGCATTTCTCTGTGCCAATGAGCTGGGAACTACATGTGAATGTGGTTCTGGAGGAAGGAGCATAGTGATAGGTCAGTAGGTGGCAGAAGTATGCAAGACTCAATTCTGAGTTCTACTGCAGGCAGATAGAATTAACTGATGCAAGACAGATGATTCTTCCAACAGTGGTATTCACCGTCAGTGCAATATGGCTAAGTTAGCTGAAAACAAGAGAAATAGTTGTGCTTCATTTAAAAAATTATCTGACCCAATTTAGGAAAGTCTTCGAATAACACCATTTGGTTCATTCATTTCATTATAACAGTAAGATGCTGTCGGTATATCAATTAGCCCATGGTAAAATTGGTTTTGTTATATGTTGTTTCACTTAAAGTCACAGAACCTATAAATGTCCTTAAGTGAGGGCTTACCCTACCAGTAATAAGTCAGAATGTATGGTTATCAATAAATGTTTGGCAAAAAAGCAACCTCTGGACATGTTCACCAAAGTATATACAGAGTCATTTAAACATTGTGGGGTTTCCAAAACATACACATTTAATTTTATTTATCATTTTCATTTAAAGTTTGACATTATAAATATAAAGAGACATTTTAAGAGTTCTGTATTATAGGAATTTAAACATTAAAAATACCCATAGCTTTGTAGGTTCACGGTATTTAAATTAAAATCAAATAATTAGAAATGTTTTTTGATATGGGAACTATACAATGAAATAAATGGTTGAAGAACCTAGTAGGAGCGATATTTTATTTCTTGTGGATTATCATTTTACTTTCATGATCTAAACAAAGACCATTGTTTGAATGTTCTAAAACCATTTAAAAATCATAGAAGTTAGGCCTTTCAAAATCCAAAGTGTATGACATCAACAGTTACTGAATAGAGGATGTTTCATAATATGCTTTCCATTTTGGCTAATTTTTTATGTGTCTCTACATGAATGGTCTAGAGGGGAGTAATCCTCTTTCTCCAAGGCTTTGAGTAGATCACCATTAGAGCCAGTCCTGGCACTTAAGTCCCTGAGAAGTTCAAGCTTACTCTGGGAGAAATATAGATTAAGTAAGAATAAAAATACCAATGAAAAAGAGACTTTTTTAATTTTTATTGAATTTATTGGGGTGACAATGGTTAATAAAATTATATACATTTCAGGTGTACAATTCTATAATACAACATCTGTATATTGTATTGTGTCCAGCCCAAGTTAAGTCTTCCTCCATCACCATTTATTCCACCTTTACCTTCTTAGAGAGACTGTATTTCTAAGAACAGAAATTTCCTATCACAAGAAACCATGTCCAGATGTTCAGGAGCTATATCAGTATCTGAGAAAGATGATCTTTTCACATGGGCCAAGAAGTAGCTCCTTTGAAGTTTACCAAAATAAGGATGGCCACTATTCCATTATTTTTGTTAAATTTTTAATAACTATAGACAGATGCTGGTAAAAATTCAGAGTTTGTTTGTGTAGGATCCATCAGAGAAGCCAATATGTTATCATTCTCGTTTTAATAGCCCACTGAGCATATTCCAGAAGAAGGATGCAGAAGTAGTCAGAGAAGTGGTCCATTTGGACCTGCACTGCTACCCAAAAGATTTTCCTAAAATCCTAACGTGGCTTTGTTTTGTTTTTCCTTCCCCAAGGACTTCGGCATTATGTTCCTGCATCACCTGGTGTCTATTTTCTTGATTACGTTTTCATATGTCAACAACATGGCCCGAATAGGGACCCTGGTTCTCTGTCTTCATGATTCAGCAGATGCTCTTCTGGAGGTAAAAGTTTATTTCATCTTTGAGATTACAAAATCTACAATTCAGGAAGTCCTAAGATTATCACTTCTTCTATGTTGTGCTAAATGTTGCTGGCGACAAAAGTATATGACTGCGTTGAAACTGTGGGGTATTGCTTTGTAGGTGAAATTGGTAAAAGTGCGACTTTAAATTAGCTTATAAATTTTTGTATTAAAAATCTTTATCATGTTGACATTCTTTATTAATGGAATAATGAACTCCTTCACTATTCCACACTTAAGTAATGAATGTTTTACATTAAGAAAATTATTTCTTGGGAGAAACTAAGATGGCGGCAGAGATAAACACCGGGAAATTAATGCCGCTCACAACAATTGATTAATACCTCAGAAAAACAATACGGACATCATCGAGAACCACAGGAAGCCTGGCTGACTGTAAATTCTACAACTAGAAGGAAGGAAAGGCACACTGAGACCCAGAGAAGCTGCAGAAGTGAAGCGCAGAGGTACGGGGCTCAAGGCGCGCGGAAAGGGGCTGGCACCCGAGGACGCGGCTGTCTTTTGAATCCGGAGGGAGACACAAGCTCCCAACGGCTCTGACCTCCGGTTTCGGGAAGTCTCTGGGGACCCAGGACTCATGCGGGGAGAAACTGGACTGTCTGGCAGCGGGCGATCTTGAGGGCGGCTTTCACTCAGAGGTGCTTGCAGCCGTTACCGGGACACTGAGACGCGCGCCTCCTTAGGGCAGGGCTGAGGCTCCGCCATAGCTGCTTGCTCCGCCCGTTGATTTCCTGAGACCCCGCCCACCCAGGCTGCCGCAGAGGCTTTTGCATATGAATGCCCCGGCCATTTGCAACCTGTAATTACCTAACTGCAGCTGGGTCAGACAGACCCAGAACTTCTAAGAGAAGGCCCCACAGCGCTTGCATCCTTCACAGCCGAGCTTTATCAAGGCACTTCCAAAAAAGGGAAGGGGAATCTGCAGCCCTCTTCATAGTTCCTGCTGGGTAACCTCAGGCAGGGGCTAAATTAGCACCTCCTTAGATCCAAGAGCCAGTGTACCCAGTGGTCAGAGGGGGACCGTCCAGACCACAACTCCTCAGATCCATAAGGGACACACTCAGGGTGCAGTCTCAGTGAGCATCAAAGCCCCACTGAAGCAAGTCGCGCCCCAGAAGGGTGTCTCCAGCACAGAAGTTCTCCCAC
>NW_006293001.1:8238418-8242272 GCF_000327345.1 Myotis davidii
GACACTGACCCTGAAGTGCCAGGTTCCGTGCAAGGCAGACAGAGGGCATTCAGAGGGCATTCAGAGATTGACAGGAGGCCTTTTCTGCACTCCAGACCCCAGGAGTCCTGATCTCACAGGGAGGCCAAAGAAAGGCGCACAGACCCAGGGGTTAGCACCAGGTGTGTCTGGTGTGGTCTTCTCCTCCAGGATCTGTCCACTGTATCTGTCTGGGGTCCTCAGACCTCGGTTTGAAAAATGCTGCATGTATAGACTATCACTTTGATCACTTTGGGGCCAAGGTGATCCATGATTGAAATACAAGTATGGAAACTGCATAACAGGGAAACAAAACTGTTTCTATTACTTCTTAGATGACCATTGGAATGTAGGCACAAAATGAAGTCTTGGTCATAGAAAACACAACAAATATTATTGTCTTCCCTGTGCCAGCCACCATTCTAAGCAGTTTCATGTATTAACTCATTTAAGCTATAAATTATTTCTTGTGCCCTAGCTGGTTTGGCTCAGTGGAGAGTGTCAGCCTGAGGACTGAAGAGTCCTAAGGTTGATTCTGCTCAAGGGCACATGCCTGGGTTGTGAGCCGATCCCCAGTAGAGGGTGTGCGGGAGGCAGCCAATCAGTGATTCTCTCTCATCATTAATATTTCTATCTCTCTCTCCCTCTCCCTTCCTCTCTGAAATCAATAAAAATATATTTTTTAAAAAGGAAATAAAATTATTACTTGAATAGATTTTATTTCTTGTGTTATAAGTTTCACACTAATTTATCCAGAAAGTGTATATAATTCAGTTTGGTTATTAATGGAAGTCGTTTTTTACAGCAAAAAGTGTGTACAAATTGCAAAGAATATGTAAAAATTGGTTTTTTGTGCATATAAGTATAAAAAGTATCTGAGGATATATTGGTTGCACTTTGGTTAACTTTCTAAACCATTATCACTTAGAATTATTAAAGTAGCAACAAAAGAAAAAAGAAAAAAATGTTTTTAAGCATATGTCAAAATATGAAATCTCCAGCAAAATTTTTATGTAGTATTTACTCTTAATTACATACTCAGTAATGTTATGTAATTAAGTAAAAAAATTTTCTATACTAATAAATTTATGTAACTTGTCAAAAATAACCTATTAGAGTACAAATTCCATGTAGAAGTCGGTCTTAGAATCTGTATTTTGATTTTTTATTACTCTTGGCCCAAAGTTCTCCTTTAAAGCATTTACTGTCACTGTGAATGTAGAATAAAGGTGCCCTCAAATAATGATTTGTTATTGCATTATAAGCAGAAATTTCCCACACCATAAAATTGAACTTATAAAGGCAGTTAATCAAGGCTTGAAGTATATATAGCATTAAAAACTTGGTCCCTATAAATTTATGAAGTAGAAAAATAGTCCTAATGGGCTAGGCTATGTCACAGGATAGTTTGGCAGTAAGATTTTAAATGCTTCAAGCTGCGCTCTATACCACGTATTTCTTAAAAGAGAAATATAATTAGTATAAAGACAACCCCTTGAAAATCAGTTACTATTTGGTTAAATCCTAAGTATGCTTGAGAGTAGAAATTTATGCAGCACTGCACAGTTTTGAAATCAATCCTGTACAGTCTGCCTACTTTAATCTCTGTGAAAATGGCCGGCATTATGCTTGGCAGAGCCTCGGTTCAGAAAATGTTGATTGAGTCATCTTGTACCACTTCAATCTAGAAAAGAAAAATAATCCAGAAATCCCAGCCATGTGGGTAAAAGCAATGTTCTGCATCACCTGGATCCTCTTTTATATTATAAAATAATGCTCAAGTATATCCAAATAATGAGATATGTTGACTGCCAACTCTTTGAGGCGGGACCTATGGCCTAGACTTGTCCAAAAAATAGATACTTAATGCTTTTTTATTGACTACTGGTAAACGAATATAAAAGAACAACTACCCTGAGGAGATAGAAGATGCCTTTTCTCAATATAATTTGTGGTCTTATACCCAAAGTATTCATGAAATTAAAAGCTTCCACTCAGCTAATTGGTATTTCCCTTTAGGAATATAATTCTCTCATAGCTTTGTGCTTTACTTAAAGCTATTAAATTATAGCTTCTGTCAACAATCTTTTCAAGTTTGACTCAGCTAATTTAATTTAACTTTCCAAAAAGTAGGAAATAATTCAGAAGACTTCAATTTATAACACTGTAGGGGAACATGCTTATGAATTCTTGGTGAAAATGTAAAAAGAGGTGATCAAGCAAAATTATATTTTCAGTGTCATCTGTTTTTTACTTAGAATCATCTGTAAATAGTAGATGGTAGAGAAAGGGATATGATTTCTTCCCTAGACTAATTTATAATATAGAAAGTCATCACTTAAATCACTACCATAAATATTAGAGTACTTCTTACAGACACGTACAAAATGAGTGACTTCCATCCAGAAGATGACTCATTAATGTAACATTGAAAATTATACCTAAATGGATTCATTGAAAAAACATGATCTTGATGCGTTCTCCATTTCTAATTTTTTTTAGAATAAGCCAAGAAACTATCTTCCCAGAATACTCTTTATGCCTGTTTAAAGAAAACCTATAATTCTAATGAGAAAGGAGAAAATATACAGGAAGGCTTCATATATACTGTATAAATTTTGTCTCAGAATTTGGGAATCACTGAAGGTTTAAAGAATTATATTACACTTTCTATTTTGACCTCGTATGCAAAATTCTTGTTCTGGTGTGTTTGGCTTGCTAATATCATCTATAATGCAAGAATTTTCTTATTTTCCTATTTTTCTGAAATCAACCATATAATTGAATTTTTCAGGTTGCTGAATATTTGATTCAATCTGTGACAGTCAGTAGTTCTACTTAGAGCTAATGCTGCATTTCACTTGACTTATGGGTAATTTATAAATACTGATGCATGATGCATTACATTGCAAAGCAGCAGGCAGTTTCATGCATCTGATAAGTTATACCTTATAGGAGACTCATGCATATTGAAAGAAGCTTTTTAGTAATCAACTTGACTAAATTAATATGTCATATTTCTTCTTTCCATAGGCTGCCAAAATGGCAAATTATGCCAAATTTCAGAAAATGTGTGATATCCTGTTTGTTATGTTCGCCATGGTTTTCATCACCACGCGACTGGGTATATTCCCTCTCTGGTGAGTGTGCCAATCTTTTTTCTAATAGAGCTACCATTCCAGATAGGCTTTATGCATCATTTTCCTTGGGAATTTACACCAAATACTTAGTAAGAGGTTTAAAGAAAGTGAGGGAGTAACATTATAATAACTATGTACGGTGTCATCTGGGTATTAGACGTATTGGGAGGATCACTCCGTAAGTTACATAAATGTATAATTACTATGTTGTACATATGAAACTAATATAATGTTGTATGTCAACTGTAATTGAAAAAAAATTTAAATTAGAAGGACATAAATAATACAGTTTGGGGGAAAAGTGAGAGAGGAACTCCAGAAACAGCTTGATTTCTTCTTCCAGAAGAGAGCTGCTCTCTTTCCTAACATTTCCCACAGGATAGTGAGAAAAAGATGTGGCTACGTAGGTTCTGAAGCCACTGGAAGCTATCATTTTGGGATCCAGTTTAGAATATGATTCAAAAACCCTAAACATGAAAGTTGGACTTAATAAAGGGAATGTGGTGTTGCAACCAGCTGTCCATCAAGGCTTCTCCTCTATCAGGGATTCACAAAGGGTGTCCCTGGACTTACAGCAACAGCGTCACCGGGGAACTTGTTAGAATTGCACCTTATTGGGCCCCAACCTGCGACCGACTGAATCACAGACTCAGGGGTGGGGCCTGGCAGCCTGTGTCTTCACAAGCCTTCCTGCTG
>NW_006293001.1:8242341-8254366 GCF_000327345.1 Myotis davidii
TTTGAGAACCACTGTCCTGTATAATTCTCTCATCAGCTGTGTGTATAGCTAAGGCAGATGGAAGGGATAACCTAAAACGAATTCCTAGAACTCGCTATGGCTAGACTTGTTTTGTTTTGTTTTGTTTTTTGTTAAGAGCTAAGAAAACAATATGACAGAAATTGATGGAATTTTACAATCTTTCCTATAGAAAATAGATTTACCATCATTAATCATTTTTTGGAAGGCTGTTAACTCAAACTAGAAAAACAATGAGACTTCCACATCACTTAAAGTCTACCATTGATTGAAGATTTTTTTTCTCCATTTTTAGAAATTGATTTGAATGGAAAATTAAAGCAATGGAAATGGGGGAAAGCTGGGAAATGAAGGCATGCAATGATACCTTGCTTTCCAGCCCCAATAGAAAAATAAATGGGACTTTTCAGTGAGTAACATCTATCACTGGGGTTCCATACACAAATTAATCACACACACACACACACACACACACACACACACACACACACACATTTTTCCTTGAGGCTGGTGGCCCTTTTGGTCATGCTTGTTAGGAAAATCATTTCCAAGCAGCAGTGTGTAGTCCAATAGGCATTTATAGTTTTCTATGGTTATAAGAAGGAAACATTCAAGTAATTTTGAATATAATGTATCTGTAATTATTTCTGGATCAGGGATCTTTCAAGATTACTAGCAGAACTAGTGGTAAGAGTTTTAGTAGAAGAAATTCGAGCAAAATCCAGGAATTATTTCTCAAAGAATGTTAGAAAGCTTTTCCTACTTTGTATTTCTGAGAAACCTGAGTTTTAAAAAAATAAGCTTCTCTCTCAAGTACTTCGATTTATTTATTTTCCTTTAAGGGTAGAATTAAAATTGCGATGTACCTCTTCTTCTTTCCAGGAGTTAATGTGCGAAAAAGCTCTTCAGGTTTAGACAGTAATGAGTTACCTAGAGCATAGACCCCAGAATATAGAAATGATGTAATACTACTAATAGGATGCCTCCTGGGTAATGTCCTGTTTTAATGACATAAACTAGTTCCTTAGAAAAATCCTTGTAACCAAACACAGAATAAGAGCTTATATTGCAGATTCTATAGGGCATTTGCTACCATCCCCCTTATTGCAGCCAAGATTTGCAAAAGGCATCTTGAGAAGAGAAATATTCCATTGTTTGTGATATAAGAAATAATGTATATACCTGCTGTCATCTGGGAATAAACTTCTTTTCAGATACTCTGGTAAATATGTTAGTGCTTAAATGACCTTTGTTTTGACCCTGTTTCAATTACTGTACTAAAGTGTAATGGGTACTTTTAGTATTTAAGATTGTAACGTGAATGACAATATATAGTGTTTTAAATATTTTATATTTTATATTAATATTTGAAATTACTCAAAAGTTCCTTTCAGATTAGGGAATCTTACAATTGGGATGGACTCTATGGTTTACTGGCTCCATGTTCTCTCACTCCCTCTTCCCAGGTTAGGAATTTTTCTATCAATTTTCCTGATCAAAAGTATTGTTTTAGAGTCCAAGAGAGAAATAGTTTTTATATGAAACAGAAACTTGGGTCCTTGTAACTTCTAAGCTAGAGGTTCTTACTCTTGGTTAGAACTCCCTGAAACTGTCTGAAAAACGTGTGTGTGTGTGTGTGTGTGTGTGTGTGTGAGTGATTTTTTTCCTGGGGGAGGGGTATGGCTTTATCAGATTCTCAGAGAGATCTGTGGCTCCTGCCCTCCTTAAAAACGTGCCTTTCAGAAAACAGACTAAGTATACCCTACCACTTCTAGCTGGAAACTCTTTAAGAATGTGAAGATTTCTAGTATGTCATCTGTAAGCTTTCTCTTCACTAGAAAGCATATTTAATTCCTTCAATTATCCCTGCTTGTCATTCTCTTTGGTTTGATTCTCAGAATTCCTCTTGTTATAATGTTCCAAATGTGAACTGGCTGGTTCAAAATATAATAAACCAGGCTTTATTTATAACTGCGTTTCTTCCCGTGCAGCTTGCCATTGCATCAGCTTTAATAAGCAGCTTTCACGGTGTATCAGCGATGACCTGATAAACATCAGAGCTGCCTCATCCTAAATTTACTAGGTCTTCCTTGTCCTAAATTTATTTCATTTTTATTTCTAATTATGGTTTATTTGTATACTTAATTGTGCAAACTAATTTCTTCCTGTTAGATTTCATCATGCTGTTTTCCAATACTCTATTCCTAGAACCCCTAATATGAGGGTCTTCTGAACTATATCCAGTGCTATATTTATTCCTCCCACCTTTATGCTACTTGCATGTATGCTTTTCATGCTTCCCCCAACTCACTGAAGAAAAAAGTTGCCTCAGATGAACTCCTGATACACTCCTGAAGAATTTCTTTAGGCTGGCCTCAATTTCTCAACCACCAGTCTTTCTTTATGATTTTTCTACTTATTAACATCTTAAAACTGCTGTCATCATGCCTGCTATTTCTCCACATTCCTAAGGTGTAATAAAAGACTTATGGTCCTGGCCAGTATGGCTCAGTTGGTTGGGCGTCATCCTGTACACCAAAAGGTTGCTGGCTCAGTCCCCGTAAGTGGCATGCAGGAGGTAGCAGATTGATGTCATGCTCTCACATCAATCTTTCTCTCTCTCTCTTCCTTGCCCTTCCTCTCTATATATTTTACAAAAGACTTACGAAAGTAAGGTCTTATGAAAATCAAGATTTGCTCTGTGTTTAAGACATCCTCTGCACATGTAGAGGAAGGGTGAAAAAGAATAGGGGGCCCATCTGGCATGACTTAATTTTAGGGGACCATTGTTGGCTCCTGGCTCTTTATTTTGAAACTAGAGATCCAGTGCATGGGTGGGCTCCAGCCGGCCTGCCCCGATGGGGGCCAATCAGGGCCAGGCCAGCTGTGGGGAGGGGCCACAGGCAGTTGGCAGGCCGGCCCTGCCCCCCAATTGGGGTGGGGGAGGCCAATTGGGGGGCAGGGCTGGCCGGAGGGAGGGGCTGCAGGCCGATGGGGATGGGGGATTATTGGGGGCAGGGCCAGCTAGGCCAGTTGGCCAGCCGCAGTGGGCATCTTAGCAACCAGTCATTCTGGGCGTTCCGGCGTTCCGGTCGCTGGCTTTTTATGTATATAGATACTCACCCTCATGTGTTTGATTATTCATCTGCAACACTGCGCTTGCCAGTCTAAAACTTCCAGTCTTTGCATTTTCCATATTGTGTAGGTGTGTACTGTGAACCGTCCCATTTACTACCATTTTTTAATGTACTTCATGAATTTATTGGGCACTTATGGTGCAGCCAGTACTGGGCTGGGTGCTGAAAGTTCAGTCAGACAGTAGGGCTTCCCTTGGAGCACTTGGAGCTGAATCCCTCCAGGTCCCCTCAGTATTCTAGTTTATAATTTTGGGGACCTAGAGATTATTCGTTTTTTGTGAGCATTTACTGGAGATAAATAATATAAATGGATTGCAATGTTCAGTAGTTTGGTTGAGGTATACTAAGGAGTTCTGCCAGCTAGTAACGCACAATAGATAGAGTACCTATGTGTGAAATAGTCACTGGCTACCGGAGGGAAAGTGCTAGAGGTCGATTGGACTTAAGTTCTAACAAGCATTTCATAGACTTATTTCTCCTTCAGATATTTGTGCTTCTTTTGGAAGAAGAAGCAAAATTATTCCCTGTGCTTTCTACTTCTTTCCATTTTCAATCCATTCACTTTGGAATCAGCAGCAATACCTTCCATGTTCCTCCTGACTGTGTTTGTGTTCCCACATGAGCCGTCAGAATCCTTGCTAATTCATGGGTTTAATGATACTTGTTTCATTCTCTGTTGCATCTTTGGTTCATTTGTGTTATTGCCTCACAAAGACATACATGTGAGTGGCCTTTTCAGAACTGTGCACTGCCCAGACTCTCTTTTGGATACAGTACATCCTTCTGGAACAGTACTGTCCAATAGGAATATAATTCAGATTTCATAGTAATTTTAAATTTTCTAGTAGCCACATTAAAAAATAAAAATGTGACATCCATTTAAGTGTTTCATTTAACTCAGTATATCCAAAGTAATATCATTTTAACATGTAATCCATATTAAAATGGAGATACTTGTATTCTTTTATTACATAATGAATCTTCAAAATTGGGTATGTGTTTCACTTACTGCAGCTATTCAAAGGCATTTTAGCCTTTACATTGTATTGGACAGTCAGTGATTTGATCCTTTTTGACAGTAAGCTTATCCATCATTGTAAACTGTTACCATTTTCATTGATCTGCATGTCTTTCATCAACTCCCTCTGTGTGTAAGCCCTAAAGTTCCTAACAACTTTCCATATTTTATGAAGCTGTGGTTTCTATTGGCATAGAGTAGATTATACTCAATCTCATTATAGCATCTGTCACAATGCCTTGCTCACAATGGCCACTCAATAATACCTGTTGAGTGAATTAGGTACTTTTTATTCTAAATGGTCTGACATCTGTTTTCTTAGTTGAGCTCCTTAAGTCATTGTGAAGTGCATAGGTGTATTTTCTCCCTTATTAAACAGAGAAGACTGATTCATTTAGTCAATGATTTACCTAGTTTCTCTGGACTCTGGTCTGCTGCCATTGGTTCAATTCAGAAAGTACTTACCAAGTTCCAGTTGTTCTTCCTACAATATAATATTATCTTCATTAAGAGGTAGGCCACATACACACACACACACACACACACACACACGAAAGAGGTAGGCCACAAAGTTACCTATGAAATATATTTTTTGGTAGTTGTTCTATAAAGGGTCATTTTTAAATGATTGTCCTTATTATTCTGCCCCAGATGAAGATGTAAGCATTGTCATCTCTTGGACATACATTAGAATCTGGTAACAAAAAAGGCAAATCCACAAAAATCTTGAAAAGGAAGGAGCATTGTGTAGTCCAGGGGTGGGCAGACTTTTTGACTCGAGGGCCACAATGGGTTCTTAAATTGGACCGGAGGGCCAGAACAAAAGCATGGATGGAGTGTTTGTGTGAACTAATATAAATTGACTAATATCTATTGACTACACAATAGAAAGACTGCTTGCTTTGAGCCATAGTGCTCCCCTTCACTGTGTGTCTAAAGACCAGGTATATAACTTTTCTGCATCTATGTCCTAATCAGAAAAATAATAATAGCAAATGCTCCACCTATCAACCAGGAAATGTTAAGGATCAAATGAAATATTGTTTGTAGTAATAATCTGTAACTATAAATACCTTATAAATATTAAGCACTTAAAAATAAGTTGTTAAATATGGAAATCTCCATTGTGGTCATATATTCAAAAATTTTTATTATATTTTATAACCTCCAATTACTCTAGATTAATGAACCATAACCATAGGTATTTTGAAATAAAATTATCTTTCCAATTAAGAGACTCAAAACAATTTTGTTTTAGTTACTTCTGTTCTTAGCTCTCAGTGAGCATACACAAGGCTGCATTATTCCCTCAATTCCTAAGTGACCATCCTATCCAGAGCCACCACAAATAACCAGTACTCTCATAGACTCTCATAGCATTTTATAAAATGCAGGTAGGCTAGTTCTTTGCTATACGTCACAGACTCACAAGCTATTAGCAGCCAAGAGTGGGCATACCACAGTTGTCAGAACCTCTTCCCATGGCCCCATGATGATTTTCACATCCCCATTCATGTCCCACCAGTGCCAGGCCCTGAGCTAGAGGAAAGTTAGTCAGATATGTACCTTAAATGGTATGCAGCAATTCAGACAGAAGCATGAGACTTCTTAGAATGTTTCTGTTAATCTCTGTTCTGCAAAATAGGGGAATTATTTGCTGATTTGCAAGGTTTCTGCAATTAAAAGAAAAAAATTATAGAGGGTTCTTGATCACTTTTTACCATTCTCCATAATAAGATTTGAAATTCATATCAATGCATATGGGAATATCATCTTCTTCTCTGATTATTTTTCAAAATATATTTTGTCACAGTAGTGTGGCTATTATATGCTTTTCTGAATATCTGGTAGGATTAGTCTCAGAGTTCACAAATTTAGAGAAGCTGGGTGTTGTTTTTTTTCTCTCTCGAATTCCTTGATAGATTTTTCTCTGAAATCGTGGTTGTTGGGTATTTTGGCATGTTTTTAATAATACATATATTAGTATCAGTAAATACTTTTTTAAGATGGGGTTGAATTGTATGAAAATAATGTCAATTGAGATGTATTATCTCTTCATGTGAACATAATAATTTTAGTATAATTTCGAGATTAAAGGGCTAGACCAAGAGTCAATAAACTATGGTCTGTAGAACAAATCAGTCCATCACCTATTTTTATAAATAAAGTTTAATTGGAACACAGTCTTGCCTGTCTGTTATATAGTGTCTTTGGTGCTTTCTGCTACAATGGTTTGAATAGTTGGGACAGAATAAATGGCCCGCTAATCCTAAACTGTTTGCCAGCTATGTCTTTTTTTGGGGGGGGCTCACCTGAAGCTATGCTTTTATCGATTTGAGAGAGAGAAAGATTGATGTGAGAAACATCAATTGGTTGCCTCCCGTATGTGCCCCAACCAGGGATAGAATCAAAACCTTTAGGTGTATGGGATGATGCTCCAATCAGCCAAGTCCCCCATTCAGGGCACCAGCTGGGTCTTTATAGAAGTTTGTCAACTCCTGAGCTAGGCCATTAAAAATGAGTTTGATGAGTCGTCAATGGAGTGATCTGTTTTAAAAACATCTGAGTATTGTAATAAAGTCTAATGCCAAGGTCAGAGGTTTGAAAACTGTTTATTTGATGAAGAGCCTCACTTATTTGAAAGTGATGCTTTATGGGAAATACTCTCACAGATGAAGAACCCATGTCAGCTCTCTTCCAATTGCTTATGCTTTATAAAGCACACTTGTATACCAGCATTCATCCCCATCTCCCTGAGTGTGAACTTGCCTCTCCATACAGAGCCTCCTTTCAACAGTCCTGAGCTCAGCCTGGCCCCACCTTCTGCCTTCCCAGTCTGGATCAGTATCTGAGCCATCCCAGAAACCCTTCCTGCAGAACCCCAGTGTGCACCTGGCTGTGTCCTTTCATTCTCAGAACTTCATCTATGCCATTTCTGGGGTGGCAGGATAGGCAAGGAGATAGAACCTCAGCATCAGCAGCATCCCTGGGAGTCACCCTGTTCCTTATGGGGCTATAGCTTATCATGTATTATTATTTAACCTTTTATATCTTTAGGACAAGGGAGCAAACAATTTGCAAATTACTCAAAGACAAGGAGCCGCATTTTTTTTTTGAGCCGCTTATTCTTTATAGATCTCTTAAGTGCACTTCACTGTGAGCCTGCTATGTGTCAGGCACAGTGTGGATGTTAGGGATGTAGATATTGATTAGGTTATAAGCCCAGGAATATTCAGCACTTCATCAAAAAATATTTGTTACATGAATGAATGAAATTTTAGAATCTCCCATGCACTTTGGCACAGTCACGGCTGAGATTGCAGCCCACGTGTGTCCTTCCTTATGCCATAGAATAGGCCAAAGATGACGTGACTCAGTAGCTTTCAAAAGCAGGAGCATTCCAGCTACTGAATCATTTTGCTCAGGTAGAATTTATAGAAATAGAATTGTGCAGTTGTTTCATAAGTACTGCCTTTTTCCTCAGATAACAACACAGAAATGCTTAATTTAAAATGCTAAATGTCAACGATTTGGAAATACAGGAAGTAAATATCTACACTAATAAAAGAGAAACGTGAAAATTAACCATCACTCCGTCACTCCACCACTCTGCTACACCCACCAGCCAATCAGAGCGACTATGAAAATTAACCCAACAAAGATGGTGGTTAATTTGCATATGCAGGCACTGAGCAAAGACTGAAGACAACCGAAGATGGTGGAGGCCAGGGAGCTGGAGCAAGCAGGAGGCTTGGGTTGCTCCCAGCGACAGAGGAGGCCATGCTTCCAGCCCGCCCTGGGCTCTGCTCAAGGAGTGGCTGGGGGCCTGGGTCGCCGGGGGCAACCCAGGCTTCCAGTCCACCCTGGGCTCCGCTGGAGGAGCTGGGGGCAAAAAAAGGAGGGGCTGGGAACAGCTGGAGTGGAGAAGCCAAGCCTTGCTGCTGCGGCTGGACCAAAGGCCCGGGTCCCAGGTGCCAGAGGAAAACCAGTGCCGGCAGCCAGGAGAAGGAGGGCCTGTTGCGCGAATCTTCGTGCAATGGGCCACTAGTATGTATTTTAAAAATCATAGAACAAGTGGATATGCTGAAAATGCAAATTGTGACTAGGAATCTGGTCAAAGGAGTGACAAGTACATGTGGCAGGTGGCTCCTGATTAGTACGGCATACAGGGAGAAAATTGTCGAGAGGTTCCAGGACAGCATAGGAAGGGAGCGCCTGCCCAAGAGAAGAAGTAAAAAGAAGAGGAAATACGGAGCATCTTTCCTCCATCCATGGGATAACCCAAGAAAGTGAGCAAGAGAACCCCATCCCAACAGCAAGGATGTCTGAGGGCCCTGGACAGTTGTTCCCAACCACCATCAGGGACTTCTCACCTGGCTTACATCAGGGCCAGGTTAGGTGCCCAACGTCCAATCTGTAGCAAACTCTGCATCTCTCAGAGCAACTTGCACCAACCCAATTTAGCTGTCTTAACTCCCTTTTTTAATGGACAGCGTATAAACCCATGCCAAATTTTCATAGGCACTGTGTCTTAGACTACTTTGTATCCCATACAATCCCAAGTTGTGCTTTAAATAGAGCTGTCAGAAAATACACAATTTGATTTGTTGGTTGCTACTACATGGTGTTGTGATCTTTCAGTTATATATTTAGTGGTTATAAGGAAATGTAGTATGAAGCATTCATTGAAATATTTACCAAAACTTATTTGGCCTGACCAGCATGGCTCAGTGATTGAGCATTGACCTATGAAACAGGAGGTCATGGTTCGATTCCCAGTCAGGGCAGGGGGTTGCAGGCTCCATCCCCTTTGGGGAATGTCCAGGAAGCAGCCAATCAATGATTCTTTCTCATCATTGAGGTTCCTAACTCTCTCTCCCTCTCCCTTCCTCTCTGAGATCAATAAAAATATATTTTTTATAAAAACTTGTTTGAAGAAAAGGTTCTGAATACATTCCTTTTCTTTTTTAAGTGGCATATAGAAATGGCCAGCCTGAAACAATAACAAATGTTTTTCAATTCTGAGAGGTAAAGAAGTACTATTTTAGTTCCATAACATTTTTAGATTGTCTTTTGAATTGACATGTAAATATAGTAAAATGTGTTTAGTGAAATGGAATAGTCTATTAATGATAATTTTATTGCCCAATGGGTATGATAATCAGATAAGGAAATATTTTGGATTATTTCCCAAAAGAACCTCCGGGGAGTGCCTTGGGTTGCCTTTGTTCCAACCTAGTCTCCTGTTTTCTCACCTGCTTTGCTCTGCAATCACAGTTGGTGGGAAGAATGTTAACTTGAAATAGTACAAGATTATGAACCATCAAATAATAGTAGAATATTTTTCAGTAACTTTTTTTAATTTACTGTCTAAACTTTTACCATATGTCTCCTTTTTCCTCCATTGACACCCCCCCCTTTCAGTAACTTTTTGTTATGATTTTGACTAATCATAAATGAACAAAACAAAATAAGGAAAATTTTCTAATTATCATTATGTTAATCAGGATACTTCCGTTAATCAAGATTATAGTCCAATAGTTGTTTTTGTTCCTATCCCATGGACATATCTAAGAATGTCTTCTCTTGTCTTCTACTGAAGGGCATAGACCTTGATAAAGCAATGACTATTTTAGGTTGATTAATTAAAGCACCATGTGAACACATTCTGCTCGGTCAATTCAGGAGCGTATGTGAAACACTGAAGACATTTTTCTTTGTGTGGAAGTCTCTTAAATTACCTCCCTTTCCCAGAATACTACATTATGTTAGGAGCATAATTTGCAAAGTCAGTACTTTATTTAAAAGGGTCAAAGCCCTTTCCTACACATTAAGGCTACAATATCTTCCAGAAATAAGTCAGGTGCTTCACAAAATAGGTTAAAGCTGCTATGATGAAGTACTGAAGAGACAGCTTGATGTAGTGAATTCTCAGTAGTGAATTATTCATGGCGCTTGCCCCCCTTTTCCTAGCCATATAATTGCATTTATTTAAAATTGTGTCCCCCTCATACCATTCAAAAATTTAATTAGATGTTCGAGTCCCCTACTCACAGTAGCAGTCACAACAGGGCTGCTCTGGTGCTATTGTTTGATAATTATTCAGTTCCTATTCACCCTTCTGTACTCAAGAGTGAGTTGCTACAGGTCTGGGACCATGTCTCATTCTCCCTTTCAATTCTGATACTATGACTCGCTGTGAGTTTGCTGATTTACCTTACAGATCTCTATGACTTATTGTAGGTTTTAATTCAGAATTCACTTTCATAAAGGCATTCTCCCCAGGCAGGTGGTTTGTTTACTTATTTCAATGTAACAGAATATCATCCTTTTGATTTTCTTTCTCCCTACACCTGGGAGAAATATTCTGAATGCCAGAGTCATGCTTATTTAAATTTCCTCTTCTTTTAAGTCACATATTGTAACTAATTCCCCTACCATAACTTGCCCACCCCATGCTATCCTTTAAAGCTAGTGTTTGGAACAAGCTTTCTTTCAGGCCCAGTGCAGGGGTCTGGACGTTGGGTAGCCCACACTGGACATACTGACTTGTGATTATTTTTTCTTTTTTTGAGCTTGATTTCTACCCATTCTTCAAAGGTATGAGGAAGGTGATGAAAGCTTGCCTTATTCTGAAAATAACTGTATACACAACTAGGATCATTGCTTATTTTTATCTTCTGGCCTGTTTTTCTTAAAAGAGGTGAAATAAAGTGGTGTTTTATTGTATATACTAGAGGCTCAGTGCATGAAATTTGTGCACGGGTGGGGGGGTGTCCCTCAGCCCTCAGCCTCTCCAATCTGGGAACCCTTGGAGGATATTCGACTGCCTGTCCCACAGGGCCTAAACCAGCAGTTGAACAATCCGGGACTGCTGGCTCCTAACTACTCACCTGCCTGCCTGCCTGAGTGCCTCTAACTGCTTCTGCCTGCCAGCCTGATCGTCGCCCTAACCGCTCCCCTGCCAGCCTGATTGATGCCTAACTGCTCCCCTGCTGGCCTGATAGCCCCCAACTGCCCTCCCCTGCCCGCCTGATCACCCCCCACTGCCCTCCCCTGCCAGCCTGGTCGACCCTAACCCCCTGCAAGCCAGATCTCACCCCCAACCCCCTGCCTTGGTTTCAGAGAGGAAGGGAAAAGGAGAGAGAGAGAGAAACATCAATGATGAGAGAGAATCATTGATCGGCTGCCTCCTGCACATCCCCACTGGGGATTGAGCCTGCAATCCAGGCATGTGCCCTTGACTGGAATCGAACCTGGGACCCTTCAGTCCACAGGCCAACGCTCTATCCACTGAGCCAAGCCGGCTAGGGCAATAACTATATATTTTACATAAATATATATTATTTATCATGTATAATTATATTTATAGATATAAATATATACACCTTAAGTAAATATATATTATTGATACTTATGTATTTTATTTATATACATCATTAGTGAAACCTTTGCTTACTCTTACCAACATTAAATAAATACCACACCAGCTGTTCCCATGAGTTTATGGGCTTTCTTTTTAGTAATTAAACAGCTGAGACTATTGATTGCTGCCTTCTGCAAAGGGATTAAAAGGAATAAAATTGAATGACGTATTTCCCACATAAACTGACCTTAATGGCTTTGAGATTTCAGATAAGGCAATTCCCTTGCATACATGAAAACCTAACAGTTTTATTAAAACTGTATTTTGCTGACACTTTTTGTACCTGGAGAGCCTTCACACTACAAATGGGTCTCAAACGTGCATACCATAATTTCTCTCCCTGCTCAGGATTTGCTTCCCGGAGACAGTGTCTTGAGCATCTTGAAAAATAGCCAGTATATTTCCAAACAGATCCAAACTGTTATA
>NW_006293001.1:8254583-8254785 GCF_000327345.1 Myotis davidii
TTCCAGCAATCAAAGGCCTTAGATGATTATGAAAAGAGCTTGAAAGTAAATGGAAACATGGTGATGGGAATGGGTAGGTCGGGGTGATGGGGATCTCACCCAAGAATCTGGATGGAAACAAACACATATGTGAGTCACTTTGTCTCGTGACTAATGTAGCTTGTCCTCAGGAAAGTTTCTTGGGCCTCCTATTTGAACCTAT
>NW_006293001.1:8255690-8258114 GCF_000327345.1 Myotis davidii
AAAAAATTTCTATATGTGACACGGCACCAGAGTTAAGTTAGGGTTTTTCAAAATGCTAATACGCTGAGCTCAAAAGGTTCGCCATCAATAGTTTTCTTCACAAGAAAACCACGGTCATACCTGACAAGATGTGGGATTTGCATTGGATTTGGGTGAGAACAGAGCTATGATAGTACCTCACCTTGAGCCAATGGTTATTGAACTGTAGTTACTTCCTATGGACCTTGACCATTTAATAGCAGTGATTCAGTTTATGTATTGTGTTGTGACTGCCCACATTGACATATCTGCTCTCTGAATAAATAGTAGCAAAATTCTCCTGCTATCCTTGGGGCCCCAAACCAATAACCATAACTATTTTCTATTGTATGAAACCTCAGAGAAGACTGAAACCCAGAAAAGTTAGATGCCTGGCCCAGGGCCACAGTGAGTTTTCATCATGGTCAAGAATAGAAATATATCTTCTGTTTTTTTTACTAGTGTTCTCTTCTGTAATTCATTCTGTATAGGGACTCAATAAGGCAATGTAGTCTGAAGAATAAAGCCATGAACTAGGCTCACTGTGGCCTTACCCTTGGCTCTGCCACTGACTTTGGGATGGCTCAGTATCTCTAGGCTTCATTTCCTTATGAGGAAAAATTTTCTAGTTTAATGTATTAGGTCTTAAAGAATATACAGTGGGGCCTTGACTTACGAGTGCTGACACTTTTTGTACCTGGAGAGCCTTCACACTACAAATGGGTCTCAAACGTGCATACCATAATTTCTCTCCCTGCTCAGGATTTGCTTCCCGGAGACAGTGTCTTGAGCATCTTGAAAAATAGCCAGTATATTTCCAAACAGATCCAAACTGTTATCTCCTAAGGAAAGAGGGAAAAGAGGTTAGTTTTTCTTCTTTAAATGAACACCCTACCCTGTCCCAGTGTGCAGTGACAATTTGCTGCTCCTGTCTCTACATCTCAAAAATTCTTGGCAGTAAAATGATAACGCTGTCCCTTTGGAGAAGGAGAAGAAATATTTGACAGTAAGGTATGTGAGTTACTTGAGTTGTCATTTAACCAAGTGACTAATAGTTGAATAGCAATATATAAAGTCATTTTTTTCTAAGGTATAAACAGCTGAGCTCCAGCACAGGAGGAAGACTAAGTACATTTATATGGACTTCCAGCAATAACAAAGGCCTTAGATGATTATGAAAAGAGCTTGAAAGTAAATGGAAACATGGTGATGGGAATGGGTAGGTCGGGGTGATGGGGATCTCACCCAAGAATCTGGATGGAAACAAACACATATGATAGTCACTTTGTCTCGTGACTAATGTAGCTTGTCCTCAGGAAAGTTTCTTGGGCCTCCTATTTGAACCTAGTGAGCGTGGCGGGGGGGGGGGGGGGGGGGGGAATCACTGACAGTTTATATATTTTAACTGATGTTCAGAAAAAAGGAAAAAATCTACAATATCTAATGCTGCAAGGGAGATCAGGACAAATGAGACCACTGGTCATGTGAAATTGTGCGTGTGCCCTTCTTCATCTGTAAAATGAGAGAATGGAAATAAATATCAAAGATATCTCCCAGCTCTAAAATGGTTTGATTCTATGATTTTACAATTACAAATGGTAGGTGACCTTCCAATAAGAAATTTTTGTAGAGTATCCCTGCAAGGGATTTCTGAGTGGGGGATGGAGGGTGGGGACAAGTGAATGGTGGGCAAGAAGAGATAGTGGACAGAGAGGACTTGTTTAAAAAGTTTGTAGTGCATAGAAAGAAAGAAATGAGATGATCATTAGATTGATTACAGTATTGATTGAAGATTTTTACAGGATTCTGGACATCTGTGCTTTTCCTAGAAACTGAGGAGGAAGAATACTTGTAGGTTAATGAATTAGAGAAGTGAGTCCTGCTTTTCAGAGATGTGAAGGAGAAAGACAAGTATCCAGTGTTGGTCCAGTTAGATGACTTCTCAGGCACCCATGATTCCTTGGGTCTGTGTAAAGGAAGAGATTGATGATACTGATGATGATGAAAATCAACAACAACAAAAACAGGAAAAAACTGAGCAAGCAGGATCCCAGAGGATTAACAGCCAGGTGGAAAGACAACGGTCTGAAAGTAGGAAACTTGTCCTTCTGAAGCATGAGGCAAGGAAAGAAAGAGAAGGAAAGACTGGAATGGAAGGGGTATGCACGTGATAGAAACTTCGATCTATCTGATAGTCTATAGCAGTGATGGAAAACCTATGACACGCGTGTCATAGGTGACACGCGAACTCATTTTTTTGGTTGATATTTCTTTGTTAAATGGTATTTAAATATATAAGATAAATATCAAAAATATAAGTCTTTGTTTTACTATGGTTGCAAATATCAAAAAATTTCTATATGTGACACGGCACCAGAGTTAAGTTAGGGTTTTTCAAAATGCTAA
>NW_006293001.1:8258467-8271718 GCF_000327345.1 Myotis davidii
TAGTTTAATGTATTAGGTCTTAAAGAATATACAGTGGGGCCTTGACTTACGAGTGTCCCAACTAACAAGTTTTTTGAGATACCAGCTGTCTCTCGGCCGATTTTTTGCATTGAGTTGACAGAGTAATTTGAGTTGACGAGCTCCTTAACGAGCTCGGTCTCGGAATGAATTAAACTCGTAAGTCAAGGCCCCACTGTGTAGCAGCTTCAAGGACCAATTGAGGTTAAGTACCAAAGGTTCTGGCTACCTGGTATTTCATTCATTGGCTTCCAGCAATTAGGAGGCTATAGAAGGAAGAAAAGTTCATCATTCCAAGACATCACATGTTAATGAACAAACCACTTAAAAATTAATACCCTCTCAAATATTTTTCTGATGCCATTGGTGCCTTTCTCACCAGTCTAGTGAGATGAAAGAATGTCAAAACAACACAAGTCAGTTACAAAGTGAAATTGTAAATGATGCACGATATACAAGATTTTATGAGGTCGATGAAAATGATGCTGGAACTGTGCTTACAACATACCAAGCCATTGCCAATGGAGGAGTTGACAGATCACTTAACAATTGAGGAATGGACTATCAACAAGGATGGTGACATATAAGTACTTCAAAAAAGAAATCTATGAATTTCAAAGACTTGTGAGGGACCCTTGGGAAAATGTGGAAGCCCTCAAATATTCTTGCATCTTCTTTTAAAAAGCCATGTACTATACCACTCAATTTTGAGGGCAGTTATATGACTCTCTCAATCAACACTTGATTCATTTAAGTTTGTTATAAGAATTAGAACATAATTTGAATTATAACCTAAATTAAATTACATGGGAGGAGCCTGCAACCAAGGTTTGTGCCTTTGACCGGAATCAAGCTCCGGGCCCTTCAGTCCACAGGCCGACACTGTAGCCATTGAGCCAAATCAGCAAGGGTAGGAATCCAGTATTTAGAAGTTTTATATTTTCCTCGTGGTTTTTAGTTTTCTTTCAGAGTTTACCTTGTTTTTTCACAGTTTTTATCACAGAAGGAAACAAGGGTCCTTTCATTCTCCTCCTACTGGAAGGGGTGTAATAGATTCTGTCATTTCCTCAGCAGGCAGAGAATTCTTGGAGTGGAAAATACTTCTACCAGATGCAAAAGATGCATGCTTTGCCTGTTCAGGGAGGCAGAACAGCTGAAAAATATGATTGGGAAATAATCGATTGGTTTAAATTAGTGAGTTTCATTGATTCACTTTCATATTAGTGCTTTTCCTTTGATCAGCTTAATCCCAAAAATCTCATGGAGAAGTAGCAGTTAATATCTTTCAAGGCAGCCCATCCGGCTATTCAGATGAACAGTTTTTCTAATCAATTTCTACATTGTCTGACAGAGAATAAAGCTGAATTCTCTTCTGAGATTCTCACTAGCTGTGTACTTTATTAACCCTAAGGGTCCCAGGAGATGGCGGTGGTTACCGGTTTGGGACCCAAGGGACACCAAGAGGATGTTGGTACTGCTCACTCAGAGAAGCTATACTAATTTGGACAATCATAACACAGTATATGAACTGAGTTGTTAGTATTGATAGTCAGAGTTCCCAGGAAGGAAGTGTTTGCAGCTCAAAGGCCATTGGCTCAAAGTGTAGCATAGAATATGTTGCTCTTCTCAGTTTGGTAGCCACATCTAAATGATGTGTATCGCTCAGGTGCCCTGAGAAGCACATGCTGTTAGAAATGGAGTTAAGAGTGTCAGAGCTTTACTAGGTAGTTTCGCTGTTCAAAGGGGAAGGGAAAGAAGTTGGAGAGGGGCAGGCGGAGCTTTGGATAGTGATATAGCTGACCAACTTGGCCAGCCTAACAGAGAGCTCCAGAGCAGTGAGTGATTGCTCGTTAGAGGAGTCCTGGGTTGGGCAGAAATAGGCAGCCCCTATTATTCTGGCATGTTCAGTCATGGCTGAGAGCTACCCAGCCTCATCTCAAACACTGTGGCAACATTCTGAAGCCACTGCCTCTGGAGCCTACCAGCTAACTGAATCCTCATAGCTGAATAGTGAGTTCTTTCTTGAAGGGAGGCCTGAGCAGCACACCTCCTTGGTATAACTCATGCCACTATAAATAGGAAGCTAATACTGAACCATCTAATGAACAAATTCTTCAGAGACTAAGACTCATACTCTTCAAAATGGCAGCATTTGGCAGTCTATGAGTTACAAATTTCAGTAGCCAACAGGGTTCACATGATTGTATTTTTGGGAACATACATTGCTTTGCTTTCATTTTATTCTGAAGAATAGTGATGATAAAGAATTCATCCTGTATAAATAGTTTGCTTTTAAAAGTTGCTTAGCAGTGAGACAAAAACAAAAGAAAGAAGCAATTAGGTTTATATTTAGTGATGTATCTATATGCATCTGCAACACATTTCAGGAATAATTCAAAAGGGCCAATCCATTTCATGCCTCCTGTTGCTAAATGAATGTGGGAGTCAAGCTGCTATTTTCACAATGCAAGACATTTATTGTTGATAAAAAAAAATTCTCCCACTTATATATAATCAGTGTCCTGGCAAATGATGCTGGAGAATTCGTCTCCTTAAGCATAAAGTGGAACAATCTTTAAAAAACTAAAAATTAGGCCTATGAGTTAAAAAATCAGTGACAGCCCTAACCCGTTTGACTCAGTGGATAGAGCATCGGCCTGCGGACTGAAGGGTCCCAGGTTCGATTCCAGTCAAGGGCATGTACCTGGTTGCGGGCATATCCCCAGTGCGGGGTGTGCAGGAGTCAGCTGATCGATATTTCTCTCTCATCGATGTTTCTAACTCTCTATCCTCCTCCTTTCCTCTCTGTAAAAAATCAATAAAATATATTTTTTTAAAAATCAGTGACAACAAATCAAAGCATATAAACACTTTCAATTGTGTTCAAAGCCACCAGTTCTCTACTGAAAATGTGTTCTTTAGGTAGACAAGAGTGATCTTAATATCTCACCCCTCCTCAATTGAACAATACAGCACTTTGATTATTTAATCAATATAGGACTATTTAGCTCTGTGTCTGGTTCATTCACAGTTATCAGTGTTAATACAACTAAATGTCAGCTAATGCTTACAGCAAACTTCTCCCCTATTCACTCTCCACCACCTCTCCAAAATGTATATAAAGTCAGTAACTAATTCAATTGACGTTATGATAGATTTGGCCTATAAATTATTATACCCACAAGTCATTTCTGCTTCCTAAAAGTTTATACAAGAATTATTTGTTCTGAGGTGTATCAGGGATGGGGGGTGACATCCCTAATATCTTTCTTCCATTTAGATGGACTGTGAAAACACTTTTAATCAGACTGCTTCATTCAGGCCTCTACGAGTATAATCCTTGGACCGAAATGGTTTCTGAGTGCAGAATACAGAATGCCAGTGAGACCAGTAGCACTTAGAAATAAGTTTTCTAGGCTGACATAGCTCAGAAGGAAAGGGAAGGAGATATAGGAAGGTTAAACGAATTTATTTTCCACTGATAGCCTACCACTGATAGTATATCATACAACACAGTTAGTGTGTTGACCCCTACAATGTGCTCAACATGGTGCCACGGGACTATTTGGAATACAGACCAGGGTCACAAACCTGTCTCCTACTCTAACCCACATAGGTGGCAACACAAGCAGAGATGAAAAACATTCTTTGTAAGCATGGAGGTGTTAGCTATGAAAGAGAAGACACATGGAGCACCTTAGGAATTTTTTAAAACTGGAGAGGTGGATATATGTTAAAATTCTATGGGATCCTTTATTTTGTTTTTCCTATTGCTTTCTGAAAATAAATCTGGATGTAGATATTAAAACCTTCATCAGAACCATTTTAAGACATTCACTTGTGGGTGTTAGTTCAATCAGGGGTATTTGCGTTATTCATAAACATAACTCAAGTAGATTTTTTACACTTTAGTACTATTAACATTTAGTACTATTAACAATTCTTTGTGGTGGAACTGTCCTGTTTATTATGGGATGTTTAGCAGCGTCCTTGGCTGCCAGTAACGCATATACACACTAGTTATAAAAACCAAAAATGTCTCCAGATATTGCCAAATGTATCCTGAGAGTAAAATTGGCCCCAGTTGAGAACCATAGTTCTAAACCAGTGGTTCTCAAAATTATTTAGGGAATGAAGATCTGGAAATTAGTTTAGAATTTATGTGAAGGTTATTAGTTGGTAGTTGGCTGTGCCATCTCTTTCTACTGCTGTTTTTCTGTTCCCTGTGAAGAGCAATGCTTCCTGTGTCTTTGTACATTGACCTCTTCTTGACCTGATAGCATGCCAGCCTCCTAAGAGGCAAGAGCAATTGTGACAGAGACCAGACTGAGTAATGGGATGCCAGCATCTTCCATTAGAGCTGTATTCACTATGAATGTGTCTGTAATCCATAAGAGGGTCGGAGGAAAAACACAATGAAAACCTTTCAAGACCGGTTCAATTAAGAGGCTCCCAGGAGAGACTGAGTACCAACAATAGAAAATTCAATATTGGGCTAACATACTGACACTTCATCTCATAAATGTCCTTTTTCTCTATTGTATAAAGAAAAATATTCTGCAGTGACCTTTTGAAAAATATGGCATTTCGTTTTTTGTGTTTTGTTTTTTTTTAAGAAATGCCTCTTTAAGATTCTTTAAAGCCAATATTCATAGGAAATTTATTAGGGGCGATGTGAGATTATAAAATGAACTGTTGCAGTGTCTAAAACCAATTGTTAAGGTGTACAGTGGAGATTCAGCGTGAAATTATCTGGGTTTTACCGTAGGCAAAGCTGAAAAAGAGGAATGGCTGCCAAGCTCGATATGATAGTGTGGATGCCAGGGACTTTGTTCCTTACCTTATATGTGTGTAAAGGAATATCATATGCATCCCTGTTCCAAAAATTGAATTCAGTATTAAGCAGCATTCAGGGAAAAAGCTGTTTTTCTTTGTCCTAGAAGTAGCCTTGTAAAATTGACAGCCTGTGTACCATTTATAAAGGGCTTTTGATCTATTTACAGGGAAATATTCAGTAAGATTCATTTCAGCAGCAGGATTAAAATGGGCTCAAAGGGTGTGATAATGGCATTGTGGTTAGGATTTTTTAAAAATACTTCGAAGTATTTATAGGTTAAATAATATGGTCTCAGGGATCAGTTTCAAAATAATTCAAGGTAGGCAGAGGAGGGAAATATAGATGAAAATGCATTGACCATGAGTTGATCACTGTTGACGCTGCTGATGACTGTGTATTAAGACGGTGGGTGGGGTCATTATACTATTTTCTTTCCCTTCCTGTACATATCTAAATTCTTCAATAATAGAAGTTAAAAACAAATTATGAAATTTAGTTCTATTTTATATATACAGAATGAGAGACTTTTTACAAATTGTTCGACTTAAGATAGGATTCTTTCTGTGACAAAATTGGGTATGGAAGTCAAAACATTGCTTTCTGCTAACAGTTATTTGCACAGAGCTCAATATATCTGACCAACAAGAAGAGGTATGAGTCAATTTTGCTCTGCTATGCAGTAGTGACAGATGGTATGAAAAATTTACGTGACAGATGGTGGTGATTATTAAACAATAAACAGCGGCAGTTTATCAGGAACCAAACAGAAAATAGATACTTTTGTTGCTGGTGATGCATCTAAATTATCCTTTTTTATATAATTGAGATTTTAACATTGTGATAGGTGTGCTCTGCTAAGACTATGGAAGTTTAGAACTTCAGAACATTTTAAACTCTATCTTCAGATTCACTATTGTTCCTTAGATAAGAACTTGAATATATTAAGTGAATAATCAAGTGAGGGGTAGACTTTGAAGTAAACATAGAACAATATTATAACTTAGTATTTGTATCACAGATGTTTTAATATGCTATGGATGAAAGAAAATTTCATGAGGTTCTGTTTTTGAACCAAGTATAAATTATCAAAGGCTTACTCAGGCTCAGGGCTGATCAGCAAGGATACAAAAATGCATATGATTCCTCTACTCCAAGAAGCTTGCAGTCCACCTCTGACATTGGATAACTAGTCTACCCACAGAAGGCTACCAGAAGTAGCCAATAGAAGTACAGTTTTATAGTAGGGGCACAATAGAAGTTTTGATTGATTGTGATCAGGAACAGAAAGATAGTTTCACTGAGGAAGTGATATTTGAGCTGGGCCTTGAAGAATTAATACGGAATAAATAGGAGGAAAGGCAAGCCATGCCAAAGTAACACCATGCGCAAAAGCAAAGAGGGAAAAGCACAATATGAAATGGAATAGAATTTACTCAGAAGATTGGTTGCAAGATCATATGTAAAAATTGAGTATATATATCCCTAAATTGACCATGTGCAATAAGATAGTCTCAGTATGAAAGGCCAGTAAAGTAAAAACTGAGAATTGTCCAAGGGTAGAAAAGATTCATGTCCCCTAACCTGAGTTAAGAAAATGGCTGTTGGATTCTTCCACATTATTTAACTTATTTTTCTTTTGTTATCATTATTTTATGCTTTTTAATTTAATTTTTGCTAAGCATAAATGGTTGAATCCTCAGTGTTACACTATGTAATGCAACTGTTCTATTGTCTAGCAGGGTATGTAGAGGATGGGAAGGAATGTAGGAGAGAAGATGAGTTTGAAAGAGCCAACATTTAGAGAGATATGCCTTACACTCTCTGGGTCAAATTAGGATCTGAGCCCAGCTGGTGTGGCTCAGTTGGTTGAGCATTGTTCCATGCACCAAGCTCATCTGTTAGATTCCTGGCCAGGGCCTGAGTTGCAGTAAGGGGGATGGGTGGGGGAAGGGACGTGCAGGAGGCAGGCAATCAATGTTTCTCTGCCTCTCCCTTCTTCTCTCTTTAAAGTCAATAAAAACATATTTTAAAAAAAATAGAATCTGTTTAGAAAAGTGCAATATGGCAGAAAAGAGTGAGGGAAAGATCAGTGTTGTGTCCTTTTCCAGAATTTAAGCATATTTGGTGTCTGGTGTTGGAAAAATCCCATGGATTTTCAGTTACATACACATTGTTGTTTAAATAGCACTTCACACAAAGTTGGTTCTCTACAGGTGAAAATAAATATGGATCAAGAACAATTTGAAGAAAAAATTGAAAGGAGTTTAACTTTTTCTACGTAGTCTGAAATTTCTACATGACACATATTACTTTCAGAACCAGAAAATGTTAAAGCCATTGTAATTATGGAAAAATTCCATTTATCCTACAAGTAATTGAAACTTACAATTTACCAAACATTCTAGGAGGTAATGAGACCGTTAATGAAAAGGCAAACATTTCAGTCCCTGCCCTTTCAATTAGGGAGGCAGACATCACTCTCCCAGGTTCAGTGGTGAGTATTATGAAGATGTATTGGCTGCTGTGAGAATCCCATCTATTCTGAGGGTCAGAGAATAATTCCCCGAGGAATGACTTGGAATCTGTCATCTTAAGAATGAGTTTGGGTTAGTGTGGCCACTGGGGGCTCAAGGATCTCCCCTGGACTTGAGAAAGTGTTTTGAAATTGTTCACAGTGACAGTGTGATTTTTAAAAATACACTTCTTCTGGACTATTTGGACGATCACTTCCTGACCAGATACTGCTACATGATTTCATTGCTCTCATGGTCTTTTTGTTTATGATACCTTGAAACAAGATCTAACTAGGAGACTAATTAGAAACCTAATACAGTAACTGCATAAGTAGTTTAGAGTACAGATGTAGTAGCCCTGGTAGACAGAAGTCAATGTATTCCAGAAGTATTTAGGAGATTGGTTAGAAAGGGGATGGGTAAAGTTGATGGAGGTATAAAGGCTGATACCACAATTTTAATTTAAGTAACTCAATTTAGCCTAAGGCCATTAACTAAGGAAGGAGATGGTAGTTAAGGGAATGGGTTCTGGATAACCTTGTATGTGTTCACATCCTGGCTCTATCATTCTACCTGCATGAATCTGGGTGAATTACCTGCTCACTGTAACCTCTTCTGCAAAATTTGGGGATGGAAACAATAGTACATGTCTGAAGTTATAATGCTTAATGATGGGAATGGCTGTAGTGGTGGTCGTGGTGTTATTTGCAATAAGAATAGCTTTTGGGGGGATGTGGGTTTGGAGGTGCCAGGCAGGTAATTTAGATAGATAGATAGATAGATAGATAGATAGATGGCTATCTATATATAATTATATATACATATTTATTTTATATATGCACATATATGTATTATGTATGTATGTAGGAGTATTTAAAACAAAATAAGACAAACTTAGCTGGAAAACCAAATTTATGAAAAAAGTTCACATAGAAATAAAGGAAATGGTTATTTTAGGACCACGGCCCTTAGCTCAGGTGGGCACACTTTAAAGGTGTGTCCTTACACACATTCTAAGTCCATAAATGTGCCCGTGCTGCATTCAGGAGCAGCAATAATAGTATTGTAAGCCTTTGCTCCTTGGTGCCAGGGGCATGCCAATAACACAGAAGCCCCAGAGTTGTGCCGTTGGTATATGAAAACACCAATTTCAACATATACCTATTTCAAAGGATGAGCGCATTCTCGGCAGCTCCACAGTTAACGAGGGCCCGACTTCAATCAGAGCTTTAGAGAGAAAAATCTGAGCTTTGACTCAACTGCCATTTGTCTTACTTTGCAGAGGAAAAACAACTCCTGGTGGATAATGATAAAAATGCATAGTGTTAGCATTTTGTTGGTATTGCAATTTACTTCGGTTCTGCCTGAGATGGAGTTCACTTGAAAAGGCTCCCAAAGTCACTTCGTGTTAGCCTCCATGTGAGGTTTCATCCCCTTGATGCCTCCCTTTCTAATAACTTTATTTGCAGGGGCTAATGTTCTCATTCTTTTTTCTATTGCGTGTCTAATGCTTTTGCTGAAACTGAAGTCCTGGCAGTAAGCAGGCCAAAAGCAATTATTGTGGCACAGTACACTGACAAATTATGCCTATGAGTATACATAACTGCAAGGCGAGTGTGAGGCGCGGCCCTGTCTATCTGTACTTGTAATTCAGTGTGTCCAGGAGGGATATTCTGGCTACTGAAGTGAGGGCCATGTCTACCATCAGTTTTCTTGGAATGGAGATTGATCAGTAGCCCCTGTTATCTTATCAGCACCCAGCATACTATGGAGCGCATAGTGCCTGTACAGGTCCAAAGCAGGTCAAATGCACCCAGTCATTTACTCTCAGAGCTTATGCTTTACAGTGGGAGGCAGTAAGATCCTGGAAAAGTATCTACAATGAAATAGACACACGTTAAAGGACAAGTCATAGGAAGAGGACAGGCCTAGGAAACTGCTGGTGCCGTCACCCTGAGGTGGGAACAGTGTTGGCCTATTCCTGGAACAGAAAGAAACTTGAGCCCAGCCGTTGTGGCTCTGTGGTTGAGCATTCACCTATGAACCAGGAGGTCACAGTTTGATTCCCGGTCAAGGGCACATGCCCAGGTTGTGGGCTCGATTCCCAGTAGGGGGCATGCAGGAGGCAGGCAATCAATGATTCTCTCTCATTGATATTTCTATCTCTCCCTCTCCCTTCCTCTCTGAAATCAATAAAAATATATTTAAAAAAGTAAAAGAAAGAAATGTGATGAGCAAGAGGGAGAAGGTAGGAATTAAGGTTGGAGAGATCCAAATTTAGGGACTTCTGTGGGCCTTGAGAGTTGTTTGGGATTTCATTCTAATTTCAGTGGGTGATGATTAGAAGGTTTAAAGAAGGAGAGTGACTCTAATGGTTATGATTATCCCTGAAACCTTTCAACAACTCTACTACATAGCAGCAGGGTGGCTCCCTGCTCCCCTCATCACCCGTCTCCTTGGGATAGTTGCTCATTCAGGACTTTGGTTGCCTTTCCAGGGGGACTGATTTTTCACTGGAGTCAGTATGTTAGGTGAGGAAGGGATAATTTGCCCAGGGCTTCAAAATACTTAAGACCAATCTAACTGCCCCCACCCCAATTCGAGAAGCAGACTAATGAAGATGGCAGCTTGGTGTCCGTGTTCGCATTTGCCTTCCTGAGGGAGACCTCCATGTAAGGTGAAGGGATGGTGCATTACTAGCTAGGGCCTTGTAAGAGTTGCTTTGCAAAGGTCAACATGCCAATCTCCCTGAATACGACCTCCCTGAATATGACATAATAAGCCCAGTGATGTATCTTAGGAAACTTGTTGGTATTGATCGAATCTGAAGGGGAGTATTTTTCTCAGGTAGAATTCTACAACAAACCTGGCTCTCTCTTCAGCAAACGTGGATGTTAAGTGGCCCAAGTCATCATAGGGAGGGTGATGAATTGAAAACACTCGCTGATGCTCCATGCTGGACCTAATGGATGGCAACTAAGTCTGTACTCAGGACAAAAGCGAAGTGGGCCATAACATTTTAAAAATACTAGAGGCCCGATGCACGAGATTCATGCAAGGGGCTCGGCCCCCGCCACCATGGCTTTCCAGCCTAATTAGCATATTATGCTTTTATTATTATAGATATATTTTTATATTTTAACGAAAATTGACTTGATTCTCCATGCCACAAAGGAAGGATATGTTCACATTGTTACCTGGTTCGGAATCATTTTTGATATGAATTACATCTGGGCAAGGATAAGGGCATCATTTTCCTTTGAGGCTTCGGGCTTCTTACTCTGGTGCTGCAGACAATCTCCCTCCTTGGCCTTGGGCTTTGCTATTGTCTGAATGTGTGTACAAACTCATGTTTCAGACTCCCTCTTCAAAGGATGATTGCTGCAGAATTCTGGGAGGTTAAACATAAGCTTTGAGTGGCTCAAAGGAGGGTGAAAAAGAGCTGGGGAGAGTAGGGTCCTCAAGTATCTCTTGAATTGGAGCAGTTTGAAACCTCAAAAATTAGGAATTCTGATGCTCAAGAAAAAAGTGGGAGAAGGGGAGGATGACAGAATTTAAAACATTCCATGCATAGCCTCGTAAATGTCATTCAGGCACACACCCGCATAAAAGACTCTAACCATCATGTCTACTGAGAGCAAGAATGGATCAAAAAGTTACTCAGAGCCAAGACAGTGTGACTCAGTGGTTGAGCGTCCCCCTATGAACCAGAAGGTCATGGTTCGATTCCCAGTCAGGGCACATGCCCGGGTTGTAGGCTTGATCCCCAGTGTGGGGTGTGCAGGGAGAAGCCGATCAATGATTCTCTCTCATCATTACTGTTTCTATCTTTCTCTCTCTCTCGCTTCCTCTCTGAAATCAATTTAAAAAAAAAAAAGTTGCCGTAACCGGTTTAGCTCAGTGGATAGAGCGTCAGCCTGTGGACTGAAAGGTCCCAGGTTTGATTCTGGTCAAGGGTATGTACCTTGTTTGCGGGCACATCTCCAGTAGGAGGTGTGCAGGAGGCAGCTGATCGATGTTTCTCTCTCATCGATGTTTCTAACTCTCTATCTCTCTCCCTTCCGCTCTGAAAAAAAATTAATAAAATAGATTTTTTAAAAAGTTGCTCAGAATTATCTGTCGTTTTTAAAAAAGAAAGAAAGGCAGGAAATAGAGAACAAAAGAAGAAAAAAGCCTACAGAAGCAGATCCCAAACTTGTCTGCACATTGAAATTATCCAGGACCTTTTAAAGATTTCACCACCTAGGCTGTACCCCAGTCCATTTAAATTATAGTTTCTTTAGGGAATTCCAATGAGCAGCCAGGCTGGGAACATCCTACAGAACAGGCTCATTGAAGCACATGGCACAAGGTGGGAAGTGGAGAAATGAGGTCTCTGAATTGTACACATTAAGGGGAATTCATTTTACAGTAAAAAAAAACCATTTCCATTAAAAGCTGATTTTTAATAATTTCCAAAAATCACATGCATGTTTATAAGTTAACCAAAAATATTTACCCACCCCCAACCCCACCCCAAAAGGTGTTTGTGGAGCATCTGCTACTAGTATATGCTTCACCCAGACTCTTCATCCTAATAGTGGGAGCCCCCGGACCAGACCACAAACAGAGGCCCATCTCCACCATCATGGTCCACGTGTGACTTTCATTTAAGGGAGATTTGGGCAGAATAATCTGAGAGGCCCTTTTGGTCCCCTGAGTTTTTCCTCTTAGACCTGTTTCTGTAATACCATTCGAGTGCCACACTAAGGATACTTGCTCATAGGAATGCAAACCCTAAAACCCAATAGCTGCAGCTCAGATCTGAGTTCTACTCCATGTGTCCACCACGGCCTTCCTGATGGTATTCAGCCCTGGCCCTGATCCTCGGCTTCACCTCTTCCCCCTAAAGGGGAACACAAATAGGTGTTTTGAACTAACTTGAAAGGGTAAAAGTTTTTCTTATTAAATCACCCTCGAAAAATATTTTAAGTATTTTTTCAAATTACAAGAATAGTGCATTTGGAAACTAGTACAGGAAATGTTATTTTTAAAAAATTTATCTTTCTTGTTGAAAGTATGTCCCACTTTTTGCCCCATTGACCCCCCTCCCCATCACTTCCACCCCCTCCCCAGACTTTCAGTGCACTACTATCTGTACCCATGGGTTTTGCATATATGCATATAAGTGCTTTGACCCCTGGAATCAGGAGTAACCAGTGTTAACATTGTGGAATATTTTCTTTTCATTACATTTTATCTGTGTGTGGATAAAACGTTTGTACATTTGAAAATTAGAGCTCATATTGGGTACAGTTTTTAATCTGATTTTCTTCCCTTTTGTTAAATTGAGCTGTAAGACATGATTTTAATGTATGAACAGCATTCTGCCATACCGATAGGTCTTTTGAACCATTTGGAGGTATTTGTGATTAAAAACAGTAGAGCATAAACATTCTTGAACTTAAATTTTTTTACAATTCATTTCTTTAAAGACAAAGGTAGATGACTTCAAAGGTAAATTTATGAGGACAAAAGAATCACTTTTAAATATTCTTTACATGTTTGGCCAAATTTTCTATAAAGAACTCACTAATTTACACTCTGACCAGCCACATATGTGTTGCTTTCACTTTATTTTATAAATATGTTGTTACTGATTTTAGAGAGAGAGGAAAAGAGAGTGATAGAGAGAGAGAAATATTGATGAGAGAGAAACATCAGTCGGCTGCCTCCTGCACGCCCCCTTCTGGGGACCGAGCTGGCAGCCCAGGCACGTGTTCTGACCAGGAATCAATCCAGTGACCTCTTGGTTCAACTACTGAACCACACTGGCCCGGCTCACTATTTTTTATAACAGCATTTTATCATCTTTTTAATGCACAATTGATGATTTTATAGATT
>NW_006293001.1:8272203-8277557 GCF_000327345.1 Myotis davidii
TGGAGTCCACACCCCGGGCATGTGCCCTGACTGGGAATCGAGCCATGACCTCCTGGTTCATTGGTCAACACTCAACCACTCAGCCATGCCAGCTGGACTTTTTTTGCTTTTTAGATGAAACCCCCAGGGCACTCTGTAGACTGTCTGTGACTATTCGAAGATGAGTTTCACCAAATAAAACTGCCATCCTTAGCATGAGCCAGTACTTTGATGGGTTTGCAATGGGGATTTCTGCAAAAGAAGTCTGTCCTCCAGCTCCTGAATCCACATGCCTTCCCCGAGCAGGCGGTGCCGCATTACTGCCTGCCCTCTCTCACGGCAAGGTGTTCATATGTCTTTCCTCCTCAGAGAATTGTTTGAATATGCACCTGCCCTGGGTCTGCCAGCAAATGGATCCCACCAGGCAGTTTCCCAGGCTGGCAGCTAGAGCTGGAGAAAGCCTTCAAGGTTCAGGCTCTGAACTTGGCACAGGGGCTTCCCTCTCCTAAGTTCCTAAACACAGCTATTCGTCTCAGGACTTTTTAAAAAAAAAACAAAACACATTTTTATTGATTTCAGAGAAGAAAGGAGAGGGAGAGAGAGAAACATCAATGATGAAAGAGAATCACTGATAGGCTGCCTCCTGCATGCCCCCACACTGGGGACCAAGCCCGTAGCCCAGGTATGTGCCCTTGACCGGAATCGATCCCAGGACCTTTCAGTCCCCAGACCAATTCTCTATCTACTGAGCAAAACCAGCCAGGACGTGTCTTGGGGCTTTCTTTTCATTAGTGTAACATTTAATCCCAGAAATGGGTGGTATTAAATGCCCCACTGAGTTTGTGCAGGGCCTGGCCTTGATTTAAGATACACACATGCCCAGTGCCTTAGGGAAGAGGGTCCCCTATCTCTTTCCTCCTCCTCTCCGTCTGCCCTCTTCCCATCCTTCTGTTCTTCCTTTCATTCCCTCCCATCTCCTTCCCTCTCCCCATTCTCTGGTTTATTTCCCCTGCCCCTCAAGGCAAGATTGTAGGGATTATATCATAGTGTGCACAAGCTGTCTTGTATCCTGCAAAATACATTTCTTTCACAAGATCATGAAATAAGAAAATAACAGAAGGAGAGTGCAGAAGCCGGGCCAGTTTCACAGTTCTTAGGCCAGTTATCAAGCACAAAATACTGGGAACTCAGACAAAAGCAGTTCGAAACATGCCAACAAAGTGGCATTCCAGGGACAAGATGGTCAAGTGTGCTTCTGATGAGTGTTTAAGTGGCCCCCTCTGTCCTCTCCGAATCCCACACCCAGAAAGAGTGGCTTCCTGTGTTCACATGGAATCAGAGCATCTGTTTTCAGAGTGAGCAGTGTGAGTTGGATAAGGACGTCACTACTACTGGTGCGCCCCGCATTTCCCTGAGCACTCCCTCCTCAAAATGCCCAGGGAGCCACACCTTCTCCCACTCCCCTCAGGGGGCAGAGGGCAGCAGCAGCTGCTGTGGCCACAGACAAGTGTAGCCAACTGCTGCCTCCACATTAGAGCAGGAAGCTGGGGCTTTGAGGAGAACCACATCTGGCCAAGCCACGCTGCCCCTCTGTGGCTGTGAGGCTCTGAGGCTCAGGGGAGGTGGTTTTTGGGAAACCCATCTGCCTCCGCGAAAATCAGCTGTCCTCTTTGACCCAGTGAAGACCTTTCTTGGTTTTTCTTAGTTCTTACCCATGTATTATCATTCTCATGTGGTCTTCTCAAATTCTAACGTAAACTAATATGTATTTATGTGATCCTATACATATTACAGATAAATATCAGAAATTTTACTAGAACATGGAAAAACAAAGAAGAAAAAAGATATCCCAATCCCATAGTTCTGCGATTACTTCTGTTCATAGTTTGTCTTTGTTTCTAATATTTCATATGCTTAAAATTATACCTTTTTCTTTACCAAAATGAGATCATTCTGTACATATTGGTTTGGTTTTGTTGTTTTTTAAATATTTTTATTGATTTCAGAGAGGAAGGGAGTGGGGAAGAAAGATAGAAACATCAATGATGAGAGAGATTATTGATCTGCTGCCTCTCGCACGCCCCCTACTAGGGATCCAGCCTGCAATCTGGGCATGTGCCCCGACCAGGAATGGAACCATGACCTCCTGGTTCATAGGTCAGCGCTCAACCACTGAGACACACCAACTGGACTGTACATATTGTTTTATAGCTTTAAAAATCTCATTTAACATTATACTGTAAGCATTTTCTCATTTTATTAAATAGTTATCTATAACATAATTATAGGGACTACAGCATTAACCATCTTATGAAAAAGGCTTTTATTTAAAAAAGCCCTATTTTTGGACACTATTTAGGATGTTTACAATGATTTGCTATTATAAGTAATATTCACATGAATATCCTTGTGGCTAAATCTTTTTATAATTTCCTTAGAACAAATGTTTGAAAAGCAAAGACCATTCAAAAGCTCTGAGGTAAAGAACATCCTAGTTTGACCACATAGCAAATTTTTCTTTTTAAGGGACCCTCCCTGGTGTTACACGGTGCTCCTCAGAGTGACATCTGACCCTAACTCTTGACTCTCTTTGGATACTTGATATGAATCTCATTACTGCTGTGGTTTTTATATAGATTATTCCAGAAATACACAACCCAAGGCTCAGAGTGAGGTCTTTGGTGGCAGTAGAGGGGAGAAGGGGCACAGGTAACGTTTGTGTTTGCTGTGGGCCGTGGTCTTATAAACATCCATTGAAAGTGAGACTGTTCATCTAACTTTACATAGTAAAGATAATCAGGTTGAACTTTGAGTGGACAGCCATCATAAGGATGAAGAAATCAAGCACTGGTCGTAGCTTTCCGAATCAGATGCCATTGAAGAGCTTTTTGCGCTGTGCTGTATGATAGTGTGAGACTTACTGAACCCTGAAGCTTAAGGGGAAAGCAGATGTCACATGGATGCTTAGAATGTGAATGAGTCAGGCCTTAAATGTCATCTTAAAATGAGACTGTGGGGTTTTTTTGCTTAAAAAAAGATTGTAACTTTTCTGCATGGATGTATGCATTCCTCCCTCCCCTTGCCTTTATAGCCTGTATAATAATTCTGTGATCATCAAATTTAAGAGGAAGCATCCATAAAATGTAAGCATGAGAGAAAATAACTATAGGGCATAATCAGATTAAATTCTTATGATTCATTAAACATCCATTAAAATAACCCATCAAGGCTCAACCCTTGGGGGAGGTAACCGGGGCATCTGCAGGTCACCAATGAATTGCAGGGAGCTCAGCTTTGCCCTGCAGGCATCTGTTTCTTTCTAGAATCCTGCGGGAAGAAAGAAGTGTAGACTAGAGCCCTTCATTCCATTGTTTGGGTTCTTAGAAGGGAGGGTGTAAAAGTGACTTCCATGCTGGGACCCACAGTGGCAGAGGCAGAACAGACCTAGTGGAACACTCCTTGTACATGCGTGATGTGCCATCTAGTGGTTAAGTGAGCCCAACGTTGAGGAAAAGGAAAATGGTCCTTTCTGGTGTCTATACTAAGGTCTCCGCCACGTTCTTTGAGCAGCAATAGGAGGTTTGATGCTATAGGCTATTACTTGGTGAGGTCTGTTTTCTTAGGAGCCACATGTTGATCACAGAGTATTTGGGGGAAGGACACTGATAGAGTAATTATGCAAACCAGAAATTGCAAACTGGCAGTGTTTGACCCACAGAACACGTTTCCATTTTATTTTATTGAGGCTTAATTCATATATACAGTGTAGTGAACAAATCTTCAGTGTGCAGCCTGCTACATTTTACCTTTTTAAATGTTTTATCTGTATACTCCATGTAATCACCACGTGGATCAAGCTCTAGGATGTTTCCAGCATCCCATGGCCTCCCTCGTGGCTCCTCCCCAAAATCCCCCCTCAGAATAACTGCTCTTCAGAACACTGTTTTGTTTTGTTTGTTTTTAAACATATTTTATTGATTTTTTTTACAGAGAGGAAGGGAGAGAGATAGAGAGTTAGAAACATCGATGAGAGAGAAACATCGAACAGCTGCCTCCTGCACATCTCCCACTGGTGATGTGCCCGCAACCCAGGTACATGCCCTTGACCGGAATCGAACCCGGGACCCTTCAGTCCGCAGGCCGACGCTCTATCCACTGAGCCAAACCGGTTTTGGCTTCAGAACTCTGTTTTGCAATGGCATCATTAAGGTACATACTCCTAACCCTGACCTCTGAGAAAGGACCAAATTCTATAATCACCATGTTAATATTTAGCAAAAAAAAAAAAGGTATAGCTATATCCATAATATTCTGTGGCTTTAAAAAAGACCCTCTTTCCTGGGTTCATTTCAGAGTCCAGGTGACATAATGATCTCTTTCCAAGTCTCAATTCCTAATACATTGTTTTTCTCCCCAAGCTTCTCACTAAGAGATATATCCATCAGTGCACTGATTAAATTTTCCCAAGTGTCTCTGCAGGCAGCCAACTCAATTTTCAAAGAAATCCCATTACTTTTGAGCTGGATCTCAGAGGCACCACAGATTGTCATGGCAAAGCCCCTGCATTCTGATGCAGCATTGCAGAAATTAATGTGGTGCTGTGACACCAGTGACTGCATGACACCCTTTTCCAATTAAGCCAAGCAGATCATTATGGTGAGGAAGGTGCTCAAGCTGTAATCCAGTAAGGGTGATCCATAATGAATACCATAACGCAGACATTGTTGCTGTTTCAACAGGACCTCTTTCTGTTCAAATTAAACTAATTTCTCTCTGATGTCCAAATGAATAGTATGTGAAGAAGCAGAGGTAGGGAGAGAAACCAAGATGGTGGCATAGGTAAACACCGGAAATTGCTGACTCGCACAACCACTTCAAAAATACAACTAAAAGACTACAGAGGCGCACTTGGAAAGGGCTGGCAACTGAGGACACGGCTGTCTTTTTCAATCAGGAGGGAGTCTCAAGCTCCCGACTGCTCTGAACTCCAGTTCCAGGCAAGTCTCTGGGGACCCAGACTCATTCGGAGAGAAACTGGACTGTCTGGCATTGGTCGGAACTCGAGGGCAGCTTTCTCAGAGGTGCTTGCAGCGATTACCGGGACACTGAGTCCTACTCTTAAGGTAGGACTGAGGAGCAGCCATAGCTGTTTGTGCTGCCCTGTTGATTCCCTGAGACCCTGCCCCACCCAAGATGTGCCCAGAGGCTTTTGCATATGAATGACCTGGCCTTTTGCAATCTAAAATTAGCTAACAAACTGCAGCTGGGTCAGAGAGACCCAGAACATCCAAAAGAAGGCCCAAGGCCCCACAGCAGCTTGCATTGCTTCACAGCTGGGCCTCATCTGGGCACCTCCAAATCCCAAACAAAGAAGA
>NW_006293001.1:8277731-8291076 GCF_000327345.1 Myotis davidii
AAAAATACATAGAAACAAATAGGGAAACAGATAAAATGTGGAGACAAAAAAAAAAATATCACAAATTACATAAATGGAAGAAAGCAAACTACTGGATATAGAGTTCAAAATCACAGTTATAAGGTTTTTCAAGAATTTTCTGGAAACCGCCAATAAATTTAGTGAGACCCTCAAGAAATCTAATGAGACCCTCAAGGTTATTAAAAAGGACCAACTATAAATTAAGCATACACTGACTGAAATAAAGAATATTATACAGACTCCCAACAGCAGACTAGAGGATCGCAAGAATCAAGTCAAAGATTTGAAATATGAAGAATCAAAAAACAATCAACCGAAAAAAACAAAAAGAAAAAAGAATCCAAAGATACAAAGATAGTGTAAGGAGCCTCTGGGACAGCTTCAAGTGTACCAACATCCGAATTATAGGGGGGCCAGAAGAAGAGAGAGAGCAAGATATTGAAAACCTATTTGAAGAAATAATGACAGAAAACTTCCCCTACCTGGTGAAAGAAATAGACTTACAAGTCCAGGAAGCACAGAGAACCCCAAACAAAAGGAATCCAAAGAGGACCACACCAAGACACATCATAATTAAAATGCCAAAAGCAAAAGACAAAGAGAGAATCTTAAAAGCAGCAAGAGAAAAACAGTCAAGCATACAAGGGAGTACCCATACGACTTTCCGCTGATTTCTCAACAGAAACTATGCAGGCCAGAAGGGAGTGGCAAGAAATATTCACAGTGATAAATAGCAAGAACCTACAACCAAGATTACTTTATCCAGCAAAGCTATCATTCAGAATTGAAGGTCAGATAAAGAGCTTCACAGATAAGAAAAAGCTAAAGGAGTTCATCACCACCAAACCAGTGTTATATGAAATGCTGAAAGGTTTCCTTTAAGAAGAGGAAGAAGAAGAAAAAGGTGAAGATACAAATTATGAACAGCAAATACACATCTATCAACAAATGAATCTAAAAATCAAGTGAATAAATAATCTGATGAACAGAATAAACTGGTGTATATAATAGAATCAGGGGCATAGAAAGGGAGTGGACTGACTGTTCTCAGGGGGAAAGGGGTGTGGGGGTGCAGGAAGAGACTGGACAAAAATCATACACCTATGGATGAGGACAGTGATTGGGGGGGTAAGGGCAAAGGGGGGCATGGGAACCGGGTGGAGGGGAGCTATGGAGGGAAAAAAGAGGAACAAATGTAATAATCTGAGCAATAAAGATTTAATTTTAAAAAAAAGAAGCAGAGGTAGTTCTGAAGTACAATTACTGTTATAATAAACAAGGCAAGAATATAGGCATTATCCTGACATTACTTTTTACAAATAACTTTTATTTTTTTCTAATTATTTGGCATGGATTTGGAAAATAGAGGAATGTAATGAGGAAAATATATATAATCTCTAATTCATCAAAGAAAGTCTATAATGGTTTTGGTTAATTCCTTTCAGGGAAGTATTATTTCCTCTTTTGTGTGTATATGTGCATGTGTATTTCAGAGTTGAGATGATATGTATTTGTCTCTATAATTAGAAACTCTTAACATGATTTCATAATTTCTGTATTAAGAATGAAAACTAAGTTTTTACCGCTTCTTGGTATTGGAAATTTTGATTGTTTGCTGTTTTTAAAATAGTTACAAAGATTTAACGTCTACATATTTGAAATGAAGTCTTTGACTTTCTACCATACTCACTGGCCAGAACTTCCAGAATAATGTTAAATAATAATGGTGATGTTGGCTATTTGTGGTTTGTTCCTGATTATAAAGGCAAAAAATTTGATGTTTCTTAAATATGATGACAACTGCTGATTTGAGTTGCTTAAAAGTCATATTAAATAAGTCCTTTGAGTCCTAAGTTTTAAATATCAACAATGTAGAATTGAACATTGCCATATGTCTTTCACTGCTATTGAAATGATTATGTCTCTACTAATTTGGTCTATGGATATATGATGCACTATATTAGTAGATTTCTAATGTTTGTCCCCCTCCACAAGAATGAATACTACTATAGCATAGAGTAATAAACTTTCAATGAATTGTCAAAGTCAATTCCATATTGTTATTTTAGGATTTTAGTATCTATGTTTATTGTTCTTGAAAGACAACTGGTGTGGCAGGGTTATTTAGAGATACACTCTGTTCTTCTCATTCTGGCCTATACAGGCGGGTTGCTGAAACTGGAGGCAGGGAACCTATTTATGCCTATTATTTATTCTTCTTTTCTCTTTACATCTTATCCCAACTGCAATAAGTGGGTTTTTTTCTTTTGTGAATCCATGAAGTACTTTTCTTAACCTCTCTTAAAGCACTCATTATACTCTTTCTTTTATGAAAATTCTCTGTATATCTACCTTCAGTTTTTGTATGAGTTGTTTGTGTCTTATATTCAAGTTTTTCATCCCTCCCCCTTAGCCACTGAGTGTGGTCCACCTAACCTCTCCTGTAAGGTCCTAGCAAAGCACTCAATGGCAGGTAGGGAAATGCACTTAGATGAATGGTATCAACACTTTTAGATTGCCAAACCAGTCCTACAGTTAACGAAGGAGGAAAGTGAGGAAGTTAGAGGGATTCCAAAATTCAGTGGTTATGTTCTTCCCTGAGTCCAGAAGGCAGGAGTCAACTTCCAAAGTCTTAGGAGCAGACACAGCAGGGATGAGAGCCAAACCCTGAAACCAGCTCTCCTGCACCTGCATAGATGGCTGCCCCATTTTTGAGTACATGCTTTTAAAACTAAGTACATTCATTATATTCCAATAATCTTTGAAAATCCTTCCAATACTCATCTCAAGTCATCACTTCAAAATGATATATTTCAATTTTCAGTTCTTTCCCAGGGGAAAGCTTGCAAAATTAAGAACCCTCCAGGGGGTTCCCTACTAGACTATAAACCACTTGAGGACAGGATTTAGATCTTAAGTATATTCTAGCTCTCACTGTACTAGGCATGTGTTTTAAATGTAGCTAGTGTTTTTGGAATTAATTGACTCTTGTTTATTGCAGTGTAATGCCATTGAGTGGTATTCCTCACTTATTTGAAGACCAATAGCAACTCCAAAAGCCTTTTAGCAAGCAAAGGTAGAATTACAACTAAAAACTTAATGGAAATTAATGGAAGAAATTATGACAAAAGTAAAAGGGGGAGCATAAACACACCATTCATACTAGAATCAAAATGAATGTTTGCCACCAGGGGAATAGTTCAGGTGATGACTCTTTGAAATACCTGGTCAGCTTTGCAGACAGGGAGTGGTTAGTGGATATTGTTGACTTTCTGCTTCTGTGTAGGTATTAGAATTTCTTTGAAGGCAAAGTGAAAGTTGTGTTTAATGGTACCTTTCTCCTTTTCCTTAGGGTGTTAAATTCCACGCTATTTGAAAGTTGGGAGATTGTTGGACCTTATCCTTCCTGGTGGGTTTTTAACCTACTGCTGTTGCTAATACAAGGCTTGAACTGCTTCTGGTCTTACTTGATCGTAAAAATAGCTTGCAAAGCTATTTCAAGAGGCAAGGTAAGTAAAATTCACCATTTCTAATATGTTCCGGATAATTACATTTCTTGGTTGCTCTGAATCAATGAGAACATTTATTTCAAAGGTCATCAAAACTGATTTTTTTTCAAAATTTAGCATAACCTCCTAGAAACACAAACCAAATTTTTATTGTCTTCTGTTTAGTTCATTTTTTGAGTTGTAGCATTGCTGTACTGAAGATGATTCTCAGTGTTCTGCATTTATAATTTTAAATTTAATGATAATACTATTTGTTGTATTTTTTTATCTCCCTCTCTCTGTCTCCCTGGTCCTTTTCTGGTTGTACTTATGCTGAACAGAAATTGAATAACTTCTTTACTTTTCTGAGAAAGGTTGCTTGATGCAGTATGCCCATTTATGCCTTTTCCAATAAAACTTAGTTGAATCTCTTTGGTTAAAAAATGGACTCACGAGGCTGATTTGAATGAAGCTTCTTGAGCCCCAACCCCTCTGTGTAGAGCAGTGACTTTTCTAGAATGTTCTCTATGACATTTTCTTATGTTCGTTGTTTGTTCTCTTCCTTCTGCCACCCTGGAAGGCTGGGAAGTGGAACCCTTTACATGTAAGTTTCTCACAAGTCCCTCTCTGTCCTTGTCCTGGGTGCCACATTAGCAGGCCTGTTGGAGGGGCACTCAGGTGCTTTTGTTTCCATGCATATTGTTCTGTCTAAGCTGTTGGCACTGACTGGAGGCTCTAACTGAGTATGGCTCCCACCAGCTGCAAAGGGACACTAGGAACAGCTCAGTTAATGCCCTTGTGTATGAGCTTGCATCCTGCTAAACTTTGCATGATCCCACAGAGAAGGAGAGGAATTTTTTTCATCAGTGATTAACATGTTGGCTAAAAAGCACAAATAGACCAAAAGTGAAGTAGGAGGAAGAGAACTACATTGGGGAGAGGAAACACGGTCCAGCCTGGAGTACTGAGTACTAGCTCCTTCGCCTGCTCTGCCCTGGATCACAGAGCACTTAACTAACCATCTTGTCCTCAGTGAGGAAAACAGAACTGACCCTTCCATAGAGGGGCTCAGGTCTCAGTGTCAGCTCTTATTATAGAAATCCAAAATATTTTCATCAATACATTGTTTAGAAGTGAAAGTGGGGTTTTTTTCCCCCTCTGTGACCTCTCAGTTTTTAAAGTAAGTATGTATTTGTGTTTTTTTAAAAAATTCTCTGTTCTCATTTGGATACAAATTAATTCCACATACACAATACTGTCAGTAGGATAACATTAACTGAAGATATAAGGGTGCTGTGGACTAGATTACTTATGTCCTCACTGCATTGCTGTTTCCACCAGACATTTTGTCTTCTCTCCAGCTTATTCCTTCACCTTTATGAAGAGACCATCATTAATTTTATTCCAGAGCTCAGGCTTCATAATATTTTAATTGCCATTACTGCTCACCTAGGACAGTAAAATTCATGGCTGTAGGTTATGGACTCATTTATTTGTGGTTTCTTTTGAGACATTCTAAATTGTTCCTTTCTTTGATGGCAACATAACTATAGATTTTTTTCCCCAAATGCAATTAAAAATGATCTTACTAATCATGCAAATGTAAATTAGTCACTCCCTGAAACTAGAGTTTTCTTTCCGATTAGCAGCTTAATTTATGGCTAATGGATTTCTAAATGTAGTGGAGCCCTGCTATAGTGCTGTCTTTGTGACCTGTGTTTCTTTAAGTAAAAGTATCTTTATAATCTAGTTGTTTTGAAGGTTCAATATCTTAATCTTCTTGGAGGTGGTCCTTGTGAGTTTAACCTCATCTCAAGAGGCATTGGAAAAAGGTCTATTTTTACGCTATTTACTCAGTCATTCTGATCCCCTCCCACTAACGGAGGTGATGTTCTCTCAGTACCATTGGCTCTCCACTTGGAGGGGCACTCGTGGTCTAGTACATTCTCAAAAGAGAAAGGTACCTTAAGAGGCCACTGTGACACAGAAACCCATCTACACTCCTTGTTAACTCACTTTGTCACCCAATTGTATATCCAGGGTTCTCGAGTTGGGGAGTTATGGTGGCGCAAAGGACGTGACGTGAAAAGTCCCCCAGTTAATCCTGATATACTTCCCAGGAGACCTAGCCAACCTCCCCAGTCCAGCTCCTAGAGAATTGCAGGTGACTAGATTAGGGAAGTTTCTATGAAGCCAGGCCACCAGGTCCCTATGGCCACCCCACTTAGAAAGTAAGTTACTCAAAGGTGCTATTACTCAAAGGTCTTGGCCTTTGGTGTAAAATGCTTACCATAATTTACACTTACAGAGTAGGAGGTTCAAACTATTTTAATATTAAAAGGAGTAGAGTATTTCCTTAATTTCTCCCTAAAGTAAGTCCTTGCTAGACAGTCTGATTTTTTTTTTCATTCTTTACAGTAATGTATAGATTTATATCTGATATTTTATATGACCATCCTCATTACCTAATGAGACTGAATGGAGGATTGAAAAGCCCTGGAATAATGGGAACCAATTCATACTGATTCACTCAGTCAATTTTCTTTGGGAAATATTTAAAACTAAACCTCATCCACCAGGTTCTCAAAATGCCTCCTACTGCCATTATGTATTATGTAGTATATAACACAAAATTTCTATTAATTCTAGCAGACAGAAAAGAAATTAAATAATGAAACAATGCATTGCAAAGCCAAAGAAGAATGATGATTTGATTATCTGAATTAGCAAATAGCTCCATTAGTGTAGTTAATTGAGAGCTGACTTTAAATGATTCCCAAGGGTGATGGGATTCAAAGTATAAATTGACTCATTTGTACCAAATTTCTACACTGCCATTCCAGTAGTGGAGTAGGCCACTTGGCCAGTGAAAGTGGGACTCGAGGTCTAGTACAGTGATGGCAAACCTATGACACGCGTGTCAGAGGTGACATGCGAACTCATTTTTTGGTTGATTTTTCTTTGTTAAATGGCATTTAAATATATAAAATAAACATCAAAAATATCAGTCTTTGTTTTACTATGGTTGCAAATATCAAAAAAATTCTATATGTGACACAACACCAGAGTTAAGTTAGGGTTTTTCAAAATGCTGACACGCCGAGCTCAAAGATTCACCATCACTGATCTAGTACATTCTCAAAATAAAAAGGTACCTTAAAAGAGCCCGCTGTGATAGGGAAATCCACCTACACTCCTTGATAACTGGCTTGTTCACTCAAATTGTGTATCTCCAGTAAAGGGGAGCTTATTACTATGGCAAAGTTTTTATCCCCTTTGATATTTTAACATTTGGATCTGTTGTCCTTCGGGTATAATGACTGCATGTGCTTCTGAGCATGCCATACTTGAATGATTCCTGAGGAGCTGGTCCCACTCACCTTCTTGTATTCCACAGGTGTCCAAGGATGATCGAAGTGATATTGAATCTAGCTCAGATGAGGAGGGCTCGGAAGAAACTCCAAGGAAGAAACCCCACACTGCAACCACCACCAATGGAACCAGCGGTACCAACGGGTATCTCCTGACCGGCCCTTGCTCCGTGGATGATTAATTACTCAAAACTACAAGTCCAGAACAGAGTGAACTATTTGTTCCTGGAAGTATTTAATAAGTTGCAAATGCAGTTCCTTTCATAATATCTCAGCACCAGAAACAAAAATTAGGATTATCCAAGCATTTTGACTAGTGCACTGCCATTTGTCCCGTCTGTGAATGAAGAAGAATTACCATTCTCTATATGTAGGCATGCTGTATTTGTAATTGACACAAGGGAACAGTATTTGCATTTGTATTGTGTTAGAATTTATTATTTATTTTTTGTATTTGTTTGTAAATCTGTGGACTAAAGGAGGTTTCCTCTTTCCTTTTACTCCCTGGGCTCATGACAGTGAGGAAGATGCTCCATCTGCTTCGACCCCTTTCTACTGCTGCAGCCCCGTTTGCTAGGAGCAACCTGCTTAACTTGTCTTAGGGCAAGCAAATCCCAGTGCAAGATTCTCCTGCCGCTCCACATAGGTTTGCTTTCTTTGTGTCAGTGCCCCATCTCAGCGACCATTCCCCCAGCATATAGTGTAAACAGGACAGGGTTTTTAATGGTCACTCTTCCTGGTCATTTAGCAGTTTAAATGAAAGAGCATCGTCATTGGAGGGCTTTTTAAAAATTGTTTTGTATTAGATGGCTTTGGAGTAGACTTCATCTCTTGTGTGCACAGCCAAGATTTCTTCGGTGAGTGTGGTAGCTAGTTGGGGATTCACCTTGTAGGTTACAGAGATCTTTTTATTCTGTTACGAGGTCAGAGCCCTGGCTCTGGAGGAAGACATGGTCGAAGGTGACAGTCACAGAGAAATCACTCTCAGTCTCTGGAATTAGTCTCATGATCTGAGAATAGCATAGAGAGAGCAGCTGATCATAACCAGATTCTACCATTGCCCCTGTGTCATGTCATGAAAAAGAGAAATTGAGCATATTTTGGAGCAGAAAAAAGAGAGCTTCAAGAGTTGGCAAGGGTCACCTCTGGTGCAAAGCACTTTATTGCATCTGCTTTCAAAGAAAGTGCCGTATCTAGTATTTGAATTTGAAGTTTTATTTTTTTCTGAGCAAAATAAAGCCAATGGGAGAAAGACTCTTTAGCCTTCGTCTTTCCTCCCTAACATGACTCAGAACGACTTGCCTGTTACTTGAGAAGCATTGCACTTTCATTTGCTTCTTTGAAGATTTGTTCACGTTACAGGCATTTTTACTCAAATGAAAGTATTGCCAGTAAAACAAAAATTCGACTGGGCAATGACGATACTGGCAATGAGAAAGACTACTGAAAAATAAATTTCCATAGTCTCCTACATGGCAGTGTTATTTATGTATAGATAAGAAAACCATATACACATACCAAAGATTTTATCTCCTTCCTTCCAACTTTTAGTAAGGGAATAAAAAGGTATCATAAATACCTGTTTTATAAATAAAAAAGACCATCATGTAAAACGAGAGTTGAAAAGCACAGTGCAGTGACATAAATGTGTGAATCAGGCATAGTGCGGACAACAGCAAAATACTAGCAAGTGCATGCGCTGCTCAAAGCCATTCACATTGAGTTCCATTTTTTGAAAATATGACAAATAAATAAAGCTTTGTGCTCATAGTTTATAATCTATAGTTAAAAGAATGCTTACAAACAAAAACCACACTGTAATATTAAATCTTTCCCCACCTTGTTGCAAACTAGTATGTTTCTTGTTTGCTCCATAGTAATAACTGCAGAGGCTTGGAAATATGCCTGTTTATCGAAACACCATGCAACTGATCTTCATGTAAAACCTTATTGTTCACAAAACAAGGAGATGCTTAGGAGTGTAATTTGGGGATGGTTTGATTTTATAAGACCAATATAAAATGTCAAAAAGTACTTCTGAACATCTGCTAAGATGCAGATAAATAAAAAGTAACAGCAAGCATGTTAGGGCTGAAAATTTTTGAGAAGATGAAAATCTATGTTCTTAAAAACTAAAATATGGCAGAGAAGCGTGGGTTGTAGCTTGCTTTGGTGTGCAGAGCAAGTCCTCTCCGTGCGTGCAATAAACCAGAGAACCACAGTGTGTTCAAATTGGGATTATCTGACACTCTTTAGCACAAAAGAACAATTTCAAAAGACAGCTTATACATTATTAAGGAAGAGTTGCATACAATGAAGTAAATTGAGTCTGTCCTTAGCAAAGACAAACCTAAACAATCTTTGGTTTTTCCCAAAAGTCACTTAGGAGGAGGACTGGGAATACTTAGAGCCTCTCTGACTGATGGCATCAATTTAACCAAGTCCTTAATAGATCTACAGATGTTCATTTCATTTTACATTTTAGGGCAAAGAGTTCTTTTTGACTAATCAAAATGGTGTTTGTAGGCCTCTTGAGGTGAAGAACAATATATCTCCGTCTACTGTTCTCCCATGGTGGCCTGATAAGGCTGAGAGAGAAAAATATCCTCTACCTGTGCCAGGCCATAGTTCTGGAAGTGTATTTTGTAAATTCAACTGTAGGTTAGTGAGAGTGTTGTTTCCATTAATTCACTTAGCCACATTCAAACTTTCCCAGGATACTAAGGGTATGTAGGAAGGACTCTAGAAAAAAATATACGTTATTCTCTAATGTTATATAGCTCTTCTAGATCTCTTAGTGGGGGAAAAAGTAGAAAATTGAGTAGAATTTTGGCCTTGGGTCAGTAAATGATATCAATGTGTGATCTATGTATGTATATGTATGTTTCTTCAAAAATGTGATAAAACCAAAATATCACTAATTCATTCTTATCCATATTCTTTTCATAAAAACCTTTCACTATGTACAATAGAAACTTCCTGCCTCTTCCTGTTCATGCTGCACACACAGCTAAGAGTCATCGAATCTTTTCAGTCTCTCGGCCTCAGAACTAAATATTGCAGATTCTAGATCATAGAGGGCCTACAGTCAGCAGATATGCCAAGTACAATTCTCATTCCTAAATTGAGTCCTGTGAGTGTTGAGAATAAGGGTTATTAGCATTTTGGGTTATTAAACTATGTTAGAAAAAACTGTGTATGATTGCTGCGTCACCCCAGGATTTTATTACAGTAAAATCTAACTCCTGCTAGGCTGCTAGATAATGGTGTTCTGAGGTACCATGAGATAATGAAACACACCTGATGAAGGTAAACTGGAAAGGAAGGTTGATTCTCCAAAGAAAGCAAGCAGTTGGGTAAGAAAAATGACTAGTGAAATAAGATTAGATCACCTTTAGCCAAATGGTGATTAAGCTCTAAATGTCCAGTTCTATTGCCAGACTTTCCATATATTAGAGCTTGAATTTGAGCAAATTAAATGCTTTCACCTTAGATAGAAGTAAAAAATGAGATTTTTATTTCAACATACCTGAGCCTTTGCAAGAGCTCTTCATAAAAGAACGTTATGGACACCTGTCTTGATTGTTCCCAATCTATTCATGATTTTTTGTTGATAGTTATTTTTATTCCTTTCTTGGAAATGTTAATACCAAAGTTGCCTGAATATTTGAGTATTTTTCTTAATTTGAAGTATAAAAAGTATACAGAATAAATCCAAAGGTGTTAAAAGGTTCTGTTTATCAGTATGTGTGATGATGTCACTATGTCCAGAGGTTCAAGAAATCCTTAAGGAAAAAAAAGGTTATATGTTTACATTTCATGTGCTATTTGAGTTCTTAAGATTCCAATTAGCTTACTTTTTTTTCTTTGTCTCTGGCTGATTCCTGCTTTGTTGATAAATAATAATAGCCCTGAGATGTTTCTAACATTCCAATAAGAAAAAATCAGATCAAAGTCAGCCTGATGAGAAAGTGATGACCCGGCACTTTCAGTCTCTAAGTAACTTGTGTAGGAAGAAAATGCAGTTATCTCTAGTTACTGCATTTGCTGTCTAGCATTCTATCCATGGAAGAATCCTGTCAATAATCATAAAGAGTTCTTAAAGTCATGCAAAATGCAGCAGGATATGTTTCTAATGAAGATATTGTTGGCCCCAGAGTCAATTTAAGTTTCTCTTGGTAAAATGAAATTATTCCATTCTCCAATTACCTAATAGTAATTAGCATCGGTTCACACTGTGGCCACATTTTAGTTCTTCAGTCATAATCCAGAAGAGAGTCCTCTGGTTTGCCTCTGTGTGCAGGGTCCCCTTCTCCCCCCTAGGGGGCGCCCAGTAAATGCTGAGGAGGCCTGTTCACTTGCCCACTCTATGCCTTCGGAACTTTTCTAAGATATACTCAGAGGGGGCATACCTGGTGCTGGCTTTCATGAAGAAAATTATATTAAAGAACATAAAACATCATAAGGAACTGTTGTTAAGATCTGCAAACTCCCAAAAGAGACCTATAGTATTTCCAGGTATTTCGAACTTGAGTTCAACCTGAAGCCTTTGAAAAGAACACGTTACTGCATGGCCACAAGCTAAGACCTCATCAGATCAAAGAAATAAAAAATCTCTGCGGCCAGATGGCATATTGTATTGTGTCTTCACAAAAGCAGGCATTTTCAAGATTGCGCAGGAAATGATGGGGGACCTATTAGCCTAACATCTGTGTTTATCTCATTCACTCACATTCCTTTCAGCCTCCTGAGACTCTTGATAAAAGGACGCCAAAATATTGTCACTTTTCTGCTGTCAATTTCCCATAGCCTTTGGATCAGTTGTACCCCACTTCCTTTTCTGCCTGATGCCATTTTTCTTAAAAAGTGTTGTGTCCACATCAGCCTGTTTCCCTGAACACAGGTCCATGAGAGGTTGGCTTTCTATGTTGGTGTATTCTGCATGGCCTGGATACCAAGAGCAACAGCTGTTGGTATGATTTCTATGTTGGGGGGGGGGGGGGATAGATTTTATAGAGATAATTTTGGGGAGTCTACAGTAATGTTTTAAACTGTCATTGTAAAACTGCCCTTTAAAAATGAGGAGTTTTTCAAGATTAGTTGCCAAAGAGAAATTAGCTCTACAATAGGAACAGTAATGTGATGATTCTGGAACTTTAACTTAAAGCTTCATTAATTTAAACATGGAACACACCATCCAAGTTTGATTCCCAAAAGTTTTATAATGCTGCTAGCTCATGACTCCCATCAGCTCTTTGTTTGCCCACATTATCAGTGACCTCAATAGCCATTTGTTGTCATGCAAGGGGGAGGTGGTTAGTTTTTGGATTTGATTTTTTTTCGACTTGCAGTGAGAAATAGGGTAGGTGACAAATCCTTACTTTTTTTGTAAGACAATTCAGTGCTTGAGCATCTGTCAGAAGTGGAATGGTGTACTGTTAGCCAATTAGAATTACTTTATGTACTGTTGTTGTGCTGATTTTTATATGGAAATATAATTATTCATTGTTGTTCTCTGGACACAATTGTTATTATGAGGATCATTTTACTTTGGAAACACTTTCATAATAAAGATAAGCATTAAGAGTGCAGTGTAAGTGCCCTTTTCTGTACGCACCACCAGCTTGAGTTGGTGGCATGCCTCGCCTTCCTGGGCAAGACTTATTTCCGGGCTTACATCACCCTACTGGTTTCTCGCAGGCTCCTCAAATTCCAATAATCACTATGATGACTGAGCGAGAGTGTTATATGTTACATATATGTTATGTTGTCGAGAGTTTAGCTGAGCTACTCCCCGGTATGGCTACCTTAGCATCTTTTTTGTTTGGCCAAGTGACCTGCAGGGACCTGAAATTGACACCATGCATGCCCTGGATAGCAGCCCTTAGGGTTACAAGCAAATGTAAGTTCCTGATTGACCTCCCCAACAGCCCTTGGTGATCATCAGTCTCCCCTGCCTCCCAGCACCTGTATGCCTACGCACCCTAGATGAGACCCCTGCGGGGCTTACCAAAACCCTGCTCTCTGGTTTGAATTGACTAATCTGGCTTAGCTCCGGAACCCCAAAGCACTCCACTCACGGACCCTAATAAAGATATGTGACCCCTGGTCTTGTCTCACTCTGTCTGCACCTGCCTTTTAACTTCCCATGTGGCCTCTTGAGGCATGCCATGTTCTTCCCCCAGGACCAGTGAATAATAAACTTCTGTATTGCAATTTCTTTTGTGATCTGTTGTTGAACCTCAGTTCACCCTGTGCTCCACTTAACAAATGTTCATTTAACAACACATCATGACATTTACATTATATATATATATATAACATATATATTACAGTATCTCTTTGAAAATGTACACTAATAAAAGAGAAAAATGGTAATTGGCGTACGACGTTACCCTTTTCATTGGCTAATCAGGGCTATATGCAAATTAACTGCCAACTCAGATCGCAGTTAACTGACAACCA
>NW_006293001.1:8291237-8300556 GCF_000327345.1 Myotis davidii
GCTCGCGGCCCCCCCCGCTGCCACTGCAGGTCCCCGCTGCCCGGGCCAGACGCTTAGGCCAGAGGCGTTAGGCCTGGGCAGGGGCGGAGCCTGCAACCATGGGGACCTGGGGGTCCCCTGCCCAGGCCTGACACCTCTGCCGGAGGCCTCAGGCCTGGTCAAGGGGCCGATCCGGTGATTGGAGGGTGATGGGGGTCAACGCCTGAGGGCTCCCAGTATGTGAGAGGGGGCAGGCTGGGCTGAGGGACACTCCCCACCCCCCACACCCAGTGCACGAATTTCGTGCACCGGGCCCCTAGTTAAGCTATAAGAACTCAATGTTAAATATTATGTAGTACTTTTTTCTGGAAAAATATGATTTTTAGAGATAATCTGTTCAAATATATCAGACTCTGCTGATTTTCCAAACTATAAAGAGGCACTTAGAACTACCAACTCAAAGGATAACACACACAACTGCCCCGCTTGGTGTATGTCCAACACACGCCATACTAGCTTGGCTGACATGTCTTCTCTGGGCCCCTGCCCCACTTCGTTAGGCCTTCTCTCCCTCCTCATCTTTCCTCTGTCACTTTGTCTTCCCCAGCTGCCTCCTCCTTCTCTAGCTGATGTCATCTAGTATCTCAAAAGCCATGAAAATAGCACTGACATTCCACCAGACATACCACCACCACCACCAGTGTTATGAAAAATAAAGCAGACTCCCATGGAAAGCCTTATAAATATTTAACCACCCCAACAACAATCTGATTCCAAGCATGAGTTGTTCTAATAAACTGCCAAAATTTCTCTGAGGCATAAAAAGATAGACACTAAGCAAATGCACCACTCTGGGAAGCCATGGACTCTTCTGTTCTGTAAGCACAGCACAGTCTCACTCCACAAGCATCTTCCCAGACAGCCACAGTGCAGCTGCTGGGCACCTCCAATCTGCCACCTCCAATGTTGGCCCATGTTATTTCTGCCCTAATTCTGCTCCCACAAACTCTGCACTTGCTGCGCCAGGAGCAGTGGCAACAGTGCAACAACAGTGAGAGCTGGCAGCACAACCATGCTGGGTAGGGGGAGGGGACCAGATCTACTGGGACGCATGTGGTCCCTCAAAACCACCACAGTGATTGCGGCCTGAGCACCACACCTTTGATTATCCCCAAAGCTGCTGTTGCACAAGGACACAAAAGTTGTATCATTCCTAAACATTGAAGTCAAAAAATTATATAAAACCTCTATCAGTCAGAGTCCGGGCAGGAAACAGAAAGCACTGTCAGATGGTTGAGTTGAAAAAACTTCAATAAAAGGACTACTTAATGAAGCCTGGGTAAGATTATAAGATCAAACACAGGAAAGTAAGGCACCCAGAGTCCAGCAAACATGGGAAGCCATTGCCACCCTGGCTCTAACCAGAGGCCAGGAGAAAAGGCAGCATGGAGGAGAGGACACCCTGTGGGCACTATAAACCTGGGTGGGGGGAATACCCTGACATCTCTCTCTTCCTGCTTTCTCATGCCTCCCATTGGCTGAACTGAGAAAGCTGCCAGGTGGCAGGGGTCAGGCCCATGTGCAGAGCAGAGAGAGCTGCCTGGAGCAAACAGAATAAGCAGCAGAAGATGGATGGTATTCCAGGAGCTTCACCAGAGCATCGCAATAAATGTTTGTTGCTGGTAGAAGTTGTTTTTAGCCATTAGTGTTCCTTCTGCTAAGAAGCAAGATAGCTTGAGGATGCACTTCATCTCTCTTTGTGAGCTCAGCGTTTCCCTGTCGTGGGTGCCAGTTTCTCTCGCTGGTGCTGAGGGGTGTCGTGGCAGGCTCAGTAAGGGAAACCACCTATCCTACTAGCTTCCCGGACCTGGGCATGAAGGGCATCAGGAGAGGAAGATGAAGGACTGGGGCTAGAGAAGTGTCTACAAATAAACCAAGAGGAACTGAGAGGAGAAGGCTTGATGATCTGGAAACTTAATGAGCAGAATTGTAAAAAATGGGGCAAGAAAGTCTAAGCTCTAGCGCTTGTGACTAAGTTTTGAAGTAGTTTCTTAGGCAAGAAGTTTTCTTTTTCAACTTAATGAACAATGAAAATATTTACATAGTCAAAAATAACTTAAGAAACAAAGGTTCGGGTCCCTGACTGTACCATTCAATCAGTTAAAAATATAAAGAGCCTACTAGGTGCTGAGGATTGTTATAGGCACTGAGGATAGAAGGGTGAATAAGACATATGGTTCCTGCTTTCATGGAACTTACACTCGAGTGAAGGAAAGAACAAAACAAAGAAACAAGGAGGACTAGTTTGCTAGGGCCACCATAACAACATACCACAGACCGGGTGACTTAAACAACAGAAATGTATTTACTCCAGGTCTACAGACCACAAGTCCGAGGTAAAGCGGTCGGCAGGTTGGTTTCTTGAGTCCTGTCTCCTTGACTTGCCTTCTCAAATGTCTTCACATGATCTTTTCTCTGCATATCTGTCTGTGTCCTAATCTCTTTTGTTAAGGACAGCAGTCTTATTGGATTAGGGCCCACCCTCGGGACCTCATTTTACCTTAATCATGTCTTTTTATTTTTAAACACTGATAAAATTTTTATTACATTAATGTTTCCCAAAAAAGGGACAAGACAAAGTTTCAAGGGTATCATAATTTGGCAAAAAGCAAAAATTCTCCATTTTCTGCAATAAACACTAATTCATATGTACAATTTATTTCTGGGGCTTTTAGGGGTGTGCACATAGAATTCATAAATGGGAAAGGTACCTTAATCACCTGTTTTAAAATTGTTTTATTTATTGGGATGACATTGGTTAGTAGAATTATATAGGTTCCAAGTACATTTCTATGATACATCATCTGTATATTGCATTGCTAGCTCACCACCCAAAGTCGCATCTCATTCTGTTACCATATATTTGACCCCTTTTACACTTTACCACCTCCCCCTTCATCATCTGTTTAAGAGCCTTATCTTCAAATAACAGTCACCTCCTGGGGAACGAGAGGTTGGGACTTCAACATGAATTTGGGGGACACAATTCAGCCCGCAATTCAAGGTAATTTCACATGGTGACAAGGGATAAAATTAATGAAGAAACAAGGTGGTTGCAGGGTAACTGCTAGGACTCTTCAGACTGGACGGTCACAGACACGTCCCAGGCAGGTGATTTGGACTAAGAACTGACAAGAGCAGCTCAGGGAGGATCTTGGGTGGTTGCAGGTCACTGGGAACCTGAAACACTAAGGCTCCATGCTTGGAAGTTCAAGAAGCAGCCAGAGGCCAATGTGGGTGAAGGAAAGTCAACAATGGGAGAGTGCAGGTGATGACATTCGAAAGGTAGGGAGGGACAAATCATAGAGGACATGTATCCCACCGGTGAATTTTAGGGCATGAGTAATGGAAAACTGTCAGGGATTTAAGCAGGGGATAGCATCATTTGGTTGGTTGTCATCTTTAGAAAGAAGATAAAGAACGTGGGCTAACTAACGTCCATCCTAGCTATGACTGAAAAAAATAACCAACTTGGAGTGGGTCATCGGTGACCACAGGGGTGGTAGGCTATCACATGACAAGGCAGGATGATGGGTACATGGCTATTGGAAGAAATGAAGGACTAAGTATTACAGAGGATTCAACCCACAGACAACAATGTAAGTCAGGACAGAGAATGAGAAGTAGCAGGTTTTGCTGTGATGATGCTGAGACCTGGGACAGGAAGAGCCTCTAAGTTCCTTCAAGGAAAGTAACTTGAAAAAATATGACAAATTGGCAATTATCAGCCAGAGGAGAACCTTAGCGAGAAAGGCAAACTTCCTGGCTGAATATAGTTCGTTTTATTGTTACTGTTAGCACCTCTCTCTGTGTAGTTCATAGGCATCTATCTCAAGGACTGTGAATTGATGGATGATTGCAATTTCCAAAGCACCTCTCTGGAGGAGGCGAGCATCCAACAACAATACTTGCTTTGTAGGTTGCATAACTTCGGGTTGCATCTGAGTGAGCCTGCCTGGTTTAGCATAGCACTACCCAGCACAGGGAAGGTGAAATGAAAAGGAGAGGAACCCTTAGGGCATTCCTAGTAGGTACGAGTCACTATGCTAAGTGCAGAATTGTCTCAATCAAGCCATCCCCTAAAAGAGTGATGCAACTCTACTCTCTTTATTGACAGCAGTGTTGTTCTGTAAAGTTACCATGAACCATCACTCCAAGAAAAAATACAGGGTTAGGTTCCCATGAGCCTTTGGACACTTTTTCATTTACTAATCAATACATAACCTTGTTTATATATGCTTTTGTGTAAAGACACTTTATTTAACATATATTGCAAATGAATTAACATTGAACTCACAGACAACAGCACTAGAACACATGCCTGAACAAAGCTTGATTGAGCTGATTCTTAAGTTTCCTGAAATATTGCAAGATGTTATTAAATGGCCATTACTAAACATTCTATACTTACGATTTAAAATTATATTTAAAAATGTAATACTCAAAAACATCTCTTCCTAATTATTTTCCCACATTTCATTATCTGTACTTTTGAGGTATTTATACCTATTGTATTTGCGGGGATGAGAATATTACATAATGGTGACTTCTGTGCATTTCTTCCCAACTCTGTTCAGTGACATTACACTGGTAGCTTGAAATCTGACATGGTGGGAGTATTTACTTTTGGAAATTGACAAAAACTGCAAATCAAGGTTTTGTTTGTTTGTTGAAAGAGCCAGTTGCTAAACATATAAAGAACACCACAGTCACCCATGATCTATTGATACAGAAACTATGGCTCAAAGAAGTAATTTACCCAGCCAGCAAGCAATAGAGTTGAAATTTGACCCTAGACCTGAGTGATTTCAAAACTTATATATATCTTCCTGGTATATTATGCTTCTTCCAATGTTTGCACTTGTTTCTGAAGATTTAGTCTACCCATATTTGCACTGCATTTGAATTCTCCAATGGCTTTCTTTCCTTATCTACCTCCTTTAACTTTTCCTCCAGATCTTATATTTTCACTCCTGTAGTTTTTATCCTATTTTTCCTCTTTTCAACATCAGATTGCTTAGTGCTATAAGCCATATCAGTTGCCCTTCATAGGGAAGACCCTCAATAAATCTAATACATCAATGATTGATTCTGTTTTCCAAGTTCACTACATCATTCCCCACCTAACTCGCTGGGAGCTTGCAAGGACACAGTTTTAAAAGGAATCAACTCAAGCAATTCAATAATTAAATACATTGCAGAATAGAATGATGGAAGATATATGGGTAGTGGAACTAGTAATTGAGTGGTTTGGGTTTTAAGAATAGGCTGAAAATCTCAGAGGAAAATTTTCTTATGAGTGGGTAAGGGATGGTATGCTACCGAGTGAGGAACTTAAAGGAAAGGAAATGGCAATTACCAGCCCTAGTTTTTGAGTCACAGCAGTTAATTACATTCACCAGGATTAAGCTCTTTGCTCCTGTTAGTTTCGCTGATCCAGGAAACTAGTAAGGATTCTTCAGTAAGCTAGTAAGCAAGTACTGTATAGGATGCCAGGCCATTTGGAGCCATATCACCAAAAATGAGTTCAAAAAGATCTTTAGAGTTTTTAAGAGTAATTAGTGTCTGTTTTCTTCTCTCAGTTGAGGGTACTAAATGGTTCATAGAAAAGAGCCCATACTAACATTTATATCATTTCATTTCTTAGTTATATCACTTACAAGTCATTTCTAAGAATGTATAAAACAGTTGATACTATGCTAGCTAAAAACTGAGAATCACAATGATAATTAATTCAATAAAATTTACATGAAAATTAAGTCAAGATATGTACTGAGCACCAATTCTCTATGAGATATTATGTTAGGTGCTGTAGGAGACAGAAATAAGTGAAAGGCAAAGCTGCTGAATTAAATGGGTTTTCAGTCTATTTAGAGAGGAAGGGCACAGCGGTGGTTATTTTAATGGGTCAAGGTAGCTCTAAAAGAAAATATGGTTGTTCTGTTATGCAGATCAAACTTAGTGATAAAGGTAAAAGGTTTCCGAAAACAGTAATTACTCCACAAATATAAGACATTATTATTATCATCATATATATTGTTAGGATAGTGATTGCTAGAAAAGTTCAGAAAAGAGAGAGATTACTTGAGGATCAGATGAGAAAAGATTTCAAGGAGAAAGTCAAGAAGAATAGTTAGGATTTGGACAAGTCAAGTGGGAAGAGAAAGGGCATTTCAGAGAAAGAGCATAGTGCAGCGGTTCTCAACTTGTGGGTCGCGACCCCTTTGGCTGTCGAACAGCCCTTTCACAGGGGTCCCCTAAGACCATCCTACATGTCAGATATTTACATTATGATTCATAACAGCAGCAACATTACAGTTATGAAGTAGCAACGAAAATAATTTTATGGTTGGGTCACAACATGAGGAACTGTATTTAAAGGGCCAGAAGGTTGAGAGCCACTGGCATAGTGTGAATCAGCGAGTAAGCCCCTTAGCAGCCTCCCTGGCTGTTGGTGGCCTGACCCCTATCATTTCCCACTCCATGCTCATCTCTCTCCATGGCCTTTCTCAATCCTGCTCTCAAGTCTACGGTCTCAGAATGGACCAGGCCATGTTATGTCTCCAGTACCATTTCATGCTGCTCACTCTGCCTCCAAGGCCTTTCCCTCTTCTCCATCTAGCTAATTCTTGTTTGACCTTCAAGACTAACATAAGAATCACCTCCTCCTGGAAAGCTTCAGTCTCTTAGAATGTAGTGTTCTTCTTAGAGAAAAAAAGGTACATCCATTTCACTCCATCAGAGTACTTAACACATTCCTCCTCAACTTGATTGTAAGCATCTCGAGGGCAAAGACCTTGCCTTTTTATAACTGGACTAGAGACCCGGTGCACGACATTTGAGTGGAGCTCCCCCTGTGGGAGCATACTGACCACTAGGGGGCAGCTCCTGCATTGAGCGTCTGCCCCCTGGTGGTCAGTGCATGTCATAGTGACTGGTTGTTCTGCCATTCGATCAATTTGCATACTAGGGTTTTATTATTTAGGAGGATTGTTAGCTACCACATTGGCTGCATAGTAGGCACTCAATAAATGCTTGCAGAATGAATATTTTTATTTACATAAATAGGAGAAATAGGAGCTTCAAGAAGATGAATATGAGGAGTATGAAAGAGGAAAATGAGCTGATTTTTACATTTTGAAACTGAGCTAATGAGAGTCCATTCATGTAGAAATATCTACCAAAAATTGTAAAGACTAAAACTAGGTACCATTGTCATTTCTCTCTTTCTTTTTCAGATAAGGAGACAGGTGCACAAAGAGAATAAGAACCTTGCTATGGTCTCAGAGCCAGAAAGCAGTTATGCAGATAACTTAATCTGAGCTCTGAGTCATTTCTCTGTTTCCTACTATAGCAAACCTTGGGAAATTCTCACATTAGAGGGATACAAGGATGAAGATACACCAGCAAAGAACACACTGATAAAGATAGGAAGAAATACAATGATGTTAATGATAATGATGACCTTCCCTTCTGCCTCTTTCTCTCTTCCTTTCCTTCTTTTCTCTTGCTGAACTCTTCAATCCCAAAGCCTTTAAATGGAACAGAGCAGGGCGTCTGTCAGTGCCAAGTGAGGGAGTCCTTGTTGCCCAAAGTGGGGTAATGGAGGCCAAGTGGGGTTGTGGAGGCATCTGTAGAGGACAACACAGCATGGAGAATCAGGATGGGGTGAAGACCATGTCCACGCCAGGGGGCCAGCATGAGGTATGGCCCGAGCTGGGTGATGAGGGCTTCTCTGCAGAGGAGCAGCCTGGCGAGGGAGGCTGGAGCAGGGAAAATCAGAGTGGCTGCAGGGGAAACCGTGAACATGTAGGAGGATGGATTAAATATGTAAACTTGAAAGCCAGTTTCTCACTGTTAGAAAAGGGAATTACAAATATGGAGGAAGAGAAAACTGAATGAATTTAGAAGTATTTAATTAAACTTATAGGTATCCATGTAAACTATGGTTTTCAATATATAGATAGATATCAAAATATAGATGTGAGTGTCTATCTGCATATGTGAGTGTTTTTATGCACCTCAGGGCCTATAACCAGTGACTCCCTAATGAGAACATCTAGTGCCCCAGATCCTGGTTTCTAAATCCATTTTCCACTGAAATGAGCCAGGGCTCTTTGAGAAAGTGGCTGATTCAGGGCTGAGGCAGGAAAGCACAGGCTGGGATGGAACATCTTGTTGGACAGAAAGCAAGAAAGGGCTCAAAATTGATGGGAAAATGGTGTAAGGACACAGAGCAAAGTTGAAGGGACTCTCTCAGGTCAAATGTAAGATATTTTGTGCACCAAAATTACATTATGTAACAAATTATAAAGCCCTAGATAAAATGGGAAAACAGTGAGTTCATACATATTAATAAATGAATAAACTGAAAGTTTGATGAGGAACAAGGTGCTAGCATAGCTTCAAGATAATAAAACATTTATTAACTGCAAAGGCAAAAGTAGTCATTTTACAACGAAGAAACTTGACAGACACCATCTTCATCAAGAAAACACCATCAGTCATGGGACAAATAAAATCATGAGTCATTTGATTGAATACAATAAGAAAGTAGCATCACTTCTATAACATTCCTGCCAGAGATGCAACAAGGCCTACTTTGTAAATGAGAATGCCATTTTTGAGTTCTAAGAGCAATAAAGTAATACAAAACACCTCAGCCTATTAAAGGGAAATTTAGTTAAAGGAGAAAATGCGTTAGCTCAAACTTGCGAATTCTAAATTGTTTGATGAGTAGAATACTTATATTCGTTTTTATATGTTTTTGAACTACAGTAGTTGTATTTTTAGTATTTTATATGTATAATATATAATTATCTTTAATAGTGCCTTAATTTATTATGCAAAAATAATTTAAATGATAATGATAACAGAAATAATAGCAGCTAGTTTTTACTGAATATTTACTACATATACTCTGTTATGAGGTATGTGTTGTTATTTCTTTCATTTCATGTTAGGAAACTGAACCTTAAAGGGATTAAGAAATTTCCCCCAAAATTGGTACACGAATGTATAATGCAGCCAATTTTTGAACACACATTTTTACACTCTGAAGCCTAGACTATTAATTCTTGCCCTATAGTGCTACCCATGGAGGCCACAGAGAAGGGAATCACAAGAGGGTACCAGAAACCTGGGCTTCATTCTAGATCCTCCTACTTCCTTCATTGTTTACTCCCAATCCAATCCATCACCAAATCTTTTTTTTAAATATATTTTTTATTGATTAAGATATTATATATGTGTCCTTGTCCCCACGTTACCCTCTACGCCC
>NW_006293001.1:8302159-8349420 GCF_000327345.1 Myotis davidii
TCGCGTCTCAGTGTCCCGGTAACGGCTGCAAGCACCTCTGAGGGAAAGCCGCCCTCAAGATCGCCCGCTGCCGGACAGTCCAGTTTCTCCCCACATGAGTCCTGGGTCCCCAGAGACTTCCCGGAACCAGAGATCAGAACCGTCGGGAGCTTGTAACTCCCTCCAGATTCAAAAAGACAGCCGCGTCCTCAGGTGCCAGACCCTTTCCATGCACGCGAGCCCCCTACCTCTGCACTTTACTTCTGCAGCTCCTCTGGTTCTCAGTGTGCTTTTCTTTCCTTCTAGTTGTAGAATTTACACTCAGCCAGCCTTTCTGTAGCTCTGGATGATGTCTGTTTTGTGTTTTTGAAGTATTATTCAATTGTTGTGGGAGGCAGCAATTTCCCGGTGTTTATCTATGCCGCCATCTTAGTTTCCGTCCCATCACCAAATCTTATTGGTTCCATCTTAAAACTCTACCCCTCTCAGTTCCTAGCAACAGACTCCCACCCTTCCTGATTCTTATCTCGGCCCTCTTTAGAGTCTTCATACCACTCTGAGTGATCAGTCTAAAATGCACATCTAAAAATTGCAAATGTATTCAAAATCCTACATGAAAAAAGGCCCCCATGTGGCTCCAGTTACATTTGGGTAAAAGTAAAAACATGGCACCCAAGGCTTTCTGTGTCTGGCCTCTGTCTGTCTCTCCAGCCTCATTAACTATAAGGTCCCAGACAAACTTTATACTCAAGGCGCTCTTGAGAGATTTATAATCCTCTGAATATACCCACACACACTTTCTTATGCCGGACAATTAATACATGCCCTTCAAGCCTCAGCAAGCGTGACCATCTCTTGCCAACATTTTCTGGCATTCCCCCCTTCCCCAAGCAGGCTGAGCTGGCTGCCTCTTTGGAACTCCCCTCACATTTCTGTAAAGGCCTCTTTTATATAACCTATCACAGTGTAATGTAACCTCCTCCATCACACTGAGCTCTTTGAAAGAAGGGAGCTGGTTCATCTCTGTATCCCTCATAATGCCTAGATCAAAGATGATGGCCTCTACGACCTCATTGAATAGTGAGAGAATGAATGCATAGACGTTCGACGAATTATCAATTGTGTAAAATGTTATAGAGAGGCACAACAAAATAAAACAGTGATTTTTCCAGAAAAACCTTTACAAAGAGTTGTGGGGAAAGCTGAGTAAGGGGTTAAAATTTGAGTAAACAGACATGAGGGAAATTTTTTAATAAGTACACAGAGGGCTGGTTGACTAAGCTAAGTTCCTAGGAAACAGGCTTTATACACTGTGTGCCTTCAGCCCCAGGGGTGTGCAGTGGCTTTAAAAAATACATTAGTTTATACTTTTGAATAAGTGATACAAGCATATCGTATAAAATTGCAAAAATGCTATAGGAAATAGAGTGAAGAGAAAGCTCCCGCTCCTCCCCATGCCCATCCCCCAGGCCCTCAGCTCCTGCCACAGAAGGAAGTAGGATAAATAACCAGTTGGAGTGCTTTTGTTTTCTCTCTAAGGTCCCATCTCCATAGCCTGGCAGTGATTTATAGTAAATAACTATAAACCGATGATTTATAACATGGATGTGAAACCAAGGTGGAAAAGGCAAATAAGTCCTGTGGTGGTCCTTTATTTACATATGCAAAAATGCCTGGTGACTAAAGTGATTCTCTACTACACATCCCAGTGTGCATTTTAATTAAAATCCCTAAAACTTGTCTTAGATGAGCTTAAAAAATGTTAAGTAATGGCACATGAATATTAACATAGATGAGCAACTGAAGATATAATGTAATTTAGGAGAATCTGTATTTATAAAATATCCTTGTTCTTATGCTTTTCTTGGAAGTAAAGCCATAGATCACTGTAGTAGGATGATTTGATTGTTAATTAGTTGTCCATTAGTCTTCATTTCCTAGGGCTTATTAGGGAAAAGTAAATTTATACTAATTTGTTTTATGCAAATTAATCTATTTGATTTCATTTTTATTCTCCATTAACACCTGGAGATTTTATATTAATGTATATGAAACTTGAACATGCACAATGAAAATTCAAGCCTAATCCACTAAATACAGGGCTGGTTTGTATATATAAAGTAAGCTAATTAAGGCCATTTGGACTTTGATTTAAAAATCAGGTAATTTTTATGAAGCAGAAAGTGGTAAAAAGCTCATTTTGTGCAATTTAAAAAACTACAATATAATTCGTGTGAAGAGCATAAAAGTTACTTTAGATGCTGCAAATTAGGCTGGCTGTTAAGAATAACACTATCTGTGTGTGTGCCCACTGCTCCTACTACAGTTTAAAACACCCATTAGTGGTTCTAAATTAGATAGATTTTTTTTTTCTGTCCTGAGGCTTTGGACAAAGGTACATTTTAAAATGTACATGCATTAAGGGAAAGTTTTAGAAATGTATCTTCCAGCTTTGAAGAGAGATGGAAATGAAGGAAACTAATTACTGCAGCAACCAGAGACTAAAAATAAAAAGTAATTTGGCTGGAGTGAGATTGCTTCTACATTTCCCCTGAGGGTGATTGGTGGGGGTGATGTCATGTCGTGTACATACTCCCTGCAGCTCTCACGTGCTTGCAATGGCAGCAGAGACCAGACTGGTCCTCTGTCAGATCAAACAGGCCAAGGACTAGATTTCATCCAGGACTCAGAAATGGGATGGCCTTGGGAAGATATGAAAGATGTGTCCTCCACGTCGAAGTTTGTCCTGGAAAAAAAGGGCTTGGGAGGTGTGGTGCACTGGCTCCCAGCTGCTCTGCCTGACCCTCTCACCCCTGGAACCCAGCAGCCTGGCAAATCCACCCCGCTCGCCCTGTCATCTGAGCACTGGCCAGCTGCCCCAAGGCCAGGTGCTGTCCCTTTACATTCTTGGTGCTTTGGATATTGTGAAAATGCTCTTAGATGCTTTCGGTAAACTTTGCAGAACCTGGCTCATTTTAGACTCTGCCTTTCCGAAATGTGTTCTTAGCATGAGGTCACTCTCTGATTTTATCCTTGGTCCCAAGACTCTTTTTGCCTCCTCTGTTTATATCTTTTTAACCAACAAATCTCCAAGAAAGTTCTCCAAGTGGTCTCATGGGATTCTTGTGATTTCTTCTCAGCTTCCTGCTTGTCAAGGCCATTTTTAATCAGAGTCAGAGACTCCCAAGTGCATTTGAGCCACTTCCCATTTTAGAGTTCCTGCCCGGTAGGTCACACTTATCTTCCCTCTCAGTGTTTTGAACTCTGCTTCCTGAGAACGGAGGATACAGGCCTACCCACTAACAATGCTCCCTGTCTTGTCAATGGAGAACTAGCTAATGGGGTCATTTCTCATTAGTATTGAATTCAATCTAATGAAAACAATTATTTATTGAACACTTACTTTGCTCCAGGTGCTTTGTGAGTAGTGTGGAGGCACACCATTTAATAAGTAATTTCGACATAATGGGATAAATAAATCAAAAGAGGTGTGCGTAATAGATAGCAGGACAAAGGCAAGAGTGTGCTTACTGAGTCTGGGAAAATGACAAAAACTGGACATTAGAGATAAAAAAAAAAGTTAGCTAGGCCAACATAAAGGCAGAAGGACTTCCAGGTAGAAGGCACAGCATTATACAAAGTCCCAGAGATATGAATAAGGCCTGCTGTCAGCATTTTACTTATCAGTCTCCCTTTTTAAAAATTAAAGTTAGCATAACTGTTATTCTTTTTTAAATGTTTGTCTTATTTGCTTTCTAAATCAATAAATTCTTTTTCAAATATTAAAATTACACAGAAATGTGTAGGACCTAGAAACTGAGTTCTCTATACTCCCAATCTTCAGAGATAAGCTATTGTCTGTCTAGTATATCTGTTTTTCTTATGTGTGAACCCAACCAGAATCATATTCCTTTATAACTTGCTTTTAAGTCAGTACATAGAGTTAAAAGTTTTATATTCTGTCTTCATTTTTTGGATGTTTTGTGCCTCATTGTTTGGGTTGGCTGGCTGGAAGCACTGGAGTCAGATGAATACCAGCCATGCCAGTACCAACCATGTGACTCTGGTTAAGTCACTTGCCATCTCATGCTTCAGTTTCCCTATCCTATCTAATAAGAGACAAACACAGTCATTGACCGTACCTTCGCTACGCCTCCCATTGGCTAATCAGCATGATATGCAAATTAACTGCCAACAAAGATGGCAGCTAATTTGCATACTGCAGGCAGGGCAGAACAGTGCCATCCTGCCTGCCCTGCCGCCATCTGGGCCTACTATCTGTAACCCAGGGTAGCGGGAGTCCGTGTGCGACCCGATCTGGGGTGGCGGGGCAGGGCTGCAGCGATCTGCCAGCCCGCCCAGGTGTCCCGTGTGTAACCAGCCAAGGGTGTCCCGTGTGAGACCCAACTCGGGGCAGTGCCCCAACCCCCGGATCATCCCTGCCGTGTGCGTGACCTGGGGAGGCGGGGCAGGCACCGAGGGATCAGGCCTGCTATCTGCCACCCAGGGAGCGGGCCTAAGCCCACAGGTGGTTATCTCCCAAGGGGTCCCAGACTGTGAGAGGGCACAAGTGGGGCTGAGGGACACCCCCCCAACGCCCCTCCCCCACCAGTGCACAAAAATTTTTGTGCACCGGGCCTCTAATGTGTATTATAAGGATCAAAATAATATATATGTACCTCAAATGATTGCTATTATGATTAAACTAGAGGCCCAGTGTACAAAAATTTGTGCACTGGGGGGGGAGGGGGTCCCTCAGATGGGCCTATGCCCTCTTACAGTCTGAGACCCCTCGGAGGATGTCCACCTGCTGGCTTAGGCCTGCTCCCTGGGGGATTGGGCCAAAGCTGGCAGTCAGACATCCCTCTGGCAGCCCGGCTTTAGCGGAGGCCTGTGGTAAACTTGGCTTCTTCCATTGCCAGGGGCAACCCACTCCTGCTCGCTCCAGCTCTGTGGCCACAGCTCGCTGAAAGCAGGTATCTGGGGTTTACTTACCTTCTATAATTGAAACTTTGTTGCTTTGAGTGGAGCTCAGAGCTGACCGCGGCAAGCAGGAAGCTTGGTTTCCTCCATCATTGGGGCAACCAAGCCTCCTGCTTGCTCCAGCTCCATGGCTGCTGGCTGCCATCTTGGTTGGGTTCATTTGCATATAGTCACTCTGATTGGCTGGTGGGCGTGGCTTAAGGCATAGCGAAGGGATGGTCAATTTGCATGTTTGTCTTTTATTAGTGTAGATAAGCTAATATTTGTAACGTACTTAGAATAGCACCCAGCAGATAGAAATCCTCTATAGGTGAGCTTATATTATCATAAGGTATTTAAACAGATTTTTATTTAATACATAGCTATTTAATAAGTAGCGTTAATTTAATGCATGTGTTGTTTCCAATTCTTTGCATTCTTTGGTTACTAAAGAAATTTCCAAGCCAAGTTTTGAATTGCTCTTAGCCTCTATTACATTTAGGCTCCTGTTTCTTACTGATTCTGAATTTTTGGACTGGAACCCGGATTCTTTGTCCGCCGGAATCAAAGAATGAATCCACAGACAGAAAGTGGTATAGCAAAGGTGGAGATTTATTGAAGAATAAGTACAGACTCCCAGGGAGAGGGAGAGTCCCACAGAAATGGACTCCCAGGTAGGGAGGGGGAAAAGGGTCCCACAGGGTTCCTTTCCCTATGGCTTATAAAGGCTGCAGATCCTGGTGCCTGATATCCCCTCTGATTGGTCAATATTCCCCTTCGAGTTGGTAACTATAGTAACTCCTGGGCTCAAAGGTTGAACCTCACATGGGACCCCCTCCTTCCCCATTGTTCCCCTATTCCCTCTGGGCTTTCATCTTTTCCATCTGAATGAAGGGCTTCCTTCTCTTTACTTTGTAAATATAGACCTTTCTTGGTTGGCTACTTCCAATTCCCTTGTCTTATGTAAATGCAACTGTTGCTGCTCCCTTGTCTTAAGGAGCTATAACTGCACCTGGCTTGCTTGTGTTATGGAAATGTACCTTCTTCCAGCCTGTAGCCCCGTGCTTTTCCATGGACCCCAATTCAAAAAAATCCCTAAGCCTGCCTATGTTCCCTCCAAATTCCTGCTTCATTACTAGCATACCGATACTCAACACTCCCTTAGAAGCACTTAACAGATATGTACTCATGTTGTTGACTCCCTTGGAGGCTGCCCAAAATAGGACGGGTGGGGTGCAGTGGAGTGGCTTCCAGGCCAGACCCCACCGAGTCCATTGCAGGTTTTCTTTCTGCAGAGAGGCCACACCAAGAAGGCCAATGGTGAGCGTAACTGGGAAAGGAAGCAGGAAGATTGGGATCTGAGAGGTCAAACAGTAACTCAAGCTGGAGGCCTGAGCTGGAAAAAAGCCAGAAACTGAGTGTAGGCCAGAAACATATGGCCAGAAAAAAACTGAGGACAGAGACTCAAAAGGATGCCTTGGGCACCAAATTTTTGAGAAAACAGGTCTAGTATACCTTCTTGGAGACACTTCCCTAGATATCGTTCTCATCCACCTGTAGATACAAATAAGGTGATTGTTAATATTAAGTCCAAAACTACAAGTTCTTCTCCCCCTTGCTCATACAGGGACTCGGCTTCCTTCTCCCAGGCTCCCTGGACCATTTCTGGGAGTCAGAGGGATTCAGAGGTTCTCACATGGACAAGGACAAGTTAACTTAGGTTGACCTGCTCTAGCCTCCTTGCCAAGATGCCCTTGCCAGCCACAGCCTCGGTGCTGGAGACACTGGGGTGGGGGGAGTCCGGGGGGGGGACCTGCTCTGCTGCTTCCACCTCCCCTGACCTCCACCTCCCCTGGCCTCTACCCCGGTGGGGGGCAGGGTGCTTCGCTGTGTTTGGCAGAGCACATGTAGGATGGGATGTGAGGTCAGAGGGGAGAACAACCCTGTCTCCAAATCTATATCTAGACTCTCTGTGAATTTAACTCCTCTTATTTTTCTCCCTAACCTCAATCTCAATAGAGTTCCAAATGTGTGCCCTGAGGCTGAGCTGGGAAAAGGGAGAGGATGACAGGTATCAGCCACCCCCTCCAGTGTCCTTTCTCCCATATTTCTCTAGTCCAGCGGTTCTCAACCTGTGGCTCTCGACCCTTTTGGGGGTCAAATGACCCTTTCACAGGGGTTGCCTAAAACCATTGGAAAACACATATATAATTACATATTGTTTTTGTGATTAATCACTATGCTTTAGTTATGTTCAATTTGTAACAGTGAAAATACATCCTGCATATCAGATATTTACATTACGATTCATAACAGTAGCAAAATTTCAGTTATGAAGTAGCAATGAAAATAATTTTATGGTTGGGGGTCACCACAACATGAGGAACTGTATTAAAGGGTCGCAACATTAAGAAGGTTGAGAACCACTGCTCTAGTCACTCAAGAATAAGTATTGACTGACGATTGTAATAAACTGGATGTAAAATTAATTCCAATTCTCTGCCCTTTTCTATGCCCTTTGTAATCAGACATTCAGCTCCTCCCATTAAGGAATGGAATCTCCCCACCCCAGTGAATCTGGGTGGGCCTGTGACTTGACTGGCTTTGGTCTGGCTGAAGTGAGAGTATGTCCGTTCTTAGTCTGAGTTCCACTTACTCTCTTGGCTCCTCTGCCATGCCCCCAAAACAGCCTGGGTTAGACTGCTGGCTGATGGAAAAAAAAATGCTTCAGCCCAAAACCAGTCCAGAAGAACTGCCCTCCCTGCCAAACTCAGCCCAAATCAGCAGAGTTGTATAGATGACCTGCTTTTTCACAGGAGTGAGATAGGGAAGAACAGAAGAACCAGACGGCTAAACCAGAATTGTGAATTAAATAAAGCTGATGTCATTTATTTATTGGAAGTCACTGGGTTTTCTGTTTAATATATAGCATTATTGTGACAAGAAATAAGTGATACAACCCCCAAAATGAAATCTTTTTGCACATTCAAACATGCTTCTAAGAAACTCAACAAATAGCCAAACTTTATTATTATTTTTAAATTTATCTTTATTGTTGATACTATTATAGATGTTCCCCTATTCCTCCCACTGATCCTCTCCACCCAGCTCCCGCCCTCCACCCCCCAGGCCTTCATCACACTATTGTCTGTGTCCATGGATTATGTATATATGCATATCAGTTCTTCAGTTAATCTCTTTCCACACACCCCGCCCCCCCCTTCCCTCTGAGATTCATCGGTCTTTTGTTCATCGGTTTATTTTGTTCATTAGATTCGACATATGAGTGAGATTATGTGATATGTGTCTTTCTCAGACTCGTTTATTTTTTTTAAATATATTTTTATTGATTTCAGAGAGGAAGGGAGAGGGAGAGATAGAAACATCAATGATGAGAGAAACTCATTGATCCGTTGCCTCCTGCACACACCCCACTTGGGACTGAGCCTGAAACCCAGGTATGTGCCCTTGACCAGAATTGAACCCCGGACCCTTAAGTCCCCAGGCAGATGCTATATCCACTGAACCAAACCGGCTAGGGCCTGACTGGCTTATTTCACTTAGCATAATACTCTCCAGGTCCCTCTATGTTGTCTCAAAGGGTAAGAGATCCTTCTTTTTTACTGCTGCATGGTATTTCATAGTGTAAATGTACCACATCTTTTTTATCCACTCCTCTACTAATAAATAGCCAAACTTTAATTCTCAGTCTAGATTGAGCCAGGACACCCTGCTGCCCTTTCAACGGTCTAGGAGAGGGATACTGTACTAAGAGGGAGATATTTCCATGGGGCAGAGGGCCATGAGGCCTGTGGGAAAGCTAGTCAGCCTGCTGGGAGAGACAGCTGAGGAGTCAGTGTGCTACCAATCTGCATGAGGGCCTCAAACACCATGGTAGGTGTGGTATTGAAACAGGGAAATTAAACTGAAACGCATGATTTTCCTCTGGGCAGGATGCAAAGGTGGCTTCCCAGGTTCTTGTCCAGGTGGATCCAAAGAATGAAGCTGCGGACCAAAAGGTGGTATAGGAAAAGGTGGAAATTTATTGGGAAACAAGCACAGACTCCCACGTGGGGAAGGGGAGAGAGACTTACGTGGGGAAGGGGAGAAAGACCTATTAAGTCCCTCTTTCCTAAGGCTTATAAAGGCTGCAGTTATTGCTCCCAGCCCCCAGCTTTGCAGTTCTCCCCCATGAGCCCCCTGATTCCTAAAACTCCCTGAACCTGCTTATTTTACCCCTAAAAACTCCTTTCAGGATGATGACATTTCTTGTGGAAACTGGCAAGGAAGGCCAATGTCTCCATTTTGAACTGAGACCAAATGCAGCAAGAATCAGGGGGAAGACACTGAGATGCCCCAGCCCAGTTTATCTGAGGGCAGGGGAATCTGAGTGACATGTTCTTAACCTCAGTTTATAATGTCTCCACACATCTTTCAGCATTCCTGGTAGTCCTATCCAATTCTAGCCTTTTCATAGCTGCTACTTAGTGTTGTCACTTCTAGGGATAAATTTCCTTTGGAAAAGCTAAGGGGAGAACATTATTAAGCGTGTGCATGGTGGTCCCTAATTAAGGGAGCTTCCTCTCTGTAGTAGGCAGTTAAACAGGCATGGTATGAGCAGAGCAAGGACAGTGGGCCAGGTACAAAGGTTACCAGGGCAACGGACAATTGCAGGGTAACCTTTTCTCCCCTATCATATTGTTGGCCATGCAGTTTGGACCCCCTGACCTTTCATATCACTGGTCATGTGATTCGGACTCTCCCCTGACCTTTCCTCCCTAGCATGTCACTAGTCATGTGGTAGATCCCCTAGAGGAGGAATAAGGGGGCCAGAGACCAGTCTCGGCTCTGAATTCTTTCTTAGCCAGAACTCAAGTACCAAGGTTGCTGCACTGAGGTCCATTGCTGGTGATGTTCTGGTGCCGTACCACCACTAACATCTCCACTCTGGTTGCAGGGACTTAGGATGGAGCCTGCACACCCGAAGCAGATGAATGAAGTGGGCCCACCTGGACAGCTCTGAAGTGCTCCACTGGGCTCTGCTGATGGTGCTCCTTTTGGATGGGGGATCCCCCAATTACAGCAAGGCTGCCCATACCCAGCAAGTGATTATCACAAGACAACAGGCCATTAGATGGAAATCTAAGGACCCATAACTGGGACCACCGGTGCAGAGAAAGCAATAAAAATATAAGTTGCTGATGGCTGATTTCTAGTTCTGTTTATCCTTTTGAATGATTTGTGGACGAAAGGGGCCACATGCTGACCTGACAAGCTCAGGGGAGGCCTGCATGGCAGTTTTTCAGACTCGGAGACCTAAAGTAACCATAAAGATGGTCTGAAATTAAACCTTAACTAAAAGCAGTTATGGTGGGCAGTTGCATCCTAAGCCGTCCTAAGCCGATATCTTCACTGATAAGGTCAACCTTTATCGTAACTGAGCCTATCTGCCTTTTTGCATCTATGATAACATACCCTTGAAATGTCTGGGTAACTTGTGATTTCCCTGTATCTGGAGCCCCTGGGGCACATATGAATCTCATGTATAAATATGGATGTGACCCTGCCATTCCCCGGAGCACTATCTCAATTCATTGAGGTTCTGCTTCCCGGCATATGTCGACAGTTTGGCTCAAATAAACTCACAAAAATTCTTTACAGGTTTCAGTGGTTGTTTTATGTTAACAGATTAAAAACATATGAGGGTAAGCATAAGAATTTTTTCTTAATTTGATAGTTTAGTCAATCTCTTGGCCCTGTTGGGCTAGGAGTGGAAGCTGGGTTGAGTTAACCCCTCAGGGGTGGTTAATGTATGTCCTGCTCCCTGATAGCCTATTCTAGACCTTTTCCACTGAAGTAGTCACAGTTATGTAGGTCTGGTCCTAATTGTTTGGTACCCTGAGCTGGGGTGATTAGAGCAAGGGAGATATTGACTTGGTTTGTGAGCTTCAGATAAGGAAGGGAGGAAGAGGGTCTGGGCCCTGGATTGGTTGCTTTGCATATCAAAGATGTGCTCAGGGCAAGTTGCTTCCTCTCTCTAGGTATTGGCTGACCCAAAGGAGGAGCAGGCTCTCCCAGGTTCAAAAGGCCTTAACATGTTCAAGCATCAGACAACGCAGAAAATAAAAAACGTGATTAATATAGAAAGCTGTCTGACATGCATCAGCCCAGGGAGCGGCCGGATTATGGGGACACTTTATAGCTTCTGGGCTTTCTCTCAAGGACTCAGTATTCTGCTCTCCAAGTATTTACAGAAGTTGTTTCCCACTATCTCACACCAGCCCTCTTGACCTTGAGCAGTTCTTTGCTATTTCAGTAAATAAATGGAGGAAAGTCCAGGGTGGGACTTCCTCCTCCGGGCGTTTGACAGGACTCTGGGCCCTGGGAATGCAGGAAGTCTAGGACACACCCAACCTTCAGAGGGCAGTGTGTCCTGAGTGTGGAAAGCTGAACGCTGGAGCGTAGTTTAAAAGGAAAGAAGCCAAACACATTTCAGCATGAGGGACCCGCTCACAAACTGTTCGGTGAGTAGCTTGGTGTTCGTTTGTGTCTTTGTGTGTAAGAAGGCGCTGAGGGGTGGATTTATACACGAATGTATTTTAACTTTAAAAGTTTGAGATGCTCAGGAACCAAACATGTTTAGATACTGGCCGTGAGTCAAAAATCTGTGGTTTTTCTTTAGTTCAATTTACTAGTAATTGCCCTTTCTAGCAAATGGGCAGGTCATTGTCATTTTCTATTCTCATATTCTTAGGAAAACTTTGAGGGGGCATAGCATCATATTTGCACGCAGATGGTGGCTGTGTAGAAAACATTCTGAAGACATACACAAGTGCCTACATTATTCGTTGAGTGGATACACAAACACGCAGAATGTCTGCAGCCAATTTTGGCTTCTGCGAAGGAATTTAGAGTGGAAGGTTTTTGTGTATTTTCCCATATCACTGAGATAGTCAAGAATTGCCAAGTCCCGCAGGCGGGAGGACAGACTCCCCATTTTGTCCAGCCCTTGGTGGTTCTCAGACAGGTTTATCATATGTTTCTTTCAGTCCTGGGAGGGCTACCAAAACTAGAAGATGGGTCAAAAGTTTAAAGATTTATGAGGGCATTCGCAGCAACAGCAGAGATGTAATTTAGTAAATGAGGAGCAGCTAAAGAGGAGGAGGATATATTTACTTTGGAAATAAAGTAATCAAGGAATGTCAGGGTGTTTCCAAATAAATGGTGCCAAGAAGCAAAAATTGGTAACAACAGAAACAAGGGATCTTTCAAGTATTTTATCTTAAAAAAAAAAAAAAGACTTGTGGAAAAGCAGAAATGGGGACTGAAACAGAGCCATAGAAAGAGTCCAGTGGATGCGGAAAGCACAGGCTTAGACCCGGATAGGCCTATAGCTGCTACTCCACAAAATGAGCTCACGAATCAGATGAGCTAAATGAGGTGAAGTCATAAAGGCTAGTAATATTAATAATGACAACGTAGCCGCAGCCTCTGTCTGCTTTTACTTGTTAAATACAAGAGTAATGTCTAATTAAAAAAAAAAAATTCCAGCAGCAATATAGCTGTATATAAGTTTGAAGAAAGGAAATCTCCCCCTTTAACCTCCTCCAATCTTTTGCACAGGTAACTTGTTACAAGTCTTTTATGGTTTATTTATTTACTGTTTGTTTATTGTTTTGTTCCATGCATTTGCTTCCTTCTAAAATGCTAACTCCTTTCCCACCATTGACACTGTGATCATGTTTTTGCCAAGGGGTGGTTGAGTGGGACAGCAACTGTATATCAGTCAAGGCAAAACCTGTCACCGAAGACAGAAGTCAAGACCTAGGGGAGAGTGAGATAGAGGGAAACTTAGGCCCGCTGAGATAAAAAAGAATGGAGAGCCTAACATCCTTTCCTAAGGCTGCCTCTAGCTCAGGAACTGGGAGGAATATCTTCTTTCGAGCAGCCCCAAGACAGCCCGTCACCACATCTGGTGTCAGTTTAACGTTTCCTCCCTGACATGCTAAAGAGTTCTTCTCCTCATGCCGAACCTTGTCCACAACCTTGAAGATCATCTCCATGGGCCCAGTGCCACCAAAAGTAACCTGGTAGTCAGGAAGTGGATATCCTGTCAGCCAGGGTTTCTAAATCCTCTGAGAGCATGGAATCTTTACTTATTTGATTCATCTTCATCAAGTGTTCAACTTGATTTCCTGGTGCAGTCCTAGCTTGTGCTTGGGGAACAATATTGTGTCAAGATGAGGCTGCAGTTTGGGAACAAAATGAAACATGGGAATGAGTTTTATTAATATTAATGTGTTTTATTAAATAAAGCAAACAGATCCTTTATGAAACTCTTGGGTAGTTTTTATAAAAATAACCGAAAGGTTTACTAATAACTACCTGCAAAATGTCTCATTCCATGAGTGCCTAGGGTTGCACAGAACATCATTCATAAAGCCTTAGCTTAGCTACAATTCTTAACACTGCCTACCCCGGTGGATCCATGTATGGAAACTGTGCACTGCATGAGCTTCAATGAGAAAAACATGATCTTTTTATTTGCACCAGTTTATAACTGAAGTTAAGAATTTCCTTTAATTTTTAATATAAGCAGTAACCCAGTACTACTGAAGTGTCTGACTTTGTGACCAAGAAGAATCACATGTATTTTATATATTAAAGTCCTTAGCAGATATCTAGAAATATTGGTCACACTCAATGTGGTTTAGAAGTTTGGTTAATTCTTAATTATAAAGCACACATAATTTTAAAATGTTTTCAAATGTGTGTGCGTGTGCATATATAATTACTTTTCTTTGTAAACCTATTATTTTACTAGAGGCCTGGTGCACAAAATTCATGCGGGGAGTGGGGGGGGTTGTGGTTGCCCAGCCTGACCTGTGCCCTCTCACAGTGTGGGAGCCCTGCAATCTATCTCCCCAAAGAGGTGGGCCCCGCCTACCCGTCTGGAGCTCCTGGATGGATTGCCCCAAAGAAGTAGGCGGGAGCTGGGTGTCTTGCCCCCAGCGTCACCACTTGGAGCCGCCTGGACCCACTTCCGCGCTGCATGGAGCCACAGGATGCCCCCCCGCCCCCCACTTTCCCCACCCCGGCGAATGCTGCGCGCACAGTGTCAAGTCCCTGTCCAACTGCGTGCGCCTGCTGCGTACACAGCCTCCTGGTGATGGATTGTGAGGGCGTGATGACTACATAGGCTTTTATTAGTATAAATTTTATACATTTGAAAATATTATTCAGAGTAAAATGGGCTTTACCAGAATGCCAAAGGGGCTCATGATACAAAAAATTGTTTTAATCTCTTATTTTAGGTCATGCCCCACATGAGCCAGTAGATGAGAGTGGGGTGGGGAGGTAGGTGGGGTAGGAGAGGGAGAGCTAGAGCCAAGGTCAAGGGATTTCCTATATTTTCTGATCACACACACACACACACACACACACATACACACACACACACGGCAAGATGGTCTCTGGATTCTGCGTTTCACAGCTTTTGTCTTCAACTCTGAGTAGATGGTTGTTTGTAAATAAGGGGTTATGCTAAAATAATGGAAATATTTTTTAGCTACTCCTTTATTAATGCCGCCTTTATCAGAGCTTATCGAGGAGTGTCCAGTACAGATTCTCTCTCCACTGCTACTACAAGCAGAACATTCTGCTCTTATTTATTCACTAAATTAAAAACGTGACCTATTGAAGAGCCTCCAGACTTGAGTATGCCTGGGAACACTGAGATTGGGAAATGGTTACAGGTGTATCAGCCCTTGAATTGGAGGGTGTGGCTGGGCTTGGGGTCTTAAGGGGTGGAGGCAGAGCTCATGGACCAGTTGTCTCTGCCTGGAACAGCTTTGTCCCTTCAGTACACTGTCGGGTACAAATATCATTTTCTAGATGTGCCATGATGTGAAAATTTTAGGAAGTACTAATCTATTAAATAACAGGAAATCATATTTCAAAATCTAAAACTATCAGCCTCAGAGTCGATTGAAGCCATAAGATGCACTTTTATTTGAGCAGCCTTTGCCTTTAAAAAGTTGAGTTTGAGTATCTTTGGGAAAGACAGGAATCTCCTCTTTGCCACAGGCTCCCCCTCTCCTCCAAAGGATTTATAAACTTTTTTAACACTCCATGGAGTGTTAAATCACTGATTTATAAACTTTCAGGACTGTCTGGCCTCCTAGAACTAGACATCCGGAGATGGTATTTTACAAATGTGTCTTGGAGAGTTTTGATGACTTGATACATTTGGGACATGCAGCAGCCCCTGCAGCCCAGCACATAGAAATATTCTCAACTGGTTCTGTTCACAACTTTGGTTAGGAGCATGGTTTCCTCACGCATGATGTCTGAGGTCCCCTATTCTTACCCCAGGACCATGAAAAACATACACTCCTCAGGTGATAGCGACAGCTCATCTCAGAGTCCCTTCTTTCCTTCCTTCCTTCGTTCCTTCCTTCCTTCCTTCCTTCCTTCCTTCCTTCTTTCCTTCCTCTTTAGTTCTCCTGATGGGAGGGTTTAGTCCTTGCTTCCACTCTGAATGCTCCCAAATTTTTTTTAAAAAAAAATTGTAATTAGATATGTTCATGTTGAAACATGGAAATCAAACTGAAATGTGTGCTTTACCTTTGGGCAGGATGCAAAGGTGGTTTCTTTCCTGGGTCTTTGTCAGGTGGATTAGAAGAATGAAGTCATGGACAAAAGGTGGTATAGGAAAAGTTGGAAATTTATTGGGAAACAAACACAGACTCCCACATGGGGAAGGGGTTCCAAAGGGGTAGCCCACTAAGTCCCTCTCTCCTAAGGTTTATAAAGGCTGCAATTCCTTGTGTCCTGATAGCCCCTCTGATTGGTCACTATAGCAGCTTCAGAGCTCAAACCCCATGTGGGTCCCCTCTCTTTCTCCCCCTCCTGTGGTAGAATTTTCTATTCCTTGTGAAAATCTGTTTTTCTCCTTCTCCCTGTTCTTTTTCTACTCCCTGTGGCTTTCCCCTTATCTCCTGTGAATGAGTGTCTTCCTCTCCCTTTAGGCTGTGGCACCTTTGGTTCTTTGTGAATGTATGCCTTTGGCAGCTCCCAGGCCCTAGCTTTGCTGATCCACTCGATCTCTTTGCTTTGGTTTCTCCCAGCACCAGCCCCAGCCCTAGCCTTAGCCTTAGCAAGTGTTGGAGAGCAGAAAGCCGCACTCTGCAAGCCTGTATCCCTACCCTTCTCCCTTGCATGTCCCCCTTGGTGTTTTTGATCTTTGTTTCTGCATTGCTGGAGACAGAGCAAATAGGACATCACATAAAAAGTACACAGCTTAATACTGCACAATATTTCTAAATAAATCAGATGAGAAAGTTACAGGACATATAAAAATCATAAAATTTTATTGGACATAAAGTAAGATTTGAACAAATGAAAAGACTTTACTATATCCTTGGATGTTTAAGTCTAAATGCCATCAAAAAGTCAATTTCCCCCAAATGAGATTTTATATATATATATGTCCCCTCTCTTTCTCCCCCTCCTGTGGTAGAATTTTCTATTCCTTGTGAAAATCTGTTTTTCTCCTTCTCCCTGTTCTTTTTCTACTCCCTGTGGCTTTCCCCTTATCTCCTGTGAATGAGTGTCTTCCTCTCCCTTTAGGCTGTGGCACCTTTGGTTCTTTGTGAATGTATGCCTTTGGCAGCTCCCAGGCCCTAGCTTTGCAGCCCTCCCCCATGGGCCCCCTTTATTTCTAGAACTCCCTAGACCTGCCTATTTTACCCCTAAAAACTCCTTTCAGTATGGAAGAATAAATGCCCAAGTTTAGCCAAATAAATTGTGAAAAGGAAAAAAATAGTTGTCTAAAGAGAGAGCAGAAGCAAACTGCTAATATCTCTATAACTTAGGTAGTGAGTACAAAATGTGTATCATTATTATTGTCTGTATCCTTACTTTATGAACATAAAAATGCATCATAACTTAAAATAAAAAGTTAAAAGACTGCACATGAGTTAGAAATATGTTCAATTGCATATTTAAAAAACTTAAAATGAGTAGCTTAAAAAAAACCCCTAACATTGTTCTCTCCCACATAAAAAAAGTTCCAAAGAAGAGAGTTCAGGGCTCCTGTGGTGGCTTCCAGGGCCAGCAGGGACCCAGGCTCTTTTTCTCTTTCTGCTGTATGATCTTAGCACTTGGCATCAATCCTCAAGACCACCTATGGCATCAGCCATCATTTCTAAGTCCAGTTGTCAGCAAAGAAAGGTAGGAACCTTCACTGAAACCCCATGCAAAACTTTTGCCTCTGCCTCAAGAAGTGTTCAGGGACATGGCTACACCTAAGGGCTACAGAGGTTGAGAAATGACCTTATTCCAGGGGTAGGTGCCCTGTTAAATATGTATCTATTTTCTTCTCATGAGACCTAGGTATGTTTTCTGGTATTATGGGAAGAAAATGAAAGGGGAATTTAGTGAAAATGTTTAGTTAACAGAGGAGTAAACAACAACAAAAAAACTGAACAATTTTAAAATGCTCAATAAAATTTTCCCATTGTACATGTAAGGGAAGGAAGGAAGCCTTTTGGTATTGTTGTCATGTCCCCCTCGAATTACACAAGGATGCCTCAAGAAGTCGAATTAAGGAGTCACATTTATTTTGAAGCTGGGACTACGAGGGGGTCATGCACTCCAAATCTCGTAGTAATTACCTAGCCCCAACACCAGATTTATATAGGCAAAAATCACAAAGGTATTGATTACATCTCAGGGTTTGGAATGAGAAAACTGGTTTGTAAAAAAGCAGTTTACAGAAGCAGAATTGAGCAAGTTAGTTAAATTATAGTTTTGGGTCTCTGAATCAAGGGAAACACATTGCCTGGAGCCATGGGTCTTGGGACCACTGAGTCAACAGAAACACGTTATCTGGAGCCATCAGGTCTTGGGACCACTGAGTCAACACGTTATCTGGAGCCACTGAGGCAATTTAGAGTAATTGTGCAGTCCTGGTTCCCAGGTACAGAAGAATGTGCTTTCTTAAACCAGTAAGATCACAATCAATGGGATATTCAAACCACCAACAACGGAGTATTCAGTCGATTGGGATAGCATACATAAGTTCAGAAAATCAAAGTAACTTTTCTATTGTTAAACAAAGCAAATAAGTACAGAAGCCAAACAGCAGGGTTAAAGTTAAACTACAGTTTCTACCTGAGATTATTGCTACCATACTTCAGTATCATATCATTCTTCAATGACAAATTACTTTTAGGAAAATAACAATGAGGAAGCTTGGTTGCCAAATGTGATTTTACTCTGTTGACTCTCAGAGGAGAATCATTTGTGTGTGGGAAAGCCTACTCCTGGATCTCAGCACAGGTATGTTTTGCTTACTCTGTAGAGTTTTAAAATCTGTGAAGTGTTTGCTACATTTTAAAAAAATCACATTTCAAATTCCAATCCTTATTTCAGCTTTTTTGGACCAACTGGATGATCTGGCCATCCTGGGCCGGAGCAATGTGGCAGCTGCCTCTGCAAGCTCGGTCCCCACCCTGTCCTCGCTCACCCAGGTGCCTGACCAGTGCCTGCAGGCACGAGCTTGTGCAAACCTTGCTTTACGAGTCAGCAATCAAGGGCTGTGCTCCCTGACCACTGTCCTTGTGTCCCAGATAGTTGGTTTGCTACTACTGCGTGTCCACGTCCTGCCATGGCTTTCTGTGCTAAATTTTAGGTCTCTTCCTCCTCTGTTTGCACCATATACCAGGTGCTATTGTGCTGCCAAAAAGATTGCCCCGCCCTGAGTATTCATGTATGTGAACATGCATGATGTATATATGTAGTAGGTGCTCAGTAATTGTGAGTTTGCCTCCCTTTGCACTTCTCAACACAGTGCCCAGCTGCCTGCTGGAGACCTTGAGTGCCGGAAGAGGCTGGGCTCTCTGTATGAGCCGAGTCACAGCACGACGCTTGATCTACACAAAATTTGCATACTCTTGTGTAAAATCTCATTTTGAAAAATGCAATTCACTAAAAATGCATCTGCCAGATGGAAACTGTGAGAAGGTGTGTTTGAAAACTGTTCTGTTCCTAGTTCACCTACTCTGCATGAGGAAAGCAGCAGAAACAGCTGACACTGACCCTCTCCATTTGGGCACTTAAAATCTATTGTCATCAAGGTCAGCCTTTACAAACACAATTTTCAGAATGACATTGTGGAGCACTAAACCCAACGACAAAAACTTTCAATTAGAATTCTTGAGTCTGAAGGCTAAATTGAGATATAAATAATTGTATAAAGGTTGGGTTCAATTGAAATGTTCAACTCATTATTTTAACATTCTTATTACTACAGTTGAATGAGATGTAGAGGGGATTAGGAAACATTTTTATTAACAAGTTATTCATTTGCATTTTTATATCTCAGCCGAGAAACACTCACTTCCATGTCTCAGGGTTTGTCAGGAGATCTAGAAATATTATTTTGGAATTTGTGAGACACAAAATGATTGACTACTCAACATGTTTCAGAATGTACCTTTAACCTTCCTGGGAACAACAGGGCAGTAGGAAGCCAGACTCCAAGGGCACCCCACTGCTGATCTGTTTGCCTTTGGTCTAGGGGAGAAGCAGATAGACAAGCAGATAGTTTTATTTTTTGAAAAGTTCTCCAGGATCTTTCATATCCAGGCCGAAGACACTTAGGCTTTATTTTAAGAACTCATCCAAAAGGTGTGCACCCCACAGCTGCACGGCCACCTTCCATGACAGTCATTGTCACAGCAGCACTCAGAGTTTAAAGGAGTTCTGTCTTTGGAAGTGTCCATGACCTTTCTGTGCATCTTTTCTTTTTCAGTATAATCAAGTGTACAAGAGCCTCAAGGAGTTTTCTCAAAATGGAGAGAATTTCTGCAAGCAGGTCACATCCATTCTTCAGCAAAGGTACGAAATGTGCATTTGCAATAAGCAGCTCTTCCCCTTTAGTGGCTGGAGTGATGGAACTGGAGGAGTGATTACAAGCTGTCCCACTTCCCGGAACATAGTGTTATATTTTGGTACTTGAGAGATTGGCTTCAAAAGTGATTCTTCCCTACTGCACATTTATCACTTGGGTACCATAAAAATCAGGAAACAGCAGGAGGTACTTCTGCTTGGGAAGATCCAGTCAAGTCTCTTCTGATGTCTAAGACTGAGTTTATCACCACCTGCTGGGGCCCACCATTTTTCCTGATGTATACACCATTGTTGTTTTCACACCAGTGACAATTATTAATTGACATATGTCTCCCCTATGAGGAGGGTGAGGGAGTGGGGGGCTATGTCCTACTCACCTTTGTATGCTGAGCTGTTACAGCCTGGCCTTTTGAGTTTTTCAGTAAATGTCTAAATTTAATTCTAATCATCCATCCAGATGGATGAAAGAAAAGTCACCATTTTCAGTCTCATCTTTTTGTTGCTGTTGTTGTTTTCTGAATCCTCACCTGAGGATATTTTTTCCATTGATTTTTAGAGAGAGTGAAAGGGAGGGAGGGAGAGAGAAACATCAATGTGAGAGAGACACATTGATTGGTTGCCTTCCATACACACCCTGACTGGGGCTGGGGATCAAACCTGCAACCTAGGTACTACAACCCAGGTATGTGCCCTTGACCAGGAATCAAACCTGAGACTCTTCAGTGCTTGGACCAATGCTCTCCCACTGAGCCACACTGGCCAGGGCAGTATCATCTTCTTTTAATACTAGATGTGATCATGTTTAAAGCTGTTTCACTGTGCTGAAATAAGCACAATTAACTCAGTCAAGAAGTTACATACATTTCTGCTTAAAATTAGAGATCCCAAGGACTGAATTGGGCCATAAAGACATAGACCATTTTCCTACATCTAGAGCAGTGATGGCAAACCTATGACACGCGTGCCAGAGGTGACACAAACTCATTTTTTGGGTTGATTTTTCTTTGTTAAATGGCATTTAAATATATAAAATAAATATCAAAAATATAAGTTTTTGTTTTACTATGGTTGCAAATGTCAAAAAATTTCTGTATGTGACATGGCACCAGAGTTAAGTTAGGGTTTTTCAAAATGCTGACACGCCGAGCTCAAAAGGTTCGCTATCACTGCTCTAGACAGTTCTGTAATAAACAACTCTAAAGAGATCTTCAGGCTAGATTGTTTATTCTTTATAAGGTAACCCATTTCGGATTTAAAAGATTCCACGTGTGTCATGAGAACAAAGACACAAGGACCCAACTGCATCCTTCACTGATGGGTCAAGAACAAAGAAGAACATTAGCCTTATTGGGACCAAGGGAAGATACTGGAGAGGTCCAAAAGGCTATTATAAACATAATAACCAGGTTTATCAAACAAAGTTGAAAAGAAAAAATCTATAATAATAGAAGTGTAACATGCTAATTAGACCAGACAGCCAAACATCCTTCTGGATGTCATTATGGACGTCCTTCTGGACAAAGCCACAGGGGTTGGGGCAGAGGCGGAGGTGGTTAGGGGTGGTCAGGCAGGCAGGTGAGTGGTTAGGGGTGATTAGACAGGCAGAGTGATTAGGGGTGATCAGGCAGGCAGGTTGAGGTAGTTAGGAGTGATCAGGCAGGCAGGCGAGTGGTTAGGAGCCAGTGATCCTGGATTGCAAGAGGGGTCCCAGATTGTGAGAAGGTGCAGGCCGAACTGAGGGACTCCCCACTCTCCACGTCCCCCTGCACGAATTTTGTGCACCGGACCTCTAGTTTTAATATAAGAAGTTACTTCTGTCTTAATATCCAAGTTGCTTTGATTCTGTGCGAGGAATAGAAGGACTAATCTGGGAGAGAATTTCTTAAAAGTATTGCTATCAGTCTCAGAGGAAATTATTTAAAATAAGACCAGTTAACTATTACAAATTCAACCCCTTGCCTGGGTTAGAAAGCATCTCCCTCCGCAGATCAGGAAAAATCTGTACACAGTATTAGCCATACACATGATCTGGGTTGCAGTCATCTGAACCTGGTTGGTGTCCCCATCTTTAAAATTAGTGTCTGGAGGAGAGCCATGAAGACAGAAGGCAGGTGATAAATTATGCCTGGCAAACAGACTCAACAACAAACTGAATACATTTGGGGAATCACTGCTCCAAAACTGCCTTGTCCAGGTTGCTCTGCACCTCTACCTGCCACAGATGTATCTGCTTTACATGGAGTCAGAATGCTCTTTCTTACCTCTTTTGAAATTGTTGAGGGTTATAATATAGAAAATCATAAAGGCACATCCAGCGGCCAGGTTGAATGAAGGGTACCTGCTACATGAAATACATCCAATCAGTATTTGTAGCTTCAATGAATAAATAAATGAAAGATGGTTACGAGTTTATTTTATTATATTACAACCACATTATTAGAACAAGGTCTTTACTGTTGTTGGAATGTGGCTCTGTGGAGCAGCTCTGTGTTGGCCAGGGGCTACAAAAGACAGCATCACAATCAAGCTGCGACTTCAGAGACTTTCATTTCCAAGCTCAGCTGCCTTCTTGCACTTGTTCTAATTGGTGCTGCTAGAAAAGTGCAGTTGTTATTGAAACACCATTTTTCCTGGAAATTCTGCATTTCATGGTCATGCTTAGCTTCTTTTATCCAATTAGTTGCTTCAGTTTCCTTTTTTATAGTAGCAGCTCAGATTTATCCAGAGACACACAGCAGCTCCTAGATCCCTCACACCAAAGTCATTAGGTTTCACTTTAACACAATCACAGATCAGATTTTAAAAGACAAAGATACATTCCCAGAAACTATGAGTATTTGGTTCCCTGCACCTCCACAGCTAATGTTCAAACTGGTTTTGGGGGGAAAATCAATTGTTCCTCTGCAAGCAAGCTTAGGATTAGGTTTTCAAATGGCAAGTAACACTGGTCTGGACATTAAACAAGAAAGAAAAGAAAAAAGAAAAGAACAAAGAAGAAAGTGTAATTGGCCATTGTTTCATCCATGATTCATTGCAGATGTTGTCAACAAAGGAATAAATGATTTAAATAAAGTCTTTGGTAAATCTTTCCTTTTTCTACTCTACTCATAGCCTGGGTGATCTTAGCTCCCACAACTTCAGCTCCTTTTTGCAAATTGATGACTCTCTCATGTATATTACTAGACAGTATGTCTTATCTGTACTTCAAACCATATACCCAACAGTCTATTGGACATTTTCATGTGGGTGTCCCATGGAGCCACAAAGGAAGCCTTTCCAAAACAGAGTCTATTAGCTTTTCCCCAAAGCTAGTACTCGTGGATTTTTTTTACCATGGTGACCACTGCCACCCGATCAAGCCCACGATCCTTGGAGCCACCCATGAGTCCTTCTATCTCAGCTTATGATTGAGTCATCATATTGCTCTCTAGTACCTTATAGCTTTCTTTTCATTTCATTGCCTCTGCCATTGTTCTGGCAAAAAGCTCTTAACCTGTTCTTCTGTCTGCACAAAGGCACCTGGCTGAGGGGCCGAGCAAAGGCAGGAATTGCAATCACTCCCAAGCCTCGAGTCTTGGACCCTGGCTCAGTTGTGTCCCTTCACAGGATCTTCTTTTTCTAATCCAAGCAAAGTTGCCTCAACTAGGGAGCAAGTTAGGGTCTATCTCTCTCTAATTTATCTTACACTCTGTGGCCATGACGCCATTTAAGGCCCTTCAAAGACTCCCATCACCTTCAGTATGAAATTCAGCCCGGTTGTACACCAGTCTGTGGGGAGCCCTCAGGGGACAAGTCAGGGAGTGAGATAGTTAAATTGGTAGGGCTCAGCTCCCTCCTCCTGCTCCCACTTCTACAATATGGTGGTTTCTGTATGAGATTTTGTTTTTTAGCTAAAAAGCTTTCCAAACTACCCTTTTTGTCCATTTTACCTGACTTTCACACAACAGCACTTCCCTCAAATCCCTTTATAAACTCACTCAGTTCAGGAATTAGCAGACAAGGAGAATCTGAAGATCTAGAACTGCCACAGCTGCCCATTCCCTGGTCTACAAGTGGGCAGGGACTCAGTGAGACTCTCAGACTGGACCCTCCAGAAGGGTGTCCTCTTGGTCCCACTCACCGTTTTTATACTGTCCTCAGGAACCAGAATCGAGGCACTCGGTAATGATGAAGTGGGTGTGTGGGCTAGCCAGAGAACCCTGCTGCTCAAATAACAGAGCTTCCATGTAAAAATGCTTTCAAATTGCTAATAACTAGCTTTGAAATATTGCCTGTTTATAAGATGAGCTTGTGATTGTCTTTCAAAAGACAAACTGACAATAAAGCTTGGGTGGAAGATGTCAGCATACCAGGCCTCCAACGAGAAGCTGCTGGGAGTAGAAATTAGGAGGCCAGTGATGGGGATGACATTTCAAACCAAGATTTTCAGATTACTAAAATTCCTTCTTAATTCATGATGAAGGGAGGGCTCTGTCACCTGCTATTTTCAAGCTTAAGAGAGCCTTAGTTCTATTTTATTTATTTATTTTTTAAATTTTATTTTTCAATTACAATTGACATTCAATATCTTTTTTTAAAAAAATATATTTTATTGATTTTTTACAGAGAGGAAAGGAGAGAGATAGAGAGTTAGAAACATCGATGAGAGAGAAACATCGACTAGCTGCCTCTTGCACACCTCCTACTGGGGATGTGCCCGCAACCCAGGTACATGCCCTTGACCGGAATTGAACCTGGGACCTTTCAGTCCGCAGGCCGACGCTCTATCCACTGAGCCAAACCGGTTTCGGCTCAATATCATTTTTATAATAGGTTCAGGTGAACAGCATAGTGGTTAGACAATCATATACTTTCAAAGTGATCCCCCCTAAATTTCAAGTACCTGCCTGGCACCATACATAGTTATTATAGTATTATTGACTATATTCCCAAGGCTGTATTTTATATCACATGACTATTTTGTAACTACCAATCTGTAGTTTTTAATCCCTTCACCTTTCCACCCAGCCCCCAACCTCCTCCCTTCTGGCAACCATCAGTTTGTTTTCTGTATGTATTTATCTGTTTCTGTTTATTTTGTTTTTTAGATTCCACATTTAAGTGAAATGATATGGTATTTGTCTTTCTCTGTCTGACTTATTTCACTTAGCATAATATCTTCTAGGTCCATTCATGCTTTAACAAATGGTAAGATTTTATTCTTTATTACGGCCAAGTAATATTCCACTGTATATATGTTCCACATTCCACAACATTTTTGCCCACTCATCTATTGATGGGCGCTTGGGTTGCTTCCATAACCTGACTATTGTAAATAATGTTGCAATGAACATAATGGTGCATATCTTTATTAATTAATTTCTTTTTCCCCCCTAAATTTCAAGTACCTGCCTGGCACCATACATAGTTATTATAGTCTTATTGACTATATTCCCAAGGCTGTATTTTATATCACATGACTATTTTGTAACTACCAATCTGTAGTTTTTAATCCCTTCACCTTTCCACCCAGCCCCCAACCTCCTCCCTTCTGGCAACCATCAGTTTGTTTTCTGTATGTATTTATCTGTTTCTGTTTATTTTGTTTTTTAGATTCCACATTTAAGTGAAATGATATGGTATTTGTCTTTCTCTGTCTGACTTATTTCACTTAGCATAATATCTTCTAGGTCCATTCATGCTTTAACAAATGGTAAGATTTTATTCTTTATTACGGCCAAGTAATATTCCACTGTATATATGTCCCACATTCCACAACATTTTTGCCCACTCATCTATTGATGGGCGCTTGGGTTGCTTCCATAACCTGACTATTGTAAATAATGTTGCAATGAACATAATGGTGCATATCTTTATTAATTAATTTCTTTTAGACACAGGGACCAGCTACAGTTTGTGATTTTTTTTTTACCATTTTTTGAAATCTTAATTTTATTAGAGCAAGACACTCTAACATTGATTACACGGTCACTTATACAGTTTAATTTGTGCTCTACCTAAAATATTGAATCTGATACCCTGTATTTTCCATCTCTCTTTTCTTTCAAAATATAATTTATTTTAAATTCTAAGACAAATGTTGGTCTTTGACTTATTGTTTGGTCTTTATTATTACTAATGAGAATTTATTAACCTGCCTGCACATGCCGAGAGGAAATCAGAACATAGATGGATTAAAAGCCAGTGCATGCCATTTCTCTGGTCCAGGACCTTTAAAATTCTCTGGAATATTCTGCAATTGAGTCGTCCATTAAAAGACATTTACACCATCCATTTCACATGCACCAAGACAACTGCTTGGAGTAGGACTCTCAACTCCTATTAGGTAGCTTTAGGGCTAGGACATTGAGCACAAAGTTTTTGCAAGCATGTTTCTGATTATTTTAATGAGGGAATGAAAATTCTAGGACTCAACCTGAGATTAGCTCTGTCTCTCTTGCCTCCCTTTGCATGTGATGACTTTTAGGCTGGAAACCAGGATAAAGGACTGAGAAGTTGTGAGTGCGTGCGGTGGGGATCCATGGAGGGGGAGGCTGGGCAGTGCCACCTCTGCCTTGGGAAAACAGTTCATTTCTGTTTAGCAGTAACTCTGAAAGGGCATATAGACATACTGTTTTATTAGACCATGAGCACAGACAAGCCACATGGCAGCGTTTGTTCAATTTACAAACATTCCGACTTATAAATGTGACAGCTCTTTTGATGCTTCCCAGTTGGAACAATAACTTCTTAGAACCATTTTCTTCAGGGAGAAATTTAGTCATTCGCCTCTGTTAAGATTAAGACCATTCAGGGCCAGAGGCCTGGGAACCTTTCATCTGTAGGCAAACGCGCCAGAAAGGGAGCCCAGTCAGTGCCCCACTCCCCACGCACCCGCACCCATCTTCCAGGCCCTGGTTCGTTTCATTTCCTTCTGATTGGCGGAGTAATCTGCTGAGGATTGTGTGATGGTCATTAGGGTTTAAAATGCAAGAGGAGCTTATTACAGCTTGCTTTGCTTGGTCAATTGGAATGCTAATTCTAAAACCCTTTATTATATCCAGAGTAGGCAAAGGATACAATAGTGATGTTCAGAGAAGCGATGTCCAACTCAGTCCCGCCACGGAGGGCGATGCTGGTGACAGTTGCTAGCACAGATCCCTCCCTTTGCATTTTCCAGACCCTTAACACCTCCTCCTCCCCCTTTGGGAGCACACCTTACGTCAGCGCCAATGCTGGTGGGAGAAGCCAGGGAAAGCCAGTATGTCTGCACTAAGGCTGTTAGCCACCGGGAAGCTATGGTGATTCGGAAACGCAGCAATTCAAGGCAAAGTGAGAGGCGGATCCATCTTTCAAAGTCCTTACCTTTCGACTCCATCCCCAGCCCCTTCCTCAGAGTTTGAGAGGGCACTGGAGTATCTAAGTAGGCAGGTTCTTGAGCCAGATTGCCCGGGTTTGAATGCCAGCTCTACCCCTTCTTCATGGGTGACCTCTGGCAAGTTACTGGCTAAACCGCCTGTAGCTTGCTATTCCTCTCCCTGCAATGGGTAGAGTAAGAGTGCCTACCCAGTGGGAGTTATCACGGATTGAATGAGGAAACACTTGCTGCCTGGCATGTTGTAATGCCAAATGCATGTTGGATGTCACTACTGTATGTATAGGCAGAACACAGGCAACGCACTTGTCAGGAGAACACTGTTTGGAATTTTTAAGCTATATACCAACCTGTAAAAAATATATACGAATATGCCTTGATGCAGACAACACTTGTATATAAAGAGAAACCCAAAGCAAGCAATACTGGGTGGTAATTGAATCTCTTCAGCCTGGTTTCCTACCAGGCTCAAGTGAAAGCCAGCCGAAACGCTGGAGCTCAGGAGTGAAGGTGGTCAGGCTCAAAACAGAAGAGCAGTCGCTTCAGAGTGAGCCCTCTTCCTTTCTTGCCACCCAAGCACAACATTTTCTCCCAGGAGGATCTGATTAAGTTTGTGATTCAAAGGAAAGCAGCACTTCCTTCTGGGCATTGTTCTTTTTATTTCTGCTTAGCTTCTAGGACACGCTGTGCAGCCTGCAAGAACATTCTAAAAGTGAAACTGAATTCATAGGAAGAGGCTGTGCCTGACAGCATTAGCCTTTCCTGTTAGAAGGCATTTCGAATTGTTCTGGAGCTGATGGACAGGCAAACTGTGGGTTATATCTCCCACACCTCCCTCTCTGTGTATCTGGGGTGTTCTAAATGCTTAGAGATCTTTGGGGTACATAATAGCAATATTAGAAAAGTTATTAATTTATTAGGAACTTGATTAGTGCCCAGCTGTGAGATGAGCACCGCGAATGCTTCATCGTATTTAATAGTTTATGTCCTGCTTCCAAGAAAGAAGGCTGGGAAGGAACATCCTAAAAGCCCTCTGATTAGCACTGGACTAGAAAAGGGTTAATGTGTCCAGCTATTCCAGGTGCTAGAAAGCCGTGTACCCTGATATCAGGGCTGAGCACAGCTCAAGCTTGTAGGAATACATCTTAAGTAGTTCTGCAATTTTGTGTTCATAAATGGTGAAGAGAGAGCAGACTTGTAGCAGAAACCCGTTAATAATTCTAACAAGACCGATGGAAACTTGGCCAGTGTGGTTCAGTTGGCTGAGTGTCATCCATGCACCGAAGGGTCTCTGGCTCGATTCCTGGTTAGGACACATAGCGGTCAGGGCAATTAGAATTAAAAAAAAAAAAAGACCTGATGGAAAGTCCATTCATTCATTCATTTTTACACACATACCAAGCACCTATATGTGTCAAACATTGTTCTAGGCCTAGATATATAGCAATACACAAAACAAATCTAGACCCTCATGAAGCTTACATTCTAGGGGTGTTCACAGAAGTACGCTGAAAAAGAAAAAACATGTGACTTAGGATAGTGATACGTTCTAAGACATGAATAAAGCTGTAAGGGGCGAGTAACAAGGATGCTCTTTGGATAGGGTAGCCTCTGAGGCGGTGAGATTTGAGCAAGTCCTGTTGGTGTTGACATGAAGGAAAATTCCGTAATGATTACGTAACAGAAGGAATACCCAGCAGAGACTACAGCAAGTGCAAGGGCCCTGAGGGAGGGTGGCATCTGGCCACCAGCAGAGTCAGTAAACAAGGGGGCACTTTGTAAGAGAGGAAATTAGAGAGGGAACCAGGGGTCAGATCATGCAAGTCAATAGTAATTATTCCAGTCTTTGAGTCCCCTCTCAGCTTGGGTCATTACTATATTTAATTATCATAAAACCCCTGATGTAGGACTAATTACTCCCCTTTATATTGCCTAAAGCCACTCCACTGAATGGTAGAAGTCTCCTGGGATTAAAGATCATCCAAGTTCATCAAATGAGATGGTCTTTGTTCCTTCAAAAAGTGTTAACATATAACGTAGAGCACAGCTGTACTAACAGGGGAAAATAAATAGAAATTTAGCAATAGATCAATAGCCCATGATATCTGCATCCCATTTTATAAAAGAGAGCTTACTTTCCCTGTTCAGTTTATCGCACTGAGTCTAATTTGTGTGTGTGTGGCTTGCGGGGAGGGGGGAGCTGGTGGGAGGGGATTCAGGTATGAAGTTAGTTACTAGAGAGTTCTGGGATTGTATCACACATGAAATGAAGTCATAAATAATTCCAATGACTTTTATCTTATGATAAAAGTGTAAGTAAACAAAACTGAAAAATATGCAACAGAAAACCTCTTTGGTCCATGTTAAGAAGGAAAATGATATACATTAAATTTAATTTTCTCCACTTTTATTATCTTCAGTGAAAGGTAAGATGAATAAGAATATATCTTCATTTTGTCTGTAGATGGGCCTACAAGTAAAAATGGTAAAATCAGTTCAAGTGAGAGTGATTCAATTTATCCAAAAGAACTAAGGAGTTGTCTTTTAAAGGACATGCCCAGATTCCCCACTGAGTCTTGTCCTGCATAGAAAGTAATGGAAATTCGTTTACTAAATGTGGTGTCAGCCACCTTAGCACCTTCCCATTTAGAAAGCTACTGTGTGGTTAAGTCCATCATAATTTATCATTTTATTGCCAGCTCATTATAATCTAAAATTAATCTAATAGTATTTATGTCCCAGGATAAGTAGGGAAGTCTTCTGTTCTCTACTACTTGTAGTAGCTTGCTAGTACTGCCATTAAAAGGTACCACAGACTGGGTAGCTTAAACAACAGAAATTCTGAAGCCTGAGATCATGATGTTGTCTAGGTTGATTCCATCTGAGGTCTGTCTGAGAGAATCTATTCAGTGCCTCTCTCCTGTCTTCGAGCGGTTTACTGACAATCTTCAGCATTCCTTGGCTTGTGGATACATCACCCTTCATCTTTTCACAATGTGTTTTCCCTGGGTGTGTGTTTCTGTCTCCATACCCCTTTCTGTAAGGACACAGTCATATTGGGTTTGAACCCACCCTGATGACCTCGACTTAATTTGATGGTCTGCAAAGACCCTATTTCCAAATGAGGCCACATTCTTGGGCTCTAGGTTTTAGGATTTCAACATCTTCAAGGGTTGGGGAGAGATACAATTCAATTCATAACACTAGTGTACAAGAAGGTCAAATAAATAAACTCTCTTCCTTTGTAGGATCCCCAGACTTGAGGATTATGTCTAAGGATAAGAGGAACTTTATAGTAAACAAATCATCTCCTCTTTATGTGGGCATGGTATTGTCAGTCTGAGCACTCTCCTTTGTGTGTGTGTTGGGGGTCAAAGGGGTGGAGCAGGGGTTGTTTGATTTTTGACACATTCTGTCCCTTTGCTAACAGGGCAAACTTGGAGTTTAACTATGCCAAAGGACTTCAGAAACAGGCAATTAAGCTGAACAAAGCATTACAGAACACAAAGAAAAAGTAAGTATATGAAAGAGGTAAAGTAAAATAATTCTTAAAAATAATGAACAGTGACATTTGTTCATTCCAGTTTTCTGTTATAAATGTGGCAGGTACATGATGTCAAGCATGGCTTCCAGTTCTTGAACACTTACTGTGCGCTATACAGTGTGTTAAATGAGTTTATAAATACTCTCACTTAGCCTTCAAAACCCTAGAGAAGTCTTATTATTGTCCCTACTACAGACTAAGTCTTGAGTCTTGAAGAGTTTAAGACACTTTCCCCAGACGCACAGTAAGGAGTTCCAGAGCTGGATTCATCCTATGTGTTTATGAATCTTAAGCCCACATGTGTGAAAGGTCTCGCTGATGATGGCTAACTTAGAAAACAGTGTTGTTAAGTTGGAATGTCTTGGAGTCAAAAAGTATGAATTCTGATTTATTTCAACTCTCTGACCTGCAACAAATAACCTGGTTTCTCTGTGCCTCAACTTCCTCCACGAGTAGAGGAAGTAATGATATATTCTCCATTGTGTGTATGTATGTGTGTATGTGGGAGGGTGTGCATATTAAATGAGAAAATGTGTCATTAGAACATTATTGCTGAAAAAATGTTGGTTCACATCTTCCTCAATACATTTCAGAATGAAATCAATTCCTTCTTTGGGGGGAAAGAGAAATATATTTGTATTCTAAAAATGGTCCACTAGTGATAATTTGCTACAAAGATTCTTGACTAATGCTTGCAGATGTCAGCCTAAACTGGCAATGCCAATGCAAAAGCTTCTTTTGATGGTGAATGAGAGGAAAAGAAAAAAAAGGAAGGCTTTAGGAGCTTATATTCTTATTCTTCCTTAGGCATCATCTGTAACAGCAAATACTGGCTTTAAAATTGCTCTGACTTCTGGCTCGATTTTTAGGATAGTATTTTAGTAGATTTACCAAGGAGTCAGCATAGCACAGTGGTGGAGTAGAGCTAGACTCTATTTAGACTGCCTGGGTTTAAATTCTAGCTCTACCACTTGCCAGGTAGGTGAATTAGGAAAATTTATCTTGCCTCTCAGTGTCTATTTAAAGTGGAAATAAATTGCTGTGAAGATTAAATGAGCTAATACAAACAGTATGCTTACTAGCTGAGACAGAGCCAAAGTTCCAGAAGTATTCATTATGATATTGATTTTAATTACTTCCCAAAGAATGAGAAGTGTAGGGGTATAGTGGGTGTGCCTTACTGTGTTGCAGCCCTAGCATCCAGCATGGTACTCTGTCCAGAACGTTTGGTTAATCAGGATTAGCACAATAATATTTAATAATAAACTTTAATTAAACTTTTATCTATATCCAAATCTATTACATGCTTGTATAAATGATTCAAATTATTTATATTTTAAAAATCCAATTAAGTGAACGTCAGAGAAATCAAGTGATCCATCCCTCCAAGTTCCCACTGAAAACAAAAGGGAGTGTGTGAGTTCAGACACAGACTCCACTGAGGCCAGCCCTCAGCTTCCTGCTCTGATGCCCAGCTCCTCTGAGGAGCAAATGTCAGGCTCTCTTCCCCAAAGTGTGCTTTGGTTCCTTTTTTTTATTATTTAATCTTCACGCAAGGATATGTTTTTGTTTGTTTGTTTGTTTGTTTTTTAAAATATATATACCTATTTTGTAAAATATTTTTTTATTGATTTTTTTACAGAGAGTAAGGGAGAGGGATAGAGCGTTAGAAACATTGATGCAAGAGAAACATAAATCAGCTGCAAGCCACACTGACCAAGCCAAGGATATGTTTTTTATTAATTAGGGAGACAGAGAAGGAGGTGGAGAGAGAGGGAAAGAAAGGAATATTGATATGAAAGAGAAACATGGATCTGTTGCCTCCCATATGCACCCTGACTGGGGATCAAACTTGCACCCTAGGTATGTGCTCTGACCAGGAATTGAACCTGTAACCTTTTCGTGTACAGAACAATGTTCCAACCTACTGAGCCACCTGGCCAGAGCTGGCTTCCTTTTTTAAAAAATCAACTCAATTGAGGTTTAATTTACCTGCAATAATAAGCACTTATTTTAAGCAGATGCTTTGGTCGATTTTGATGTATGTACTAGTATATACTATGCAGCTACTACCAAAATCAACATGGAGACATTTTCATCACACAAAAGATCCCTCATGTGTGTGGTCAGTCCTCCCCCACCCAGTCCCAAACAACCACTGACACTGATCTGTTTCCTGTCTTTTCTGGAATTTTCTCTAATCGGACGCATACAGTAAGTCCTTTGTTGTGCCTGGCTTGGATAAGCAGAAAACCTGGCATTCTTTGACCTAGTTCTCCCATTAAGTAACTGTAGGGTTAAACCTAAGTCATTTGAGGCAAAACCTCTGCACCATCACGATTTCAGTAAGGGCACCCATCTGGCTCCCCAGCCCCCCCCCCCCCCCCCCCCCCCCATCAAAGTCCACACAGGCCTCTGTACCTGAGGTTACTGATGCAACTGTGCTTATTATCCCGACTTTTGAAGTCTGCTGTGAGCTAGGCCTCTTCCGTACGAGAAAATAGTATCACCCGTCCTAATCCTCCCTCTGTGCTGCTAAGGACAGGGCAGTGCCGTCCTTCTGTTAAATTGAGACATTGCTCACAAGACCATAAAATATCTGAGTAGTTGTCCTAACAGGATCGAAACCCCGATGGCAAGAGCAGCACACAGGCCATGATCAGGGCTCTCGAGTCCTGTCACTTAACTTCTCTGAGCCTCAGTTTATTATCAGTGAAATGAGGAGCCTGAGAAGATTGTAAGGGCCTTCTGCCCCTAGCATGCTGTCCCCTTCCTGCTCTACGTGCCTTCTCAGCCTTCGCTACTTTATTTCCCCAATTTTCTACGGACATGAAATAGAAAATGAAAATCACGATGACAAATGCCTGAAAACTAGCAGTTTCTGTCATGAGTCCAGTGCAAATAAACTTGTTGGCAGCATTTAACACCATGGAGAAACTGAGATAAGATTAGGGATATGAGTGCAAGTACTGCATGCAATGAAGCTGACTTTCTGGGAAAATGACGCCCCCTTGTCTTTGTCTCTAGCTGTGTCGCCAGTGCCTGGGCCTGGGTCTCGGAGGGCATGAAGTCTGCAGCAGACCTGCATCAGTGAGTGCTCCCACCCCAGCCTTGCTCCAACCCCAAAGGGAGTGGTAAATATTTAATGTCGGTGTGCAGCCATACTCCACTTCAATCTGGCCGTAACACACCATTTTATTTCCCCAGAAAATAATTTGGAAAGTAGATATAAATCCTAATACTATACTTGTGTCTCTTATGCTCCATTTCCAGAAAACTTGGCAAAGCAATTGAGTTGGAAGCAGTAAAACCAACTTATCAAGTCCTGAGTGTACATGAGAAGAAGAGAAAATCAGTGAGTCAAAACCCTTCTCCCCTGTTTAAGCAAGATTTCTGTCTTTGGCTCAGGAAATAAAAGGTGATCTAAAAATGATACTAGGTTTCAGAAATTTGTCATAAAAATAAAAGGAAACCCCAAAATGTTATGTAGGAGGATGTTTGTTAAAACACCTTTCTAATGGTGAAAAGCTGGAAACTTCTTCATCAAAAATAAATGATGACAAATTCAAGCATTGGAATACTATGCAACCATTAAAGGTGTTATTATAGAAGAATTTAATGACTTGGGGATTTTTTTTTTTACTACATAGAATAAAATTAAAAAGCAGGATTAAAAATATGTCAAAATTACCTCAATTTTGTAAAATATGTGTATATATGCAAATAAAAATACCTGGAAGAATCCCCCCACCCCCCCCGACTGTTAATATAAATTATCTCTAGACAGTAGGATTAGAGGTTATTCTTATTTCATTTTTTGTACTTTTTTGTATTTCCACTGTTTTTCAATGAATAGATAATCCTCTTATAAATAAAAAATTATAAACACATTTTTAAAAAAGAAATGCTGTTCTCTGCTTATCAGCTTAGAATTAGGTAAAGGCAATGATAGTTATAAATCCTCAAACAGCCTGCAATTAAAGAAAAATAACTAAGCAATTCTTTCAGAGGCATATGGTCCTCGTGCATAGCATATTCTCTACACTATTTGTGTAGCTTTTCTGCTACAGTTTCATTTGTGCTCATTTTTCCTTCTACTGATGTGTCATACGTTGTTAAACACTTTCAAATATATTTTCAGGCAACATAGGGGTGTTTCATAAAAGTTGCTTAGCTCTGATAGGGGTGGGTCATGGGCACTATTTCAAAACCAGGTGCAGGCCAGAAGTTCTGAAGCAATGACAGGTGATCCTTGTGAAGGGAAGTAGGTCAGTAGGATGAGGGGATTTGTAAAAGCCTTGATGGCAGAAAAATGATTTTAAGAAATTTATTCGAACTCATTAAACTCAGTCAAGAAATGGAACTGATGTTTGTGTGGCCATACCTGTGTTTTTAACAGAATGGATGTTCTACTGAGGGCTAGGGTGATGGGGGAAATTTGCAGTAATTATTAGAAAGCAGTATAATCCTCTACCGTTGCAAACCAACTTAATAAAATCCAAACACAAATCTATATTTCATTCATCAATAAATATTTTACACCACATTATAGTACGATCATTACTAGCATTTCCTTAGTACTTACCACAAATTAGTCCCAGTACTATGCTCATTATCATAGGACCTTAGATAATTAATGTCATGATCCTTCAAGCTGCTGTTTTAGTTTGAAATCTTTTCTGCTTTGCCCTTCCCTCTGGCAACCCCACCATCCCTCCGACTCTCACACAAAATATAAAAGATTAGAATTTTTTTAAAAAAGTGAACTCATTCCACATTACAGCCACATACATAAAGCATGAAGTTATTTTCATTTTATTTGTTACAATAAAGCATATATTCCAAATTTAATCAACTGGGAAAAATCAAAGTGCAGTATTGCTGGATCTCCAACTGGTTGAATGATGTCTGATCTGTGGGTCTGGGAAAAGGTCAGTGGTTCAGGAACAAAGGTTCTGCCCTAACTTAAGTTCTACCTCCAGGCGGGTTGCCTAGATCCAGTTTCATCACTACTATTATTGTCTCATTGGCTGTTTAAAGTGTGTGTGGCGGGAGGGGGGGCGCGGGGGGAGAGTTGATTATGATTAAGAATTCAAACTCTTTGAAATTAAAACAATATTCACTTCAGAAGCAGTGGGACACTTAGTAAAATTAGCACTGTTAGGACTGATGCCGGTTCTCATGGTGGTAAAGGTTGAGCCACATGGAATGGTGCTGAAGAGGAAATGATGGGACTGGATGTGACACCAAACGATGCAAGATCCTCCTCCACACAGACTGTGCACATTTACGTTGTTTCCATGTGGTTATGTGTTAGAAATAATTATTTTACCAAATGCGTTCAGGCTAAATTCTGTCGAGAGCTTCTTGATAGGGGGAAAGATGGGTTGGCTACTTTTCTCAGGAAATATGTCCACTGTAGGATTTCAGCATTTCTATGAATTGTGATAGTGATTGCACTACAACTAATAAGCCAGTACCATGACTCAATAAGAAGACAGCAAAAAAAATTTTCTTTTTTCTCTCCCATAGCTTGATAATGAAGTTGAAAAGACAGCAAATCTTTTCATTAGCAACTGGAATCAACAAATTAAGGCAAGTAACACAAATATCTTCTGTGTGAACTCAGTTTTTAGGATTGAAGTTTTTTTGCTTTTGCACAAATGTGCTAATGTGTTTTAGTGTTAGTATTTCTAAGCACTAATTGAAGAGAAAAATGCTTCCTTGCCTGAGTTATTATATATCTTTCAACTCAACCAATGGAAGAGCAGGGCTCTAAATATGGTAATTTATAGCCAACACTTACATAGCATTTATTGTGTGCCAAGAGCTATATACTATGTTATCACAGCAACCCATTGTGGTATGTGACCTTGCATTGTCCCATTTTAAAGATGGCTGAGGAAACTGAGATACAGAGAGCTAAATAATTTGCCTAAGGTCGTCACAGGGCTGGTTAATGCTTGAGCCAACAAGTGTTACAAGTCGTTGGGCTCCAGGGTCACAACTCTTAATCATTCACTATACTGACCTCCTCTCTGTATAATTAGTAACTTAGGGCAAGTGGCCAATACTATCTGAGTTTTGGTTTTATCCTGTAGAAGGGCGTTTGTCTCACTAGTGAGAGTGCCAAGGGCTGGGTAGTGACACATAAAGGGAAATGCATATAAGTATTCATTCCACAAGTCTGTGGTCCACTTCTTGTGCACCACACTGCACTAAGGGGTGGTTCTTGCTTCCAAGCAATTTTAAAATTCATTGATAGGCAACATGTGCAGGAAATAGTGAATGAATTCTAAGGAAAGGAATTATGCTCTGATGTGAGAATGTAGAATATTTCATTATAGGTTCTTAAGCAGAGATAATAACAGATGGAACCCATATGTATGTGCAGAAGATTATTCTGGAACAATCCAGTTGAAGGGGAATTCATTTTGAGTAGAAAGGACTAGAGAGGGAATCTGTCAAGAAAACCCAAGGCCCTCTTTGAAAGGTCTTGTGCTCCAAAAGTTGAAATTCTCCTTTTTTATTTCCAAGGTGTCAGATCCCAAAGAGAACAGTCCCAGGTGCACAGCCACCCATGTATGTAAATAACCAGAAACGCCCTCAGAAACAGGCAGCCCCATGTCAGCCCTCGTGTTGCCCCTGAAGCTTCTGCTGAAATCAAAGGCTCCAGGAGATCAAAGACATTCCTAAGAAATGTTTGAGATAAATGAGTTTCTATACCCACAACAGAAGTACAGCTAAAAGTAGGCTCATGAGAATCACATCCACAATGCATATTTCACAGTCTCATAAACAGCATCCAGTCATTTGTTTTTAGTTTTGCTCTTGATTTTATAAGCTTTCTTAAACAGAATTTGTTTTTAAAAATCCATTCTCTAATTATTCAGCTTTCGTGGGAAATTCAATATAAGTGGACCAGAAGGGAGAAACCATGCTCCGCACTGCAATAGCTTTCAAGAACAGAAAGCATCTTTTGTTTTTCCAAGTTTTCACCAAATAATTTTTCCAAATAAGAATAGATTTTATTTTTTTATGGAGAGTGACAGAGAAATTAGAGAACGTTAAAATTCTTGAGCTGTAGTAATTGTCTCCCCAGTTACAATTCAAGGGATTCAGCATGTCAGTAATGAAGTGCAGTCTGTTCTGGGGACTCAGATGAAAAGCCTTAAAGGACCAGAGCTCTTGCCACACACTCTCATTTATCTGTGGACATGTGACCGACTGAAGGCAGAGGAAGTAGGCCTAGGAGTTTTTTGCTCCTTGAATTCCCTTTTGTGGAGACTTCATAGATTTAGAGACTTTCAGAAGCCTTTGCCTCTGATCCCTAAGGAAGGAGAGACCTGAGCCTTTCCCTTCATTATCTGGTTTTACGGTTCTTGCAATCTTGAGGTGGAGAAAACTACACAGTCTTTCAGTCAACCTGGTTCCTGAAACAGGCTGAATCCAATTCAGACTGAATTCTGTTTATTTCATCTCTGGAGCTTCACCTCCTGCCAAATTGGAACTGTTGGAATAGAAAACGATCACCTGGATCATGACCTACTGTGAGGTTGAGGCATCAACAGGATAGGGGGGCTTTGAATGTATTTTTCTTCCCAGCGCTCCCCACCCATACCCTCTTCCCACAAATGCAGGTCATGTCACAAGATGCCAGGCAAATGCCCAGCTCTAAAGCCTGGTCATCAGGTGGCACGATTCCCCCTTTGCTTTACGTTTTAAGAAAGCATCTTAAAGCAACCTCAATTGTGGCCCAGGCTGATTTAAAAGAATGACGCGGGCAGTCTTCCATGTTTGTCGTGTTATTCTTTCTTTGTGGTAGAGCCCTTCCTTCCTTCATGTTAGCTAGAATAACATTTTGGAGGCTTGCAGGCCTTTGGTGATCTAGCAAAATGTATAACCCTCTTGAGTATACCCACTGTAATGAAAAAATATACAGTGGTTCTCAGGGCAAAACATTAGCCATTGCAATATTTTAGGCAGATTTTGAGGTGAGGGCAGACATAAAGAATTAAATATACACAATCATTCAAGCTAGCATATAAACATTGTCTTGTTTCAGAACAGAATATTTTTTCTCTTGATACCCATTTTTGCTCCTTTTTTTCCCTACTTTTCTATATGTTTTTTTTTCTTTCTTTAGGCCAAAAAGAAATTAATGGAGAGTACCAAGAAGCATGAAGCACTTTTCCATCTTATAGAGAGCTCCAAGCAAACCATGACTGACAAGGAGAAGCAGAAGGTAAGGTGTCGTGGCCAGCTGGATGCATGAGGTTTGGTGACAGATGGGCTCCTGGCCCTTAGCTATGAATACAAGAGCACAGGCTAATTCCCCCTCTGTGCGGGGTCTCTGTAGAGCCTAGTGTGGCAGAGTATCAGAAGGGATCCTAAATCATTCCTGGTCCACATATATTTGTAAAAGGTATTATTGACAGATGACAAATTAAACCAGTGGTGTCCACATTTTTCAATAGGGAACGCTATTATTAAATATCTCTCAGCTCATACCCCAAATAAGTAAAAAATATATATACATATTCATATTTATCTATGTCATCTGTAATAATAGTACTTTATAAATTACTAGAGGCCTGGTGCATGAAAATTCATGTCCCTCGGCCAACCTGCTCCCTCTCACAATCTGGGAGCCCACAGGGGCAGGAGGTGACCTGGTGATTAGGGGAAGGTGATGCCCCCATCACACCTCTGCTGCTGCCACTGCTGGCAGCACAAGCCTCAGCTGGCCCTGGTTACCTGCACCTCAGGTGGCCCTGGGCAGCTGGGCAGCCGCCATCCGAAGCTTGCCTGTGCCTCGGGCTGACCCTGGGTGGCTGGGCAGCTGCCATCCAAGGCTTGCCTTGCCTGGGGCCAGCCCTTAATGCTGGGAGGCTGAGGGGACTAGGGGACTCCAGAGGCAGGCACGCCGGTGGGGCTGAAGGGACTGGGTACCACCATCTTGTGGCTGTGGGCGCTGCCATCTTTGAGGGTGTGGCAGTCAATTAGCATATTCCCTCTTTATTAGATAGGATACCAATATGTTATGAACATTATAAAAAACAAAAAAGTAGAAATGTTTGAAGGATGAGGTAAAGATGAAATAATATTTTAAATGATTAGCTAATCCTATATTTACTTAATCATTAAGTGACAGCTCCGGCATAAATTACACACTTGGGGAAAGGTTCAGATTTAACCATAGTAAATATAAATTCATGTTTCTGATAGTCCTCTTGATAGTTTTAAATGTTTTGGCCACCTTCTGGTCAGATCTCAGTAGCCCATCCCAGTTTCCGCCTTTTCATGTGGGTGAGGATGCACTCATTACCAGGAGCAGGAGAGAGCATCGGTTCCTGTGGCTTCATTATACTGATATTGTTCATATTAGCACCAAACTGCAGCTTCTTGGCAGAAATCTTTTTAAGAGATTTGTGCATTTTGTGTATATTACCCTAATTAAAGCTAGATAGTAAGTCTATAAATCCACATGACACAGACACCTGTCAATGACTACATGTCCCAGGATGTTGACATCTTTTCATGTTGTAAAATTCCCCCTCAGCCTCCAGGACACTTTAGAATCCACAGCTGTCCATGTGTTGACATCAATGTCAATTCAGATTTTAGATAAGAGTAAGCTGTAGGCAAAAATGAACACAAGCCCAAAATAGATTATCTTGCACACTTCTGTGGTATGTGCTGAGATTGGAAGGCTTTGAAATCATCAGTATCTTCTCCAAAAGATGGAGTGCCCCTAAGTCAATGCAGGCAGCACCACTACACCCCAAAACATCCTTAAAAGAAAATTGTCATTGGAAGTTTTGCTATTATTTAATCTGAAGAAACTATTAGTTGAATAACTTAAATTCATTATTAGCAAGATATTACAAGGTTCTTTCTTCACACATCAATCTTCACAGTTTGAAATAATCATAAGTATTGAAAAATGAGACAGCTTCAAAGGAGGGGAAACCACAGTATGTTTCAGTGCTAGGCACCAGGATCAAATGTGGGCATTTGAAACCTACCGTAGAAGCTGTGTTTTTTTTCTTTTTCTTTTTAAAAAACTATATTTGTATTGATTTCAGAGAGGGAGGGAGAGGGCAGGAGAGATAGAAACATCAATGATGAGAGAGAATCATTGATTGGCTGCCTCCTGCATGCTCCCCACTGGGGAATCAAGCCTGCAACGCGGGCATATGCCCTGACCAGGAATCGAACCGTGACCCACTGGTTCATAGGTCAATGCTCAATCACTGAGCCACTGCAGCCAGGCTAGAAGCTGTTCTTTCTTCCTTCCTTCCTTCTCTCAGCTTTCAGAAAGATCTAGTTGCTTTAAAAAATGTCTCCATTGAGTGACAGATTTTAATAAGGACTTTGAGAAGTGAGAAAGCAGGAGGTCTGGGTTTATGCTTCGGTAACTGAAACACTGTTTTGTGTGTTTCTTTAAAAATATATTTTTATTGATTTTTTTTACAGAGAGGAAGGGAGAGGGATGGAGAGTCAGAAACATCGATGAGAGAGAAACACCAATCAGCCGCCTCCTGCACACCCCCTACTGGGGATGTGCCCGCAACCCAGGTACATGCCCTTGATCAGAATTGAACCCAGGATCCTTGAGTCCACAGGCCGATGCTCTATCCACTGAGCCAAACCAGTTACGACTAGAAGCTGTTCTTTATTGATGTCAAGCAATCTATAATAATAAAAGTATAATATGTTAATTTAAACCGGACATCCTTCTGGATGTCCTTCCTTCCAGACAAAGCCGCAATGGGCGGGGACCAGGTCCAAGGCCCTTGCACGAATCTCCTGCATTTCCTCCCTGACTGGCCAACCTCCCCTGTCCCTCCCTGGCCCCAATCGTGCACAGGTGGGGTTCCTCAGCCTGGCCTTCACCCTCTCTCAATCTGGGACCCCTCGGGGGATGGCAGAGAGCCAGTTTCACCCGACCCCACAGGCCAGGCCGAGGGACCCCACTGGTGCATGAATTCGTGCACTGGGCCTCTAGTAAAACAATAAAAACACGGGCAGCTAAGTGGTGAATTTCCTCTTCCTTCCCTCATTAGAAGCTTCCTTGGGAGACTGAAAACTACAGTCCTCTCTTGCCCTCCTTCAGCTGGTCCTGTGACCCTAAACTTTGGTTGTCATTTACCTCACAGACCCCCACCGTCTTCATCACTTTATCTGTTAGCTTAAATTTTTAGTCCTGAAGCTAAACAGCTAAGGCAGCATTCATTTTCTCATCTCACGCCAAAGTGCCCGTGATTGCCAGCCTGAGCTGAGCTGCTCAGCAGTTCTTCCTGTTCCCCTGCTCAGCAGTCCTTGTTCTCAGCAGAAGCTGATCTAAATCTCTGTTCTCCTTGCACCTCCTTCCTCACCACCCACTCTCAGCAGACTATCTTGCCTCCTACCTCATGGAGTAAATAGAAATCAGCACAGCCACCTGGCTGCTGAAGTCACGTGTGCAATGAGACAGGCAGATTCTCCACATGCTCTGTTTCCCATCCCATCCCCTCTCTGAGACACGTCTCTTGATTATTCCCTTCTCCCCTATATCTTGGAGATGCCCCTCTCCAACAATTCCTTCCCATCAGCCTCTCAACTCCCCCCATCTTGGGAGAGTCAGGGTGACACCTTTCCATAACCCTATTCCTCTCCAGATATTATTTCCCCTTTTTACAGTAGGATTTATTGAAAGAGTTGTCTGTGCTGTGCTTTCACTTCCTCAAACCACCCCAGTCAGCTTTCCTCACTGTTCTACTGAAAGTGCTTTTGCTGAAAACAATGTCATCCTTGTTCCTAAAGCCAATGGGTATTCCCGGTTCTTACCTTATGCTAACTTGGAAGCATTAAGCATTGATGACTTCCCCAATCCAGAAACAGTCTCTTCTTTTAACTTCAGCAACCTCTCACTCTTTTGGTTTTCTTATTTGGCAATATTTTCTTAGCCTTCTTTACCGACTTCCCTTCTTCTGCCTGGCTTTTATGTACTGCTGCTCCTCATGGTTTCTCTTTGGGGCCTCATTCTGTCTTATTCTGCATGGTATCTTTGGTGTCCAACCCAATATTCTCAATATCAGGTACTCAAGAAGTAACTGGTATTCATTAAATATACTCTCATGGCTTCAACTAGCATATCTATGCTGACAATACCCACATTTATATCTTCAGCCCAAACCAGTCTCTAAACTGCATTCTGGTATATCAAATCCAACATCCAAAATTGGAACCATCACTTCCCTCTGATAAAAATATTTATTCTTGTGTTTTCTAGACCTTGGAATATCATCATTCTCCATATCCTCCCAATTCTAACTCCTAAACCAAATACTTTTTAAATTTATCTACTTGTATTTGTCCCCACTGCCACTACTCTGTCCCAGGCTGTCATGATCATTTCTTAGGTTATGTAACTGACAAGTTGGTCTCTTGACTTTCAGTGTTGCCTTTTTTCTATCTATTTCCCATATACAAGTCAAACTGACTTTTCTGAAACTCAAATCTGAGCATATTATTCTCCTTTTAAAAGCCTTCAAAGTCTTTCGAGTGACCTCAGAATAAAATACCAACTCCTTTATGTGGTCCTTAAGAGCTTCTCTGACCTTTGCCTGGTTCTCAGCATCATCTTCTGTTATTCTCCCTCTCAAACTGTGCTTTAACCTCTCTCTCACACACACACAAATTTTTGTTTTGGTATCATGCCATGCTCACCAATTCCTACTTTATTTTACATTTTTTCACACAAGGATTATTTCTGTGAGCACCCACTATGTGCCAAATCTCAGCTTATATGTCATTGTAATTCCAAGGCTAGTTTAGCTTATATAACTAAATACTTATATCATCTTGGGCTCTATCCCACAGGGTAGTAATGTGGGTCCTGGCTAAAGAAGGAGCCTGTTTAGCTCCATTTTCTGCCGGAAGCCGGTCCATCCTTGCTGCTTGACACAGTCGCTGCAGGAAAGAAACATCTGCACGGCATATGTTTCAAGGGACCTGGCGTATATAGCATACTGTTCTTAATATGTTTGCTCCCCTTAGCGCTGTGTGTTTTAACGAAGGTCACCTCTCCGAGAAAGGTTGTTTCCCCAGGTAGGGATTTTTTCCTGAAGTTAGGGAGGGGATAAAAGCCCTTCCCTAAGTGGCAGGTGGGTAGTTAATCACTTTCAGTGTAAACAATCATGCTTAAGCTACATAATGTTTACTCCCTGGATTGGAGATAAGAAACGCCTTAAAGTTTGTAATAGAGATTGATAGGATTGGACACACTGTGGCACCCAGTAAATGTTTGATGAGTATATGAAATATTTGTTCCAGGAGAAAGAAAAGAAGAAAATAAGTATGCAATCTTTGATAAATTTTAGTGAAATTTTCTGAAGAGTTCCTTAAATAAAATTTGTTTTTAAAGTTCCTGAAATAAGAATGTAAGAGTTGACATTCTTCTTTTCTATTGTTTTGGGGTTATTTGCTATAAATTTGCTAAGCAGAAACTTCTAGTCAATAGCTATATAGTGTAGGCTGATGAATGTGAGGGGTCATTTCAAAAGTAACTTTGTTCTCATTGCTGGAGGTCTGAGTATTCTCGGTAAGAATCTAAGGACATAATTTAACAAAGTATAGCCATGGCGCACTTTCAGCCCTTTCACTAAATTGTTATCAGATTAAAATTCACAAGCTCATGTTTCTATAGGTAAATGTGATCCATTATACTTGATATACAAAACCCAGTGTGTCCTGTGTAAGTCATACATCAGAGCCCAGGGACAGTTGAATGGCTAGTATATCAATTGGAATAATAAAGTGAGTGCTGTTAATATTCAGAATATTGGATGAATATTCTTTATTACTGAAACGTTAGTCAAAGTGTCCTTAAACATAAAGAGGGTCATTCTTAAAAGCCTTTGTCTCTGTCCTTGAAACTCCTAACTGCGTAAGTCAGAGGGCTCCTGAGTGCTCCTTAAACTCTGGTTTCAGGACCATTTGCATCAAAATTAACTGAGGAGGGAGTGAAAATTCAGATTTCCTGATCCTACTACAGAAGTACTGAGTCAGTATGACTACTGTGGGACCCCAAAAACCTGAAGTTTTACAAGCACCTTACCTGATTTCTAGGCATATTAAAGTTTGAGAATCATTCATGTAGTACAACTTTTTCCTTCCTTAGAGACTTTAAATTACTTGTCTGAGCATTTTGAGAATCGATTTCAGCCACTCTGGTCCAGAGAGTTTTGTATTAGTTTGATTTTCCAGAAGATTTCACAACCAGAATGGTCAATTTCGGTGACTGGCAAGAGGGGGCTCTTTGGGAAGGAGCAGATCACTGGGGAGTAGGATGCAAGGGAGGCATCTGTCAAGCTGTCCGTAACTTGCCATGAACATTGACATGTGTCTCGCTCAGGCTCTTCACTAGTAATAGTAATGCTCACTATAAGTGCTAACCCAGGTCTCAGGCAGTGTGCCACCTGCCTTACCCACATCACCTGCTTGAATCTTCAAAGCAACCCAGTGAAACAGGAGTATCAGTATCCCTATCACACAGATAAGAAAACTGGCTCATGAAGGTTAAGTAATTCACCTGCAGGACTCTCATCCTGAAATGTGATTTTGAAGTTATACTGCAGAGTTTATAGAGTGAAAGTAAAGTAAGGTTATGGGACCTTACTGGATGATAGCCAGGCCTCATCCTAGATCTAAGATATATGACCGCACATTTCTCTACCTGTCCTGATAAGAAATGCCAGGGATGACAGGATTTACCAAATACGACCACAGAAATCGTTAGTAGATTACAGTCTTGAGTTGGAGGTTCCTGATTTTATGAATGTGGGCACATCACATCATATTTAAGGACCTCGATTCTGTCATATGAAAAATTGAAAGAATTGCACTGAAAGGTCTTTTGGTTTCCTTTCAGTTCTGACATCCATTTTTTTCTGAAAGATCTTTGATTTTGTTGTCTATACTACTCTTTATGAATTTAGCTGGGAGGTGAGAAACATATCATTGGTATAAATGACATTATATGGAATTACAATGGGTTTTCATAAATGTGTTCTTGAATATGTGACTCTGATGTTTTGCTTTAGCTCCTCAATAAATTGAAAAAGTCAACTGAGAAATTGACAAAAGAAGATGAAAATTATTACCAAAAAAACATGGCCGGCTGTTCTACCAGACTGAAATGGGAAAACACGCTAGAAAACTGCTACCAAGTAAGTTATGCATTCACTTTTTTCTTCTTCCATGGAGCTTTGTGTGGCCTTGAAAGTGGAGATCGGATCTGTAGTTATATAACCTGATGATCTTTGCCCTTAGCTGTGGCCATCAGTCCTATTGTGACTTTACACAAATGACATTACTTCTTATTGTTGTAATTCCTCCATAGATAAAATAACCAGTGAATATTTATTGAGTATCATTGGCCAAGATTCCAGTCCTAAGTTCTCAATGGACATAGTAATGCTCAGCCAATTTCGAAAAGTGCTGCCAAAGGAAAATGTAAATTCAGGCTTAATGATTAGGTATTTAGAAATGAGTTTTAGGCCTGGAAGCTGATTCATACAGTATACACTTGAGAATTTCTTTGTATGTCAGACATTGTGTTGGACACTGGATATCTATAGCAATGAATAAAGTACCATTTCAATACTTGATGGGAATGTGTGCAATTTAGCAGCAAAGAAGATATACAAAGGAAGAATTCAGTCACCCAATAAAACTCAAAAGGTATGAACATGCAAATCATGGAAGGGAAAATCAAATTACTAGTTAACATATGAAATGATGCTTACCCATTTGGCAAAAATTTTATTTACTTTATTATTTTTTTTCTTTTTAAAAAATGTATTTTTCAGTTACAGTACATTTAGTAAACATTTTAAAGTGATGATATGATAATTTAGAACTAAATACCTAGGGTGCTTGTTATGATTCGGATTCCTGAGCACCTCCCTAGACCAGGTGGGTCACAGAACTTCTGAATTACTTTAGGACAGGGTCCAGGTGATTGCTAGGATACTAAAGTTTGAGAGTTCCTGCTCTATAAAGAGCATATTTCTTTCATCAGTTTGTTGAAGGCAAGCTCCTCAGGTAATGTAAACTAGAAGGCCAGGACAGCAGTAGGAACTGAATAAAGAGTGTGAATTAGCCTGGCCATTGTGGCTGGGTTGGTTGAGTGTCAATCCATGCACCAAGAGGTCACCTTTTCGATTCCCTGTCAGGCACATGTCTGGCTTTTGGGCTCAATCCCCAGTATGGGGTGAGCAGGAGGCAGCCGATGAATGTTTCTATCTTTCCCCCTCCCCCTCTCTCTCTAAATTCAATAAGAACTTTTTTTAAAAAAAGAGTGTGAATTACAATGATGTCTTGGCCTCAGACAGGTTCTAAATCTGCTGTTTCTTGGTAACTCTGATAGCACTTTCTTCGTATGTGCTACATCACACTAGAGGACCGTTTTAGGTCCTTCTTGAGTATCTTGCTTTTCTACAGCCTTTTTTATTTTAA
>NW_006293001.1:8351890-8352422 GCF_000327345.1 Myotis davidii
GATTTTTTACAGAGAGGAAGGGAGAGGGATAGAGAGTTAGAAACATCGATCAACTGCTTCTTGCACACTCCCTACTGGGTATGTGCCCTCAAGCAAGGTACATGCCCTTGACTAGAATCGAACCTGGAACCCTTGAGTCCACAGGCCAACACTCTATCCACTGAGCCAAACCAGTTAGGGCACAAATGCTTTTCAAATGATTCTTTTCTACCCTTTCTTTGTGAATGCCAGATAACCCTCTGCATCCACCTCTATGCCTTTGGGCTGAAAAATCCTGGGGAAAGCATGCAATTTAAATAAATTCTAATGGAAGATAAATAGGAGACATGCCAAATCACATTCCTGTCCTGAAAATCTCCCCACCACAGTTTGGATATGACATAATCAAGAGGCACAAACAGGACAATTTGCTCAGATGGGTGATTTCAGTTTTCCATGCCAACTGGCTGATCTCACCTCATTTTCCATTCTTTTCAGAACATCCTGGAGCTGGAAAAGGAAAGAATTAAACTTTTATGTAATAACCTGAATA
>NW_006293001.1:8353511-8380007 GCF_000327345.1 Myotis davidii
TTGGTTGAGTGTCAATCCATGCACCAAGAGGTCACCTTTTCGATTCCCTGTCAGGCACATGTCTGGCTTTTGGGCTCAATCCCCAGTATGGGGTGAGCAGGAGGCAGCCGATGAATGTTTCTATCTTTCCCCTTCCCCCTCTCTCTCTAAATTCAATAAGAACTTTTTTTAAAAAAAGAGTGTGAATTACAATGATGTCTTGGCCTCAGACAGGTTCTAAATCTGCTGTTTCTTGGTAACTCTGACAGCACTTTCTTCGTATGTGCTACATCACACTAGAGGACCATTTTAGGTCCTTCTTGAGTATCTTGCTTTTCTACTGCCTATTTTATTTTAAAAAAACCACACACACAATATAATGGAAAGCAATAATTCATTACGTGAGATATGGACTTTTCCTTTGCACAGTGGAATTAATCTCAGCCTCTTTTCATGAGTGAACATAGATCATTTTAATGATTTCCCTGAGATGTAATTAAAATCTGTTAAACATTACCATCTCCATCAAGAGACACTGGTTATTCTAGTCTCAAACTGATGCTAGTGGTTCAGGCCTTGCCAAAGTAAAGAAACAGCTGCCCACTGGTGATGCAATGTGTTCCTAATCCTGGCTTTTCTTTTCTTTCCTGACCTTTGCTCATCATGGCGCTAAGCTAGAACAGCTGCTTTCTATGTCCTTTTCTGTCCTGGAAAGTCTCTTGCTTTTGAAGTTGTCCCACTTGAGGTCCAAACCACTGAGCAGAATTTGTGTTGTGTATTTGTTAGGGGGCATATGGTTTCTGCCCTTTGAGGAAACAATATGTTCGGTAGGCTGCTCTTCACGGTCTTTAATCCTGTATCTGGGAGAGCAAGAGCACCTGGCCACATTCAAATGGCTGGTGCCTGCAATTTTGGAGAAAGACTCCGGGGACCAATACCAGAAGCAAAGACAAATATTTGGTGCCCATTGACTTACAAAAATTGTACAGGTTCTAACTCCACAAAGAAGGTAGGTGGCCACGGGGAGCAGAGCTCCAGACTTTCTGATTCAAATGTCAGGACACTTGGCACAGGATAAAAATTTGCATGTGATTGACAAAGATGTTCATAGTTATTGCCTGAGCCTCTATACTGATAAACAAAATGTGGTATATGTGTGCCAAGGAATATTATTCAGCCGTTAACAGGAAGGAAGGCCAGGACAGTAGTAGGAACTGAAAAAAATGAATAAAGAGTGTGAATTAGCCTGGCCACTGTGGCTGGGTTGGTTGAGTGTCAATTCATGCACCAAGAGGTCACCTGTTTGATTTGATTTGTCCCTTTTTGTCTGGCTTATTTCATTTAGCAAAAAGTCTTATCCTGTGGGATAAAAAGGGACAAATACTGTATGATTCCTATTATATGAGCTAACTAGAGTAGTAAAATTCATAGAAGACAGAAACTAGAATGGTGGTTGCCAGAGGGGCTAAAAATGGGAGAATCAGGAGTTATGGCTTAATGAGTACACAGTTTCAGCGATGCAAGATGAAAAATGTTCTGAAAATAGATGAGGGTGATCATTGTCCAACAATGTGAATGTACTTAATGACACTGTACTACACATTTAAAAATGGTTACAATGGTAAATTTTATGTCATGTAAATTTTTCATAATTAGAAAACGAGTAAATTTAAAACTTTTTTAAAAAATATATTTTATTGATTTTTCACAGAGAGGAAGGGAGAGAGATAGAAAGTTAGAACATCGATGAGAGAGAAACATCGATCAGCTGCCTCCTGCACATTTCCCACTGGGGATGTGCCCACAACCCAGGTACATGCCCTTGACCGGAATCGACCCCGGGACCCCTGAGTCCGCAGGCCGACGCTCTATCCACTGAGCCAAACCGGTTTCGGCTAAAAAATTTTTTTAAATGACTGTATACTATACGTGAAATAACAACAGAATGCGAATGCAGTCTGCTCAGGAGTATAAAGAAACGGCATGCTGGATCAGGACAGTGGGCCCTGCAGGTGTGCCACAGAGTCAGCATGGGAGAAGCCAATAAGCTTTGTGATTCCCCCGCCCCCGCCTCCCCCCCCTGTCAGAGACTTAGAGATGTAGTCCATCCTTCTTGCTTCCTATGGTAATGTTACCCACCAATTTGCCCAAAACCTTCTTCATAAAAGACTATTGCTGGGTGGCAGTTACAGGAGAAACCAATCCTCTGGGTGAAGGAGGAATGCCCAGGTCTTGCCCTTACAAAAACAGGATGAGGAGCATGTTAGCTTAGACACCGGCCACCTCCGTCAAAGCCGAAGTCCTCTAGGTACATACCAAGCTGCCCCCACAGGCTGGGGAATCCCCTGTATACCACCTGACCCAGATTTCTCCCACAATGCCTAGCTGCTGAACTTCTTTGAGCTCCCTCAAAACAATCAGCTAGCAGTGAGTGGCAAGAATCCAATCGCTAACTTTTCTAAAGTGTTAAGGGCTAACAAGGTAAGGTGACCTCCCTCGCTTTCTTATTTACCCTTCCAGCTAAAAGGTATGAAACTCCCAGAGTGGAATTCTTATCATTTCACTCAAAATGGGGAGGGTATGTTCCCACCTTTAAACAGTGGTCTCTGACCCCCAGGCTTAATTTTAGGCCAGAATTATGAATTGATCGGACTTTGGGGTTCTGCTCGTCAAATAGTTTCCTGAAGCAGAGAATTTGTGCCTCATCTTTGCCCCTGCAGAGACTAGCAGAATGCCTTCTATGACTGTAAACAATTCTAGAAATATCTAGTTTCTGACTACATTTTGGAGATATAGACATGGGTTTTACTGGGCTTCATTCTCTTTCTCTGGAACTCACAAATACTTTTCTTTTTCTTTTTTAAGGTATATATATTTTATTTTAAAAAATATATATTTTATTGATTTTTTACAGAGAGGAAGGGAGAGGGATAGAGAGTTAGAAACATCGATCAACTTCTTCTTGCACACTCCCGCCTCCTGCACACCCCCTTCTGAGGATGTGCCTGCAACCAAGTTACCCTTGAGTCCACAGGCCAACACTCTATCCACTGAGCCAAACCAGTTAGGGCACAAATGCTTTTCAAATGATTCTTTTCTACCCTTTCTTTGTGAATGCCAGATAACCCTCTGCATCCACCTCTATGCCTTTGGGCTGAAAAATCCTGGGGAAAGCATGCAATTTAAATAAATTCTAATGGAAGATAAATAGGAGACATGCCAAATCACATTCCTGTCCTGAAAATCTCTCCACCACAGTTTGGATATGACATAATCAAGAGGCACAAACAGGACAATTTGCTCAGATGGGTGATTTCAGTTTTCCATGCCAACTGGCTGATCTCACCTCATTTTCCATTCTTTTCAGAACATCCTGGAGCTGGAAAAGGAAAGAATTAAACTTTTATGTAATAACTTGAATCAGTACACCCAACATATTTCTGTTTTTGGCCAAACCCTGACCACAGTGAGTAGTAAAGATGTCTCCATTTCTGGGATGCATGGTAAGAACTAGCAGGGAACACGTCTTCAGCAACCTCCTTCTGCTTCCCTTGGCTTTGCAGTGCCACATGCACATTCACGGGGCCATCAGCAAGATCGATGTTGAAAAGGATATCCAGGCTCTCATGGAAGAAACTGCTATTTCATCTACAGAAAATAAATCTGAGTTCCTATTAACCGATTACTTTGTAAGTATGGATGGAAGGAAATTCCATTAATGGGGAACCTTATTCAGGTACTGAGGGATTCCTTAAAAAAAAAAAAAAATTGAGAACAATTGTAAAGGAAATATCTTGTGTGTTTTTAATGGAAAATATTGATTTTTTTTCCCACGGTTCAGATAAATTAAAAACAGTGTGGTTTATAAATAGGCAAAGGAAACATGTCTGGAAGGGAAGAAAGTCAAGGGTTTTCTACTGAATCTTCATACTTGGTCTTCTATGAGAATAATGCCAGGCACACATGTTTCATGACCTGTAAATAATCACTGTCTCTTCTTGGTTGCTATTGCTGTATAACAAATCACCCCCAAACTTTATGGCGTAAAGCAAGCACTTATTATCTCACAGTTTCTGTGGGTCAAGAATCCAGGTGTGGCTTAGCTGGGTGCCTCTGAGTCCCTCAGAAGACTGCAATCAAAGTGTCAGCCAAACTGCAGGCATCTCAAAGCTCTACTGGGAAATGAACCGCTTCTAAGCTTACTCATGGCTGGAGCAGGCCTCTGGCTGACTGTTGGCAGGAGATAATATTTCCTTGCCAGGTGGTTCTCTCCTTAGGGCAGCACACATGTCAGCCTGCTTCCCCCAGAATTTTGATCCAAGAGAGACAAAGCCAGAATGCTCAAGACAGAAGCATAGTCTTTTATTAGCTAATCTCAGAAGTGATATCTCATCATATTTTATCTGTTAGAAGCAAGCCAGTAAGTGCAGCCCACGCTCAAGCTGCGGGGATTACACAAAGGCATGCATCCTAGGAGGTGGGAAGCGCCAACATTCTTCATGGTCCTTTCCTTTGAAATGCTTGGACCAAATCACAGAGGCTAATTTTGAGGGGATTTGGATGACTCTACTATGTCATCTTTGTTAAAAACAGATCAGTGTCCCTGGTCAGAACCCAGGCATCTTGTTTCTTAGCTATCTTGGAGTAAATTCTTTGTCTTCTGAATTCCTGACAACTCTTCCCTGGGCCTCTGCTAGATTTCATTCAGACTTCAGGGGCCATATTGGGAAGCTTATATTTGTCTGCACATAGATAGGACCAACTCACTGGTCATGTCCTCTTATAGGATTAAAAGAGTAGCCAAAGTCAATATCCCAGGATCCACACTCGGGGAACAAGAGATGAGGGAAGAAAGAAACGCAATTAGATCTGGGCACAGCAGTGAGCCCAGCACCTGGGAAGGCGACCAACCTTTCCTTTCCCTTCCTTCCAAATAGCATCATGTGACAGCTATTTCTAAAATGAATCCTTTTTTTTTTCCCTACCTTGGCAAAGGCAAAGCAAATTAACAATAGCAATGTCTTTTCAAAGCAGAAGCAGAGGCAGACACTGGAGCAGAAAGGGAGATTGGATTATAATAGGAAAGTGCTTTCTTTTTTTTCTCTTCTTCCAAATAGTGTAGGTGATCCCTGGGATGAGAAAATATACAATAGAGTATATCTATTACTTTATTAAAAGGCTAATAAAAATGTCCCTATAGACCAGCGGTTCTCAACCTGTGGGTCGCGACCCCTTTGGTGGTCGAACTACCCTTTCACAGGGGTCGCCTAAGACCATCCTGCATATCAGATATTTACATTACGATTCATAAAAGTAGTAACATTACAGTTAAGAAGTAGCAATGAAAATAATTTTATGGTTGAGTCACAACATGAAGAACTGTATTTAAAGGGCCAGAAGGTTGAGAACTACTGCTATAGACTAAAAAATCAATAAAATAAGGGTCATTCTCCTTGAAAGTTTGACTAGGCTCCTATCTATATATATAAAAGGCTAATATGCAAAGTGTCCCCTCAGGAGTTCCACTGGGAGACCTGGAGTTTGATTGCTTGCTATGACATGGACTGGCCACCAGGGGGTGGCACAGAATGAAGGAAGGCCCCAGCCAGCAGCCGGGGAAAGAAGGCCCTGGCTGGCAGCTGGAAGGACCTGATTGGCTCTGATCACTGGTCAGGGCTAGGGACCCTACCTGTGCATGAATTTCATGCACCAGACCTCTAGCTGAAATATAAGGAGGCAGCCATGATAGGTTATCTTTAATTGATGTGCTCATGGAATTTTTGGTTTCTATGAAATTTCAGCGCACCAGAACTAAAGACTACACGTCTGTTGTTTAAGAGAATGGACTGTATCTTCAAGTGGAAAAATAAGATTTTCTTAATAGCCTTAAGGCAAAATGCCTCCGAAGTCTGACTTTATAGTCATGGCAGTAAGTATAGAGGGACTTCTATGTAGTGCTATGAAATTTATGTGGGCAAGAGGTAAGACAGGAGAACAATCCAAGTACAAATATTGGAGGGCTGATGACCAGTGTGAAAATATTTATAAGGTCACTGTAAAGGCCATGTTCAAAGATGGAATCCATAGTTTTATATGCCTCTTCCAATATTAATCTTCTTTCTAACAAATATTTGGAAGAGAGGAGGAATTTAAGAAAGCTTAAGGATAGTAGTAAACTCCATCCTCAAGTTGAGCCAGTAGTGATCTATCCTTAGAGACACATTTTTGAGCAATAGGTGTCCCAAGCAGACCAAGTGAAGTCTTAGACTGGTCTGACAGCCAGATTATAATGTGTGCTCCTCCAGCAAGGAAGGACAGGCTTGGAGTTAGGGATCCTTGTGGTTTAGTCAGATCTCCTGGGGGTGTGACGTCACCTTGGGCTCTAAAGAAACTTTTTATAATTATGCAATACACAATATGTAAATAAAATATTTTTACCTGTACATTACATTTTATAAAGGCTATTCATGTTGCTGTAAATCCTCAGCTCCCCTTTCTTCATGACAATCTATCTAGAGCTAACCTTCCGCCAACATTTGGGATCCCAGTTTGTCACTTTCCCTATCAGATAAGTCCTGACTCCCTGACTCCTTCACTTCCATCTTTAGTCATTAGTTTCCTCTCTTTCTCCACAGGTTTCTCTCCCTCTGCTATGTGTACAGCCACCTTTCCATCTGACCCTAACATCCCCCATTTATATTCAACCCTTGAAATATGTATGTGGAAGTTCAGATTTTGTTAATGGTTTCTCCTAGCCTATGTGATAAAACCCCTACTTCTTTCTGCCCCCAAATCTGGCCTAACCTACCCAGACAACTTTTTCTTTCACGGTGTTTGCTTAAGCAACTGGTCTATTTACTGTTCCTGATACAGTTCTCACAGTCCTCCCTCTGTCCTTTGCTTGAGCCAATTCTTCTTCCTGGGGCACCCTTTGTCCTCCTTCCCCTTGACAGAAAAATCCTGGTTTAGTCTTATAGCCTCCTCACAGCTTTTGTGCCCGGGCCCTGGCCTTGGTGGGCCACACATTCCTGTCTGCTCCATTCATCAATGAACGTGGCCTTGAATTACTAGGTCTCTTATGTTACATTTCAAGGCCTAATTATAAACCCACTCCAGGAAGAGCATTTGTGTTTTTGTTCAGGCATCCCCAGTAGCCAGCAACACAGAACACAAACATTTGCTCAGCTTGTTAAGCAATCCTAGCTTGAGGCATATATGTGATACTACATGGGGACTGTTAAAAGACTTTAACTTGAATAAAGATAGAGAGCAATGAGTATACAACAAATACGTTTACTTATCAAGTAACTATGAAATAGCTACAGTAAGGCTCATCCTTCAAGAATAAGTTGTTCTAAGCTACTCTGATCTCAGGACTACTTTCTATTATTTCAGTCCCTCCTTATCACTAGCAAATAAAGAGATTATATCTTTTTGAACCCCAATTAAAAAAAAAAAGAATAATTTGTTCTAAAGAAAGTGCTCAGCTAGGTACTTACAAGTTGTGAACAAGGAGATGATTTCTTATTAAGCAGGTCTCAGTTACCGGCTTTTTTTTTTTTTTACTTTTTTCTTTCAGTTAAAATTAAATAGTCAGTGACAGTCTCAGTGCAACTTGGAGAGAAAACTTTTTTTTCCCTATTAAGTTGTTAAATATCCTTTTTCTTCCCCTCAAGGAAGAAGATCCTAACAATGCAATGAATAAAGAGAGACAAAAGTCTTCAATAAAATCAAAACTGTTGAGACTGCAAAGAGATATTGAAAAAGCCTCAAGCGACCGGGAAGGTGTGTAATATGTCTGTGAACAGCCTGATAAGGGAAAGTATTTTCATTGAGAGTTGGAGAATACTGCTTTTGCTGACTGACACAGGGATTATCTCCTTTAAAGAATCTCATGTCAAACCTAATTTGTATGAATAAAGAAAAATTTTTAAAAAAGAAAGGAGAGAATAAAAAACCAAAAACGATACTTTGGTCTATCTGTGAGAGCTATATAAGTTCTATACCACCTTTTCCAGAAAGATAGCATTTTTAAAAAATATTTTTTTGTTGATTTCAGAGAGGGAGAGAGTGAGAGAGAATCCTCAATCGGTTGCCTCCTGCACGCCCCACACTGGAGATCAAACCCACAACCCAGGTTTGTGCCCTGACCAGGAATTGCACCATGAGCCCCTGGTTCGTAGGTCAACACTCGACCACTGAGCCATGCCAGCTGGGCAGAAATGTAGCATTTTACCATGTTTCTGGCATTGCTGGAATGAGGGGCAATTCATTTGGTTTAAAACATAGTAAACTGTGCACAGGGCTTTGGGTTTTCTTGTCTGTTTCTTTTTATTTTTTTTTTCCATGCCTCTGATTCCATTTTATTCACCAGTTCATTCTGTTCAATAGATTTCTTATTCATTTATTTTGATTTTTAGATTCAATTGTTGATAGGTCTGTTTCTTTTTAAACTAACGCTCTAAATGGTGTAAAGATCATTCAGATTAAATCCCGTTCTTAGAAGGGAGGCCTGTTAGAATGGGAAACCTCTCTAAAAGGATGCAGATAATAAAAGTGACTCCCCACTTGTGACCGTGACATGTACAGCTTATTTTACATGAACCAGAACTACCGATTGCAATGGAGCACTTGACAGGAAATCCAAGAAAGCAAAAGTGTTTCCACATGTAAATATCATAGCCAGGGAAAGGCTAACCCTGTGGTAAATGTCAGGAACCCACCAGGAATGGTCAACAGGGAGGATTCATGAACTCATCTTGGAAAAATATCAGTCAGGACTCTTTAAGCACCAACCAGCGTTTCTCACATTTCATTAAATGAAGGTAAAGGTCACCCATTCAGTAACAACTACCTACAGAAACAGCTCCAGCCATTTCGGAAATCCTTCTGGGCTCCGCTGTGTCCCCCGAGAGCAGGAGGATCGTGACCGAGAACATGATTTCATTTTCAGGACTCCGGCGAATGCTGAAAGCTTACTCCAACAACTCCTTCTCAGACCCAGAGAGCCAGAAAAGCACAGCAGCCCTAATGGAGGAGGTAAATATTGGCAGAGCACAGTTTCCTAGATTTAATGATGAAAGTTATTTTTAGAACGCTCGTTTGCCAGCCCATTTGGCCGCTGTTTGCCTTTCCTTTCTCATGACAGAACAATCTAGTCTGAGGCGTGTAGGGTCAGGTCCTTCGCAAGGAGCTTGAGGGATCTGGAAAAATCCGAGTATTTAGAAACATTTGCTTCAGTTTCTTCCTAGGGGGCGGGGAAAGTGCCTAAAATAGAGTTTTCTAAAATAGAATGATTCCTTCAGAGTCTGGAAACTGCGGCTTCTGCGCATGGGCCAAGAAGTTTCTATCGCACTGTGCATGCGCGCCGCAGGTGGTATTTTGTGGAAGAGCCACACTCAAGGGGCCAAAGAGCCGCATGTGGCTCGTGAGCCGCAGTTTGCCAACCACTGCTCTAGGAAAAGGGTCCATTGTTTCGCTCAGCATTTTCTGTGTATATCTGCATATGAGTTGAATGTGTAATTTTTTAGATTTCTTTGTCATTTTGGAAGTTATCCTGATATACTTTTACCCATGCAGTTGTGCCTCATTTTCTAGAAACTTACTCACAAGGCCAAATGATGTATCCACAGACCATTTTGAAACTAGACCTGATGCAAGCAAACGCCTATAAACTGTCATCAGTGTTAGCAGAACTTGAACAAAGACCTCAGCCCAGCCATCCTTGTAGTAACTCCATCTTCAAGCGGAAAGAAAAGGTAAAAATTTAAGAGATTGGTTATAATTTCTTAACTAGGCTTACTGGGTGAAGTGGTATAAGTAGCATCAGAGCAAAAAAGCTGTAATGAATTATGTATGCCACATGTCCTAAATCTCAACTGTAGAATTTTAAAAAAAATTAGTTTTATTCCTTTGAGAGGAGTAACAAGAGCTAAACACAGCTGAATACATTCTTTGTATATTAAACACAGGGAGTTAAAAACCCTTTGGATTCTTTCTTCTTCCTACTCATACCTTAATTTTATCCTTTGTGCTTTTATAGTAAACTTTTTATTAAATTGAAATTTTATATTCATACAGACCTGAATCATAAGGTTTATGATATGCATTAGTCTCATCCATTTATTATACCACATAATGTAGAAAATGCATGAGCACAATTTTTAAAAATCACATACATATATTTTCCCAGTGTTACCCTCTTTAGGAATTGGTGGTGAATAGTGACTATGCATGGATTAACTGCTGCTTGTAGATGTTTTCCATTGTCTATCAGAAGGGGGTGCTATAACCATCTTGTTATAAAGAGACAAATTTCTTTCTAAGAGACTCTAGAGCTGGAAAATGGTCTCAATCAAAAAAGAAAGGAAGGAAGGAAGAAAGGAAGGAAGGAAGGAAGGAAGGAAAACAAAATGGTCTCAATCATTTAGACAGAGCCATGTAATTCATTTGCATTAAAGCCAATTAAGGTTGAATTTTATTATTTTGCCTATGTACAGGTCAGAATTGCAATATGCTAATTGTCTAATTCTGAAAATATTAAGGCTTTAGATACAAGAAAGCTCTATATAAGAGTTTAGGAATGTAGTTAATGCTTTATATCCTCCTCCAAAAAAATTATAAATTCCTAAGGAAAACAGCTACAGAAGAATTATATTTCATGAATACTTGAGTTATTAAAAATAACTGTTTTCAAAAATATTTATTTGAACAGCAGCAGACCCATAGTTATGTAAGAATATCTCGGCCTTTTCTGATGAAGAAATTACAGACTGCTGTAAGAAGGGCATCCTCTGGTGGGCAGAGCAATCCCAGTTCTTCATGTGCAGGTAATCCCATGCCCAGAATAATTTTGGGCCAAATCCTATCAGTAAAGCACATTGCTATATTTACTTATTTCTTTTTATAGCCACAATGATATATATCCGCTCAAAGAAATCTACATTTAAATTAAGACTGATTAATTTGTTAGAATGTGTAGCTTTCTGTGCAAAAAGTGTGAAGGAGCCAAGAAGAATGGAGGCTTGGGAAAAGAATTTTATGAGGTGGCTGGTTGCATGTGATTCAGACAGCCTGCAATTTACAGTGCACACGGTCACCCTAAGCCATTGGGAGGAGCTCGGGGAACCGTCTCCAGAGCCTCCTCCAAACCTCCATGTGAGAAGCATGCTGGTCCCAGGGCCTGCTTCCCCCATTTATTCAACTACCTGACTTGAGTCACTTGTCCATTCACACTCTACTGCCTCTTGGTGTTTACCTTTCAATACATACACACACGCGCGTGCACATTATTGTCCCTCATAGTTCAACTATACTCACCATAACCTTGACTCTGTAGTTTCTTGATTAGAAATTGGTCAAAAGCAAAAAAAAAAAAAGAGTTTCAATAAAGCCCAGGACATTATGGTCCACATGTATATTAGAGTCTCACTGTGGCATTGTTTGGAAAACGGGGATGATGATAAGAAGCACATAGTCAAAGTGTCCCCATCTATACCTGAATGACAAAACTTGTGTATGTCTTCCAATACATGCATACAGCAAAGCATGCATACCACACATATCAGCCAACCGCTGTTAAGTTCATGTGGAAAGCAAGTAATTTTAAATTATCTTTATGATTATTATTAAAATCATTCTTTTCTCCAGGCTTATTTCCTATATTATGATGTAATTGTTGATTATATAACATATACAATCCATGTACAGCAAGCATGTCAAACTCAAAGGCTAGCACGGGCCCAATAAACAAGGTTTAAGTTCATGTGGGCCACACAAAAAACAAAAGCTTCAATTCAACTTACCAGACACTGAAAAACTGCACAATAAGCGTAACGCAAATAAATCTATTTTTTTCTTGTTCTCCGAAAGCGAAATATTTCCTGTTGCGCACACCAACCAAGTCAGCCCAAGACTAATGACGCGGCAATCACCTGCTGAAATATTTGCTGCTGGTATTAGTGGAGACCCAAGACTAATGACGCAGCAATCGCCTGCTAAAATATGTGCTGCTAGTACTAGTGGAGAGAAATGGTGCGCCTGCCCATAAGGCGCATAAGGGAAATGAATGCAACACGATTATAGCAATCAGTCATTAGTGAACGTTGTAGTTCGTTATTAATAATTATGTACAACAGGATATTGTAAAAATTAAGTTACAAAATTTTTATTAAAACATTTCTTACATACCGTTATATTGGCTGGGCCATAAAAATATTCATTGTGAGCCGCATAACAGGCTGCAAGTTTGACATGCTTGATATACATAGTAGGTATATCATAAACAGTTACTGAATCAAGGAATAAATAGTTTATAAAATTATAAACTTTTCTTTTGAGAAGACTTCGATCTATTTAAGCTCTGCACCACACTGCTAAATAACCAGAGCTCCCTATCCTCTTCCTCTTGCTTACTGACACAGCATTGGTAATTAAAACTTGATCCAACTTTCAGCCTCCAGTGTGGCCCAGCACGGCAACATTCTTTGCAAAGCCTTATATTCTTTTCAAGCCAGGCAAGATGATGAATTGGATTTGGAAGTAGGTAAGAATCATTCTCAAATGTTTAATTGCCTTCCCCTGCTGAAATCCTTAATTTGAATAAAACTTCTGACTTAGTACAGTAGCCATACCACCATGTCAACTTAGTTCAGGTTTACAATCACCTTTCTTAGAAGATAAAGATACAATACATAAAAGAAATAGCTAACATCTGTTCAGTATTTACTGTGTGCCAGACATTATTGCAAGCCCCCTGTCCAACTTAATATTCATAAAACCCCTTGAAGTGGTTATTGTTATTTATTCCCATTTTATTGCTGAAGAGACGGAGGCATAGAAAGGGTAAGTACTTGGGTAAAGTCACAGGCAGTGGCGGTGCAGGGTTTGAATGCAGAGACTCAGTCATGCTTACTCACAGTGCCACATGGGGGTAGAACGGCAGTCATGGAAAGTCATTAGAGAGGTGGTCTCACCTTTTCTAAAAGCTAGCCATGAAGGAATGTGAAGTGACTTCCTCTCATGGCTTAGTGTCAGAGCAAGTTCTAGAACCCACGGCAAAGGAACCCCAGCTCATGTTTCTCCCACTTATCTCTCAGGAAAGTGTTCTATGACCAATCTCAGGAAGCAAGCCCCTTCTCTGTGTCACAGATTTTTGTTTCACATGGAAAGATATTACCTAATGGCTTATATCCACATTGTTAAAGAAGGAAATGTCGCCAGCCTCAGCTTTCTTGGTGTGTCCAGTTATTGACCACATTGGGATGTGAAAGCTAAAGCAGGGGCCTGGAAAAGAAACAGTTGGTGAGGAAAAGAAACAGCCTGGAAAAGAAACAGTGTGTCATAGGAAAAAGCTTTTATCCGTGAGCAGGACGTGGCACCCAGAACCCACGGAAAATCAGGATGGATTTTTGCAGCCACACATTTGCTAATGATCAGTGGGAGCTTCCTTTTCGTTTTGCCAATCGAATTTTTCCAGGCAATTACTCTTCCTTCTACCGCCAAAATTAGTAAAGACACAACCCCCCCAAAAAAGGAAATAGAAAGTAGACCTTCTCTTCCATTCTTCTTAAGTCAATGTTGCCTTTATTTAAAAGTTTTAAGTGTTATAGAAGTCGCTTCATTATTCACCATGTCATCCTGAGGGTACCTATGGCAGTAAGTATGTAAATGAAATGCTCTATTCCTGCTTTCCATATTCATAAAACCATTTCCCAGATGCCGTCTAGAACCCAGGGTACTGAGTTTGAGTTATGTAGTTACACAATAAATGGATCATCTTGCTTGTCTTTAGTTCTTCCTTGACTGCAAAGCCTATCCTTATACGTCATATCCTAAATGAGATCTAAAAATGCAATGAGGGGCTCAGGGAAAGTGGCAGTAAGATTTTAAATTATCCCTTTAAATTTCTGTTATAGATTTTGTCAATCTGCTGACCTGAGAACTTAGGCTGAAAATGATTTTCTATGAGAATAGTGACTTATGACTGAGGAGAGACAGAAGAGGGGTTACCAGTCTCCTTTGTTTTAAGAAGAAAATGACTGGGGAACAGAATGAAAGAAAGACTAAACATATTACCTTAGAACAGTGGTTCTCAACCTTCCTAATGCCGCGACCCTTTAATACAGCTCCTCATGTTGTGGTGACCCCTAACCATAAAATTATTTTCGTTGCTACTTCATAACTGTAATTTTGCTACTGTTATGAATTGTAATGTAAATATCTGATATGCAGGATGTATTTTCATTGTTACAAATTGAACTTAAAGCATAGTGATTAATCACAAAAACAATATGTAATTATATATGTGTTTTCCGATGGTCTTAGACGACCCCTGTGAAAAGGTCATTCGATCCCCAAAGGGGTTGCGACCCACAGGTTGAGAACCACTGCCTTAAAATGATGCTCATGCTAAAGTAGCTTTGGGATCCTGAAGGAAGTGGGCAGGAGGCAGCTGTAGAGAAAGGACTCTCTCAAAAGGCAAGGAGAGCCAGAGGATTTGGGCATCAGGTTAAACTTCGGGATTACTAATATCAGAATAGCGTTTTTTAAAATAGAGAATTCAAGAAGAACCATGTGTTTCTGAGGAATTCTATTTATTTGAATCATAGCTTTAAAAAAGTATTGTCTTCAAATTGATATTTTATTAATGCTACCTAAGTTTGGAATGAGGAGTTATATTTCTGTGCAAAGCTATTAAGTGAAACATTGGTCTGTGAAGCTGTCACATTTAAGGGAGAGAGGCTGCCTTAATCTAAAGAAAAGTCTGGTAGCAAAGACATAGTAGTCAACATATCAAACAATTGCAGACACCAACATGAGAAACCATTAAAGCATAGACACTAAGAAAGGGCTTGGTGACCACCCATCAGCTATATTCAAAGTGAGCCAGCCAACATGAAGATGCCTGTTCCAATGTGATTCTGTTTTGTTTTGCTTTGTTTTTAAACATGTGTGTGTGTTATTATTGCTTTCAGAGAGGAAGGGAGAAGGATAGATAGAAACATCAATGATGAGAGAGAATCATTGATCGGTTGCCTTCTGCACGCCCCCTACTGGGGATCAAGCTTGCAACCCAGGCATGTGTCCTTGACTGGAATCAAACTTGGGACCCTTCAGTCCGCAGGCCCACACTCTATCCACTGATCCAAACTGGCTAGGGCGTCATTCTGTTTTTAATCAAAATATATTATGCCATAACTTAGCTGTCCATTATCTTACTCTTTTTAATATGCTCTGCATTATGCCTGATTCATCCAGAGGTGGTTAATAAAGTTGGCTTCATCTGAATCACCTGCAGAAACCAATGCTATCAGGTATCTCCTTGAAAGCAGGCTCTCCCGAAAACTGTCTCACCCATCGGGCTCAGGTATGTGCTCAAATTGCAAAGACCCATTTGTCTAACTAAATGTGCATTTTCACAGGTGACATTGTGACTATTCACAGGAAACAAGAAGAAGGATGGTGGTTTGGATCTTTAAATGGGAAAAAAGGCCACTTTCCCGCTGCTTACGTGCAGGAGCTCCCTTCAGATGCTGGGTACACAGGCATGAAACAAGATTCTCAGCACACTGCCTCACACACACTGTAAACTATACACTGTAATTCAAATAAAGATAAATGCTGTGATCTTCCCAAGTTTATCATTCTAACTGGGTGATGGAGTCCTACCTGCAGGTCACAGTGCTTTGTACTCTTGGTTATTTTTTGAAACAAAGTCAGAAGGTGGGAGGGTGAAGGGAGGCAGGGAAGAGGCCCATGGCTCCTAGTTTTCGAAATCTTAGAGACCCTGGGGATGACCCAATGCAACCCCTGGTGTCACGGACAGACAGACTCCAAGGCGGGTTTAGCTGCTTGCATGAAGTCACATCGTTTTCTGAGAGCACAAAAGGTCCTAGGACTCAGAGGTCCGTTTCCTCTGGACTTGAGTGGCAATAGGCCACAGTAGGCCTACAAGGGGTCAAACAGGGCCTGGGAGATGAGAAAAACACAGAATAAGCCCAAGAAGAAGAGCTCAGCAAAAGACGGGCAGACAAGACACAAGAGAAATAGCCCCAAGTTAGGAGACTAGAATAAAGGGTCAGAAACAGGTCAAGAGTCTGAGGGATCACAAGTGGGGGCGGTAGATAAGAGGTCTGCTAGGTGGAGTTCCATCCTGAGCCAATGACGTTCCGAGGTAGCAGCTTCTTATATATCTTCTTCCCACAACCAGAACTGCTCTTAGAGTGAGATCAAGGGTGAGCCAGAGGTGGATGGGGATCTGAGAACAAGAGCAAGGCGGATGGGAAAGGGTTAGGAAGGAGACTTCCTGATACCTTGTGCCTCCTTGTCTGTTTGGAAACTTCATATACCAATTTAGAAACCAGGAATTCTATACTTCCCAGCGGGGTCATTATGAAAGGAATACCCTATGCAACTTCCTAATGAAAGGTACTTTAAATGCTAATGAGCCTCCAACCGAAGGACTTGTATGCATGCATATAAGCATAACCAATGGACATAAGACACTGGGGGGTAGGGGAGGCCAAGGGATTGTCAAGGCTGGTGCGGGGCGGGGGGGCAGCGACACATGTAATACTCTTTGTAACACTTTAAGCAATAAAACAATAAAAAATGCTAATGAGTCTCCAGTTTGGATGGAAAGTTTGAGAAATCAACATTCACTATCAAATGGAATATTTGGAGAAAAGGAGATTTATGCTGCTTTCTTAAATACTATATAATGGGAAAAGGTTGGGAATGAGAGAAGTAGTCCCCAACTTTTCTCAAGGGTAACAATTTAGGATGGAAAAAAGTGGCACAGCAGCATCTTTCAGAAAATGGCCTAAGTCAGCCTGGAGATCACACACTCCATTCAATGGAAAGTCATGGTGTTAATAGGAACATCTGGGTATGTCTCCATTTGTGCAAAATACAGTCTGCCTTGAAGGAGTAAGTAAAATCCATTCCATGTCTGCCCTGCCCCCTACCTTTTTTTTTTAATTCAAATTTTATATTTTCAAGAAGGAATTTTTCAAAGCAAGGTACATATATTTTTTACTGTGCATATTACACTGCTATAGGATATAACTAATACATAGAGATATTTATAGGTAACAGATATCAGACCTGAAGGAGCTCAAGTAAAATCTGTTATGTGAAGCATAACTTAAAGCCTGGAAGAATGGATCAGAGATTTTAATGTCATCCTTAATGGTGTATTAATGATAGCTTTCTGCATGTAGAAAGTGGGCTGAATAATAGGCCACTAGACCATGAACGGAGATTTTTAACTTATATTTCCTTTTCATCTTACTTCTTTCCATTAGCCTTGATGGATAAAAAATTATGTAGCAATTGACTGCAGCCTACACTGAATCGTTTGTATAGAGAAAGTGATGATAATGGTGGTTGGACCCTGAAACTCTTTGAAAGTATTTTTCAAAGAAAGAGATTCCTCTTCATAAATGAGTTTTACTTTATAGAAACATAAATGGTTTTCCTGTTTTGAAATGTTACCACATATTCTTTTTGCAGCTGTTATATGTAATTATTAAACTTCAAAGAAAAGCTATAGTCTTAAACTAGATTAAATACAAATATAGTTGGGCATAACAATTTTTATCTTTCAGATCATTTTAGGAAGGCAAGAATTTTCTGATTGGACTGATAGGGATGGTACCCTTTGATTCTGGTAAAAATTAAGTATATATTGTGAAGATGAATTATGTGTCCAAGGTTTCTATATAGAATAAAAATTTTTTAATGCTTTTAAACTCTTAATTAGGCTTTCATAATTATACTCCTCTAAGCAGTTTCATATGCCAGAAAGCTTTTAGCGACATTGACAACCGGAAATATAGGGAGTTGAGAGGTCTGAGCCAGATTTTCACCGAAAGCATTATTCTAATTTATCTCCTTTCTAGTAAAGGCTTACATATCCATCACACTATCAACCAGAAGATTATTAATTTCACTTTTTCATTTTCAATTATCCATACTAATACTTATAATGAATATTATAATCCATTCTAATTCATCAGAAAGTAATATAATATGCAATTTGGGCTAAAGTAAATTTTATTGTATTATAAGGCTTTAACTGATAATTATTTGAGCAGAGTCTAGCTTTCTTCCCCTCTCCAAGAGAAAAGCCCTCCTTTCCCAAAATAGCTTTGTGGGGTAATCAGCCTGATTTGGAGCAAGAGAAGCACATTAGAATCAAAATAATATGCTCTATAGTCACTTACTATGTTACATAGGAAGAACAGAATGTATAATCTTGGGAAAGTGACCTGGGGATGTATGGCATGAGAAGGTTGAACCAAGGTGTGGGAACAAGCAGAGAAGAGCAGGAACCTTTTGTAGAGAATGCAGCTACAGGGATAGAACTACTTGGAGTGTCAGAGTTTCCTGTATGTTGTAATCCTGAAAAGGGTTGGGGGGATAGGGTCTAAGTCCCTGCCTACCTCTGGCTGAGCAGCAACAAGGAACAGGAGTGAGAAATCAGCGAGCTAGAGAACCCAGGTCATGCGTATGCAGATGGGAGCTCAGCTCAGGGAAGCTAAGTGATACAGGTGCCTGCAGCCAGGGAAACCTGCCAAGCCAAGTGGATATGAACCTGATCAGGAGTCCCGGGAATGTTGAGAAAAGGAGTTTTGAGCTGAGGTGGGAGAAAATAGACTCACAGAATTAGAGAGAAAAACTCTTTCTCAAAGGAACTATGTGATCAATTCAAACCCATGTTGTTCAAGAGTTAACTGTATATGTATATATTCTTTCATTTTAAAAAGAACACATGTGACTTTATAAATTTTGTTTCCTAAGGTTTTAATTAAATACTTTAAAGAAACACAGCACACAGAAATGTTAAAAAAAAATCCAAAAGGATTACAAGCAAACTATTGATAATGAGAATTCTTTTTAAGAGATACAAAATAGGGGAGAAAAATAAAGTTTTTATTTTATGTACTATTTATACATTAACTATAAACCATAGTACTAAAAGCTTTCCGAACATTGGCAAGAAAGGCTGAAAAATTTTTGGTCTTCCTTAGGTTCTCTTGAAATTCTGCTAGGCATTCAAGATGAGGAGCACTATCTGACACTAGAAGAAGAAGAAAAAAAGATAATTTGAATGAGATTATTTTTATGGAGAGAAGTTTTCCAAATTAGATGCTTTCATATGATTAATAATTTTAATTTTCATAATTTTAAAATTCATAATTTTAGTCCCATTTTATTGAACTGATTTGAGCATAGGATGATAGATACACCTAATTTTCATATCTTAACTATCTTTTGAACCTTTCCTCTGCTTAATCACTAAATATTCAAATCTCTGTACTACAATCTTGCTTTAAATTTAAACAGATGGTAGGCAAGGGATTGAAGAGCTTAGTGATAAAGAACAGAATGCCATTTCCCATCATCTTTCCTATACATTTTAATTAAACTATTTTTAACAGGTTGTGTGTGTGTATGTGTTTAAATTGTTAAGTCATTTTTCTCTACAGAAATTTGGCCTGACTTCTAGTATCTTACCACTGAATCAAAAAAATTCCAACCCTTAATTACTTACAATTATAGGGAGAAGGGGTATGAAGTCTCACAAATGAGAGGGAGGTCATTAGAAAATGTCACTATTCCAAAAGTGGCGTTTATAGGGCTTACTAAACAAATGATATTCAAATCACAAATAACAGTACGGATCTTATATGCCGTGGAATCAGATGGTACATATGGGAGCAAGCGAGTCTCCAGAGAGGTCAAAGAAAAGGGACGATCCAGCATTCTCTACCATCAACCTTGTACTTTGTTCAAGGGGAAGAAATTCGACCACATCAGATCCTGCTCTTTGGTAGAAATTGTTTAGGAAACAAGGCCCAAAGCAGAGAAAGAATAGAGAAAAACTAGTTGGTTCAAAATTAAACTGCAGAATCTATTCTAACACACTATCAAATACTATGACACTATGAAGCAATAGAGGAATCCAATTTGGAGAAAATTTAAAAGCTAGGTAAGAGGTTTCCTGGCATTGCTTCTTAAAATTCAGCACTCATTAGATTAGGATATATTTACGTAGAGAGAAAAAAGAAAAATATTTGTACATGAATTCGAGTCCTAAAATAGAAATTTCATTAGAACAGGAACTGGGTTCAAGGGCACACCGGAGAGCCAACTAAACAGTTCACCTGAGCGTGTGTCTCCTATAAAATGCTTTAGTGAGAACACAGGCACCAAAAGCTAAGAACCAATTCCTGAGTTCCAATAAGTTAATCACTTTCAAAGGGGAATTAGAATAATAAAAAATAGATAAATATACTTCCATTCTCTTCTTGTTCACACTATTACCAATCATATATATTCCCCATAAATCAAAAGCCACCTGGCCTGCTAGAGAATCAGTAACTCAGCTAAATTACCAATGTGTAGAATTTTTCAGGATGGAATAATTTTGTAAAATTGATTTTTGAGGGGACAAAAATTACCAGAGTCTAATGATTTTACATTTGGTTTTAAAATCACCTACTTGGATAAATTATAATAGTATTCACGTTTAGGGAGTCATATCCTTTATAGCTTTGCTTTGAGTTCTCTAAAAGGATAGCTCATATTTCATAATATAGTGATCTTTTATCTTTTAGACTTTTCTGCCACCGTGGCACAGTGCCATCAAAAGTCTATTATAGTCACAGCCTTTCTAAGACAATATCCCAAAAAGCAAGACTGAAAAAGAAAACAATAGCTGTGGGAATATTATTTCATCCTATTACTTTATATTCTGATGCAAGTAACATTTTGGGGTGGCAAACTTAAATACCAGTTATAGAGAAGAGGGCATACCTTCATAGTCCCTTGCTTCGTTTAGGTGCAGGCAAAACATATATGGGCTATCAGGATGTTTAGGGTCAATATTAGTGAATATAAACTGCAATTTATCACCTGAAAAGAGATTAAGCCATTTAATGTGAGAACATTTTAGTACCAAAGCTTTTGACAGAGATGTGCTTTCTTATCTTTGTCTCTGATCAATCATTAAACACTAAGTATATATAGGTTGAGGCAAAAATAGGTTTGTAGTTGTGAGTATACAAAATAGTTTATTATTGTATTATTATGTATTAATTATTATATTATTTTCCAAAAGCTACTTTTGTCCCACCCTTTATATTCACTTAACCAATATCTCCAAAATGTGTGCTGCAAATTAGTTTTTAAAAGAATTGTAGTTTACATATGACCAAAATCACAAATAACAAAAGAAAAAAAGGCATTGTGCTTCATCAAAATTATGACTATATGCCGAGTCCAGTAAATCTTTCTGGCAAATCACCAAACATGATGGTAATCTTGGGGACTGCCAACACAATAAGCAGTGCTGTAAATTGGCATATATACATGTAAAGGCCATTGGAATATTTACATGCTTTAACCAGTAATTCCACTCTGGGAATTCCACGGAAATTATACAAAAGAAATGGAGTAGTTTACATTCACCGGAGTACTTCTAAAACTAAAAAACAGGCAGAATCCAAAAGTTAACTTAGAGGCAATACACATGCTAATGATATGTTAATGGAATGAATTATTATACCACTTAAAAATTTACCAATATAACAACTGGAGAAATGCTAATCATACAATACCAGTATGAGCAAAGAACAAAAATTATTTGCATGGTTGTCAAACCATGCCTGAAATACATTTATTAAAATATTGGATAATAAATAACCAAGGCATTAGTACTTAGGTTATGGTGATAAAAATTTTGTAGTTTTTCCTCTACTTTCTAAAAAGTTAATAATATAGTCATTATGTTACTTGAAAACATGAAATATTTTTGCTTTGAAAAAAAATGTTTTTAATTCTCCTCTACTTAAAAAATGATACACCTAATTTCCTGTTTTATTGACATTAATATACTTACCATAAATTTTTCGAATTTCTAGCCCAAGTCGATCTTTAAATATGTCTACAGACTTCTGTAACCTTTGCAACCTCTCTTCACTTGTTTTCTTAGCAGTGGAAATAGCTGTAAAGAAAACAGACACACTATCAAATATTTTAAATAATACTCAGTGCTCATTTAATTTAAGAACCTTGGAAACAACTATAAAAATGATGCCAGACAAATGAATCTGCTTAAATTTATTCAGTTTCTATCTCTACCAATTAGCAAAAGGGGCTCTGTTCATTCAAGATGAAAGGAAAAACTGTGAGAAAATACACAAGTGAGAGGAATGTTTTATTCTATTTTATCACTTAGTAGATTGAATAAACAGGCCAAGATTTGCATGGCTGGCAGAGAAACAGACTTCCTTTACACTATTTTGTTTTTTCTGGTAAGCCAAGAAATTGCTTCATTGGAAAAATATTTCTATTCTTTTAAACATAATTATTTCTCACAAGAAGTCAGCTTTATTTCATGGTAGTTTAGAATTATTCTTAAAGTTAGCACATTATGTCCTAAGTAATAAATAGCAGATAAGAAAAATAATGTAGGCTAGCAAACAAATTCTGTAAGAAAAAGCATTAACAAAACAAACTTTGCTATTTTCAAGAGATTTGAGATTTGATTACTTTGTGGGCAAACAAGACTGCAAAGGAAACACTCATTTGAATATAAAAGTTTTTTAAACAAAGTAATTTTCCAGCATAAAGAGGTTGCTTAATAGCTTCTGTCAGAGAATGCATGATCCATAAATTTGTTACCTAAATTATACTATGGCTTCTCCCAAGCAAATCTTTTGTGAAACTGTCTCCTTCTACACTTAAACTCACTGATTAACTTCACTATTACTCTGGCTAGATAAGAAATCCAAAGGACCTTTAAGTAAAACAGAAAATAAAACCCACTCAGCTACTTTCATAGGTCCCTTACAGGGATGAGTCCTGGCTATGCCTTTAAGGCAGTGGTTCTCAACCTGTGGGTCGCGACTCCTTTGGGGGTCGAACGACCCTTTCACAGGGGTCGCCTAAATACATCCTGCATATCAGATATTTACATTACGATTAATAACAGTAGCAAATTTACAGTTATGAAGTAGCAACGAAATAATTTTACGGTTGGGGGTCACCACAACATGAGGAACTGTATTAAAGGGTCATGGCATTAGGAAGGCTGAGAACCACTGCGGCTAAGGCATAATGTCTATTTTGGGCAATAAACTGCAGAGAAGGCAAAATAGAGTTGTGAACCATCACCACTTTGAAATTTAGATTGATGTTTAAACATGTGTACAACTGAAAACTTACTTTCCTTCTTCCTAGCATATTCTTCCTTAAGATCCTGGATATTCGTAGTCAGTACTTCCAAATCCTGCTTTTTGCCATTTACTTCACCAATCAACTTTAACAAGTTCTCTTTTTTTTCTTGAATAAGCTTATTCTGCCTGCAGATCTCTGTAAAAAGCACACAGTATTAGCTGGAATATACATGCTTTGTTTTCCAATACGTACCTAAGATAGACCAAAGTACTGACTTTCATAAGTTTAATACAGCATGTTTTAATTAATATTTCCTAATGATAAAAAAAATCTTTACAAGAACAAAAAGAAAAGAATCCTAATCTATTCTTTCCTATTTGTCTTTGAAAATAAAAATAAAAAGATAAAAAGATTTTTTAAAAAAATACCAAATAAAACCAAGATTTAAAAAATCAGATGATCATGACCCTTGTAGCTCTCCCCCTTCAAATAAATACAGAAATAAAACTCACCACCAAAGACTATCAAAAAGGGGGACAAAATAATACCTTTTGCATAACATTCAAAACCACAACACGAAACAAAATATTGATAGGTTAATTCTGGAAGGTGGGAAAAGATGAAGGTACAACATGGGATGTTCTATTTATTAAGCTGGATATGAATACAAATGTTTATTATTTTGATATACATACATACACACACATTCATACAGCATACATTGTTTTACTTGTATCAGGGATTTCATAAAGATGTTTAATATAAAAAAAAACCTCTGAGATCTACAGATTGTCACATACGATTTTGATATTCTAGGTACATCTGAACCATTCGCTCTTCTTCCTTCAATTTCACAGACAGCTTTTCTGAAAGAGAAATTGGAATTGATGTTTCAATCCAGCTGAAATAACACTAAAAAGCAAAGAACAACATAATGTCACAAACTAACGTTAGGTACCTGTGAATGCTTTACTGATGTCCTTGTAGGTATCTCTTAGTCCCACCATCTGACAGGAGGTGTCGTTGACATTGCTTTTGAATTTATTCCAAAACTCATTTATGTTTTTATCCAACAGTGCCAGCTCATCCTCTACCATTTTGTAAGACAACGCTACAAAACAAGTAGAACACACACTGTATTTTTTAAGTTCCTTGAATCACATCAGGCACATATTCCATCCAATCAGTGATATTTTGGCAGTTTGACCTTTGCTAGAAAAGGTTAGCAACTTAACTTTTAACTCTAGATATCCCAGAGCAGCTCAGTCGCCTGGACTTAACAAAAGGGCTAAAGTGCAGCGGGATGCAGGGCACCTTTACCTCCTAGAAAGTCGCTGGCATGTAGCTGCACGGGACACTCACACACTCCATGACCCTGGGAAAATGACGCTCACTACATTTCCTCACAAGTAAAATCGGTGAAACTTACGGAACCTCCCAACTCTGACACTTTCACTTCCAGGCTGAATCGCCAAGTCCTGGGTGCCTGCGCCACTGGCAGGATAAGACCCCACGCACCTACTCTCCCCCACCCCTCCGCTTCCTCCCGCCCCAGATCAGGTCAGGCGGCAGCAAACGAAAGACTGGAGGCAGGGTGGTGGTGGTGGTGGTCCCGGGGGGGTCAGTGGGTGTAGTCCAGGCCCTGAGCAAGCCACCTACACTGTCCGGGCTTGGCGTCCTCCACTGGGAAAGCCTGTCCTGCCAGACCCAGGTGCCACCAGTTCTCTGGAACGCTAACGCCGCCCCAAAGACCTAAAATCTCCCCCAGTGACCCACAGGCGTCTCGCTCAGCTTCGCCGCTGACCGCCCGCCGCAAGGTCCAGATTCACAAACAACAGGACGTGCGTTCAGACACTGGCCCCGCACCCCCTCCCTCAACACATCCGCCCCAAATCCACCTCTCTCACCTTCTCCGGGAGGCCCGGGCCCCGCCGCCCTCCCCGCACGGGACGTGGACGGACCACAGCTAACCGCCAGGCTGCAGACTCACCTCCCTCTGCCGCGCCAACTTCCCAATTTCAAACCTACCGCGCCCTCTGCCTCCCGACTTCCAGCGCCTGCTCGCCTTCTGATTGGCTGGTAGCATAGGTTTTCAATGACGGGATTGGTTAATGTAGCCACTCCCCTCCGATTCTCGCGGAAAAGATGGGGGAAAGGCATTCTGGGATTTGTAGTTCTTTTTTGAGCGATCGCCTCATTCTCAGTTTGGCTTAGGAAAGCATTAATAGTTCCTGGGAGACTCTCCCTAGGACGGGCCGTTCATCATTTTCAAATAAAGGTTTCTGCAACAAATATAAATATCGAACTTTAATTGTATTCTATTACCAAGTGTATACCCTCTTCTTTGGCACTACCCATAGCTTAGATAAAGCTAATTAAAAATAATTAAAAGAATAAAAATACTATTGTAACTGGCCTCATCTTTAAATAACTCTCATTGGGAAGTGGCTGGAATATTACTGTTAATTGGCTTCTAATATTAACACTTTCAACCTTCTGATTCTCTGTATTTGACTATGTGAATTAAATCTGAAACTTTAAAAGGCAGTACCTAGTACAGGTAGTTTCTGCCACAGTAGATAATGCCACAAATCTTTTTCTCGGTACCCATCTTCTATTATTGCACCCTCTATTATTTCCTCATCTGTAAAGTGAAGATAGTAACAACAACAACAACAACAACAATAATAATATCTTCTGCACATACCCAATATGAAGCTAAAAGATATAATAAATGCAAATGCCTTAGAATAGGTCCCTATAACATAAGTACTTAAAATGGTTTCTTGTTTCTATGATTTATCCCATATCTACTTCCTATGTAATAGGTTGTCATATTAAAACATATATAAGACTTTAAATAGAACAAAGTCTAAGTTAGGAAAGAAATAGAAAATTTGTTGCAACCATACAGAGTTTGGGGACTGGCTATAGTATTAAAATATTTTTTTAAAAAGTCATTAAAAAGAAGGAAGTCATTATCCAGCCGCTGTGGCTCAGTGGTTGAGTATTGACCTATGAATCAGGAGGTTGAAGTTCGATTCCCAGTCAAGGCACCCGCCTGTCTTGTGAGCTAGATCCCCACACACTGAGTGGCCAGATTATTATGACCACCTGATGTTTGTAGGCAAATTAGCCGTACACTGCATTGTATGGGATATGGAAGCCAAAGGACTATTCGAACACCTTTGCTGTCTGCAGTTACCAAGATAAAACATCTCAAATTCACACAGGAACACAAGGATCGGACAGTTGAGCATTGGAAAAAAGTCATGTGGTCCAATGAATCACGTTTCCAGTTGTATCATGTAGATGGCAGAGTGCGAATTG
>NW_006293001.1:8380262-8381338 GCF_000327345.1 Myotis davidii
GCGGCAGTACTGAAGGCAAAAGGTGGCCCAATGAAGTACTGATGGGGTGGTTATAATAATCTGGCCACTCAGTGTGTGTGTGTGTGTGTGTGTGTGTGTGTATAATTAAGTCATCAAGAAAAGCAAATTATACTTGAAGATAATTCTAAAGAAACTGAGGAAATGAAGGGATCCTGAATGTAGGAACTGTGAACAGTGGATGCCTTATGCTACACTTAACTTGTTCAGATCAGGATTTCACTGAGAATCTTGTGAAAACTCTGCCTTTCTTCCAAGAAATCTGCACATGTACTAACATTCTGCATATGGAAGTTAGGAAGTTCGATGACTTCTAAATTAGATTCAGGTTATGGACTCCTGGCCTAATGATTGGAAGAGATTTAACTAATACGAGACCCCAAAGCACATACTTTTAAAGATTTTTACTTAAAAGTGCTTTTACTGGCACAGCAGAGTTCTAGTCATTGAACAGAACATGGAGAAATCAAAAACAGACTTCTACAACAGCAGGAAGAAAAGGCATTGACCCTGAAGGAAATGGTGGTTGGCTGTGCAATTTTCTGAAGACTCTCATTATGTGGAAGGCATCTGGCTTGATTCTGAGACACAACCATGGACAATTCAAGTTGGCTCTGCTCTGTTGGAGTTGTCTTTGCTCTCAGGCTATAGGAGAAGGTTGAAGTTTTTGAGCAATTCAAATATTTAGATTAAGTATTTCGTGTGAGAAAGAGGGAGGCTAGGATGGAGAGAAGGAGCCAGGAGAGAGAGAAAGAGGAAAAAGAAGAGAGAAAAGGGAGAGTGCGAGGAAGAAACGGAGATGTCAGAGAGTAAAGGAGAAGCTACAGAAGAATGGTGTATAAGACTGAAATTTTATCACTTTGCCCTACTTCCATTCTGATCAGGGATCTCACCGTTGAAGATCAACTTCACTTTTACAAACTATTTGGAAAAATAAGAATAACTAATGTTAATTATAGATAATGTTTTTGTGTTTATTATGGATCTTAGATTAAAGAAGAGAATGGAAAGGAGATACTAAAAGGGGCAATACAAGAACATACCAAGCAGCCATGGGA
>NW_006293001.1:8382512-8383717 GCF_000327345.1 Myotis davidii
AGCCTTAGGAGTACCCTAATTAAGTTAATAACAATGTACTTACCTATATAGTTTAAGTTTAAAAAATTTGGCTCTCAAAAGATATTTCAATCATTGTACTGTTGATATTTGGCTCTGTTGACTAATGAGTTTGCCGACCACTGGCTTAGGCCCACTCCCCGTGGGGGAATTGGGCCTAAGCCATTAGTTGGACATCCTTAGCTCTGCCACGGAGGTGGGAGAGGCTCCTGCCACCACTGCTGCGCTGGCCAGCTATGAGCCAGCTTCTGGCTGAGCAGTGCTCCCCCTGTGGAAGTACACTGACCACCAGGGGACAGCTCCTGCATTGAGCGTCTGCCCCCTGGTGGTCAGTGCACATCATAGTGACCAGTTGTTCCCAGTCATTCTGCTGTTAGGGTCAATTTGCATATTATCCTTTTATTACATAGGATATATATTTCTTATATAAATATTGTATATAATTGTCTTCACCTTAAAAAAATCTTTTTCCTCTATTTTGCTTGCCATTTTTATTATGATAGAGAACAGGTAGACAGCTCTGGTGGGTGAAGGGATTGAGCAAAAAAGAAAAAAAAGAGAAAGAACTCATGGTCATGAACAACAGTGTGGTGATCGTGGGGGGGTGTAGGTGGAGGTGAAAGAGGGAATAGGGGGAATAAGTAATGATGGGGAAAATAAATAAAATAAAGAAAAATGATTAAGTTGGGAAATTAAAAAAAATAATAATCTTTTTGACCACTTTGTAACATTATCTCTGTGGGAAAACACATCTGAGTTTAGATTAACTAAACAACAAGCATGTTTTTTAAAAACAAAGACTCTGTATAACACAGCACTCACATCAAGTTTTGATCACTAGTTCATTTATTGAATACCTAAGTGGGCCCAGGTTTTATGGAATATAAAGCTTCTTTATTGTTAGGGCCTCTCTTTAATAAAAGGAATATCAAATTATTAATATACTCTACAACTCCCAGCACATCCCAGCAATAGCCTGCCATGCCAGGGGCCTGTTCAAATTTCACTAGCTTCATAGGAAACCAGCCCCTGCAAGGGCCTGTGCCAAGGATTGTGCTGGAGCTGGGACACAAAGCAAACATCATTCCTAATTTTATGGAGCTTGTACTGTGGTGCAGGAAAGAGAGCTTAAACACATAGATTAAAAAGAAAAAGTACAATTACAAATTCTAATTAAATTCTTGTTA
>NW_006293001.1:8384458-8385822 GCF_000327345.1 Myotis davidii
AGAATTATAGAATCATGGGATAGACAAGGGATCCCCTTGTTTCTTAATGGGATGTTACACAAACTACTTCTGACATATGGTTACTCAATTTGCTTTGTGAGAGATTGACTATACAAATGGACAAGTCAGACCAAGTATGACACTGGAACTCTGATTCACAACCTCTGAAGCAATCTATCCAGAATGGTCAGGACTTGGTCCAGACTACCAGTTTCACTATATTTTTGTCCCTGCTTCCAACTAAAGACCAACCAGAGAGAGCCAAATATGCATCCTAGCCAATCACATAAGATGCTCTGTTTCTAATTAATCAGCTCCTACTTGCCCGTGCCCATAACCTATAACCAAAGCAGACCTGAGGCCTTCCTTGTGTTTACATGGAGCTTTCCTATTCCTCTGCCTGCTTCTGAGTCTGTCAAATGCAAATGACAGTGGCCAAATCTTACTATAGCAAGCTCAAAATAAATAGCTCTGTTTGTTCTCATTTGGGGGCCTTCCCTTATTTCCATAGTTGACTGTTTCCAGAGAAGAAAATGTCTGTTAGGTCCCAGGGTCAACAGAAGAGGATGGGAATTAGAGTCACCCTCAAGCGTTGAGGTGCCCAGCTTAGTGCCACTTGGTATTTCCCCCAGGGAAGATGTCAGAGACTGGGAAGGTAACAGTAACCACTGAACTCCCATTACAATCGTATCCCTGCTGTCCAACGATGGGATAAGTCATCCAACAGAAGTTCAAAGTGGTGATTATAGCTACACAGTTCTAGTGATCTGGCCAGATGTGCCTATGTATTACCTAATTCACAAGACTACGCAGAAAAGCCTTATAGTCGAAATGATGATATAGTTGAATTGGAGGTCTAGATAGTTGAAAGCATTTGAAACAAGCTGGTTATAGCATCAACTATTATTCATTTTACAGCTGGTTTAAATCTCACCAATGTTGGTCTTAGGTCACCTGGATACAGCCTAGACTAGGAAGAAGCATTGATCTGGAAATAAAATTTAGTCTCCAAAGAAATGACTAAAGAAATGCACTAAAGAAATGACCTGGGGAAGATTACTTGTCCATTTCCTTATCACTAAAAGGAAGATTACTGAACCACTATGGAGTTAAAATAAAATAATATGATAGAGTATTTTTAAAGGATATTAAGGTAAAGTATTTTAAATAATTGGAAAAGCATGAATGCAAGACATTCTAATGCACAACTAAGTTTTGAGCACAATTAATTTTACCCCAACACATACGTCATTCAAATCAGATTAGCACACTAGTGGGAGAACCGAGAGTGGGTGTAATTCATGGGCTGCCTAGGGAGGAGCAAAATGTGGGGAAAGCCAGTGCTGGCTGACTACTTCCTGGTA
>NW_006293001.1:8385841-8427378 GCF_000327345.1 Myotis davidii
TGCTGAAATGAAGAATGATAAAGGAGACTGGTGAGGCTCTCATCATGGACGGAGATTAATCTTCATTTCCTGGCAGCCATATAAAGTCACTTTCTGAAAAATGACATGGTGCTGTTTGCAACCTCACTTTGTGACTATCAAACCAGACTTTTCATCCACAGAAACCAGGCTATCTCTTAAGCTTTTTCCAGGTCAGCATTGCAGAAAACTCAGGGGAGAAGGTGGCCATCACCATGCCATGTTTTAAGAGGAGTGCATTCCAGTGGTCACCACTGCTTCTCCTCTTCTGGCCCCACATTACCAAATTTCTATACAAACTATTGCCAGCTGTATAATTTCTCATTAGATTTAGGTTCCTGTTTTATTCTAGAGGTAGATTCTCCGACAAGATAAATCATTTAATGCCAAAAAAATAAAATTTAATAGGAAGATCCTGTTATATCCAATAATTTACATATTAAATGTCATGGAAGCTTCTTTCAGGTTGACCTTTGGCAGAGGGAGGGGCTTAAGCTGAAAGGAAAACAGGTAGAGTATGAATTTCTTCATCATGTTGATTCTTAACCCTGACTGCACATTCGAATCACTTGGAATGTATTTTTAAAATACCAGTGACTGAGTCCTATCACTAGAAATGTATTTTGTCTAGGGTAAGACAAAGGTATGGCATTTAAAAAAATCACTCTGAAGAGTTTAATGGTATGATCTCACTCATATGTGGAATCCAATGAACAAAATAAACTAATGAACAAAATAGATCCAGAGACATAGAAGCATCGAATAGACTGATGAATCCCAGAGGGAAGGAGAGTGGGTGGGTGGGTGAGGAGAGATTTACCAAAGAACCTATATGCATATATGCATAACCCATGCACACAGACAACAGTGTGGTGAAGGCCGGTGGCAGAGGACAGGCGAGGCTAGAAGGGGTCAATGGGGAATAAAAGGGAACATCTGTAATACTTTCAGCAATAAAGAGAAACTTTAAAAAAGAGGTTAATGGTAGTCAAAGCATTTCTTCTGGGAGAGGCAACAGAGCCTGGGAAGGCACTGAGAGACACGGGATCCCTTCTAACAGTCGTGTTGTAAAATGATGGGGCACGACTCCAGGAGAAGTCCAAAGTGATATTTACAGCACGTGAAGAGTTCCTAGAGAAAGAGGCTGTGATTAGCAAAGACAACAACCTGAATGGTCAGTATGGTTACTGCCTCCCCCTCTGCCGCCTGGTGGGGCTTCACGGCTTTCACAGGCACCTTCACAGATGCATTTAGCTCTCTACACCCACCATCTCATTTCTGACTGGGACCCATAGTTCTCTTTGAGCTGTCCTTCTGTTTATTCCCCATCTTCATGTTTGTTTTGGCGTGTCCCCTGCAATTGTACTGAACATTCTGCTTTCAACAAATCTTTCTCCTGATTGGTCCAAAGCCTTTTGAGTCTATTTCTGTCTTTCTCTCACATGAGCACTCCCCAGTGTTCTCAATTGTATTCTCTAGTCAATAATGACTCAACCCTAACACAGTTCTTTCAGCAAAGTGACCTCCATTTCTGCTTTCTTGCCTTGTAATTAAAAAGCAACACATTTCCTTCTAGATTTCATACATTCCATGTATTTCCTTCACTGTTGGATTTATATATCATAGCACTCTCTTTGCTAATAAAGAAAAATAAAAAAAATTTCAGTTAAGTCTGCAATAAGAAAATAATCTGTCATATCACATAAATGTTTCATGCCCAGATATTTACTCATTTGTTTTCCTCTAAGACCCAATAAAATAGTCAAAGAGCCACATTCTATTTTAAATTAAAATGCATGGCTTTAAGGGCTATTTGACATGCAGTAATTATCTGCATCGTCTTCTAGCCAAGCATAGAAATTGCTAATGTCCCTGCCCTTGAAGGAAATGAACTGTGCAAAAAATTTCAAGCAAACACAATCCAACTGTTCACACAAAAGGGAGGTTGCATAAGAAATTCATTGTATCTCTACCCAGATTTCCCCTTGACTTGTCACAGATCAGCATGTACTTCACCTCTTTGGCTCCAATTAAACTTATAAACAGATGAGCTTTTCAGCAGACAAGGGCCGAAGTGCCCTTTCCACAGATGGCCAGTCACATGTTGCGGTAATGGCTAGACACGCCACGGGGGCACTGTATAAAAATGGTGGGGCTCAGAGCACTGCAGCTCCAATTGCTGTTTAAAATTGCCTCTCTTTCAAGATGGATTTCCTTCATAGGAATGGAGTGCTCATTATTCAGCATTTGCAGAAGGACTACCGAGCTTACTACAATTTTCTAAATTTTATGTCCAATGTTGGAGATCCCCGGAATATCTTTTCTATTTATTTTCCACTTTGGTTTCAACTTAATCAGACAGTTGGAACTAAGATGATATGGGTAGCAGTCATTGGGGATTGGTTCAATCTCATTTTTAAATGGTAAGGCTTCTGTTTGGTTTCATTTTTTTCCTAAAGTGTATTCTTAACTTTGTAGCCTTGGCTTAATGGTCACATTTTAGATGTGTGTAGTTTTACTTGGGAAACTCTCAAACATACCAGTTAACTTGAAACACAGATTCATAAATAGAACTTACAAAAGCCATAGAAATGTATACGTACATACAAATGTACATTTATATACAAATGTATACTGATTTATAAGTAAATGCCAAAGCCCTGTAACACATACGCTGTGATTCGCCAAGAAGTTAGTTAAATGAGCAGCACCCAGACTGAACCGACTGGTGATTCCAGGGACCACATTGATATTCCCAATCTAAGTACCCCAAGCACCTGCAGGACTTCCTCTGAAAGGAAAAAAATGTCCCTGATTATATTGAAAACTAATTGCAAGTGACTGTGTCATCCTCTCTAATTGGAGATAGACCAGAGCCCAAGTTCTTTCAAAGATTCTTAATCATGAGCTTTCATCAACCCTCTGACTGAATATTTTTGTAGGAGGGAATAGGATGTTTCCAATTAAGTACTTGTTGTGTATTTAAATATATTCATATTTATATTTCTTCAAATACAGGATATTATTTGGTCATCGGCCTTACTGGTGGATCCAAGAAACTCAGATTTACCCAAATCGCTCAAGTCCATGCCTTGAACAGTTTCCCACTACCTGTGAAACAGGTCCAGGTAAGCAATTATAGCAACCTCAAGTTACTAAAGATATTCCAACAGAGTCATTATGTATGATGACCATCTAATAAGTGTATGATATCATATAGGGAATTAAAGACAATATCATGAGGGAGGATGCTAAAAGTTCATAAGCATAAAAATTGCTAATGAGAAAGGAAGTTTTATGAACAATCAAATTTCATTGTGTCATTTGTAAAATGGTAAGTTTGGAGAATACTGCTTAAATAATTTTATATTTGGAATTTATTTTTTGGAAGAATGGAATAATACTAAAACAAACAAAAAAGCTAGAACAAATTACCAAAGAACTATATTAAAATTCTAGAAATATTGATTTATCTACTACTGAGTAACTTTCAAAGTTACTATAGGTATACTGAAAATCCCATGAATGAGGAAAGAAAGAATAGATAAGTTTTCTGTAAGAAAGGTAAGGACTTCCCAATATTACTATTGCCAGTTAAGATACCTCTGATCTTGGAATGATTTCCTTAAAATTTCTTTTTTTCTTGTATATTTAGTATGTAAGTAGACTTTCTGGGCCACTTCCTTTTTTATTATAAATAAGACTCTATATGTGTGTAAAATCTTTACCAGAGAAGTTGAGTTTAGGACTATAAAAAGGTTTTTTGAAATATATAAAAGGAAATTACATGTTACTGGTTTAACTTACAAGACTGTGTTATATTATACCTCACTATAGTTTGGCATATATCAGAAAATTAATATTGACATCCATTGAAACCAACCCTGAATATAGTGAATTTGTAAGTTCTGTTATATTACGATAATTAATTCTTTATATATCTGGCTCCCTCAGTAGACTGTGTTCAATCATGATGGGGATGGTGTGTATCTTTGTGAAACCAGTGTAGGAAGGATGGATGGATGGATGGATGGATGGATGGATGGATAGATAACCTTTGAGACAATTGAAATGCTACTTTGTTTTATCCCAGCACTTCCTAGTATGTGGGATATTTTCTGGGGTGAGGGGGTGAGGAGAAGAAAGAAAGATATATTGCATCCTATGGTCACTCCTTAGAGATCTACAACTCTAAGGATATAAAGGCTCTGAAAATTCCTGCATAAGAAATAGATTTGAAATAAATAGATCTACAAGAAATAGATTGGTCTTTGTTTAATTCAGTGTTTTTTGAAGAAGAGACTGGTGTTTAACCTGAATGAATCTCCACTGGTTAAGACTCAGGGAGAACATCAAAGTAAAGTGATTTTTTAAAAATATCAAGACTCATGGGAAAGACATTATAGGAGTAGAAAGTCTTCAGGCTTCTTCTGCCAATACTGATGCTCTCTTTACAGCTTCTCTTCTATTTCACAACAAAGACTTCCATGGAGCTGCTGGCCACAGGATAGACATAGAAATAGCTGCTAGTGCACAGCAGTCAATTGCTAAATCAGACATAGCAATGATATCCCTTAGATGCTTGACTTTCCAACCCAAGGAACATAAATTGATTTAAGATCCAACACAGGTACTTTATTTTTATCATCAATTAAAAACAATTAGATATGAACAATGAGTAGAGAGATATGGCACCTTGAGTTCTTAATTAGCTTTGAACATTTTAATTTCTGGAATTTGATGAACTTGAAAAATCTGGAAAAAATGTTTGAAGTAGTATTTTGAGGCTCAATTTGGCTCAATTTTCTTTATTTCTACCTATGTTTAAATATTACATAGAGCCTGTGCCCTGTGGATTCTTTCTGAGTTATTTGTAATTTTCATGGCTAATATGTCCTTCTACCATCCATTTCTGATACTGATACGCTGTTAACCCCCTTTCAAATGGACCAACAACTTTGCTTTTGCAGGAAGTCCATCTGGTCATGCAATGGGCTCATCATGTGTCTGGTATGTCATGGTAACAGCTGCACTTAGCAACACTGTCAGTTGGATGGATAAGTCATCTACCACTCTGCACAGGTAAGCTTTGCTCCAGTTTCTGTAGCATGGGGATGTAACAGTTTTGAATATGGAATGTCTTCTTAAAAATTCATTTTAGTATACTTTTAGTGGTTGAAATGTGCTTATTCTATTTTATCATAACCCAAAATAGCAAATGAATAGAAAATTAATATTGTGCTTTAAGATAATGTCCTAATTAGTTCACAGCTTTGCCACATAATAGGGTTGGAAATATTTAATTGATTAATGATTTGCTAAATATGCTTTGGGTTTCTCTAATATAATAATCACTCTGGTAGCTCATAAGTAAGTCATCTAAAATTATGTAAGAAATAATTTTGCATGTACATTCGCTTGCTTTAAGATTAACTAGAAATTTTGAGAATCATCATTCCCCTTGAATGCATCAGTTAATTTAGTATAATTATACTTCTTTCTTTGACAAGCCAATGTTCTTTGACAGCAATAACAAATTCTAGCTTTAAAGACTTTGCAACCTTTGTGACTAAAAACATTCTAGAGGCAAACTTAAATTTGAATGTTAGTAGATTTCATGTTAGTAGATTTGTAATGTTTAAAAAGGCCTAGAACTTTAATGTAAGATTACTCAAAATTTTTGTAGGAATTAAGCTGTTTTCTTCTCTTCTTTTCTGAAATAATTTATCATTATAACAATTTGGAGCACCACTTTAACCATAAATTATTAGGCTATCAGAGATAAAATTTGTTTGTTAATTGGCTTTTAAAATATGATAACATATACCATATATAAAAGTTCTTTTAAAATAAAAAATTTCCAAGAGCCATCCACTTTTTAGAGTAGTATTGGATAATATAAGAAAGAAATAGCTAAAGTAATTTGAGCATATTTAAAGTTTATTCTAATGAGACTGTGACCTGCATGCCTTAATGTATCCATTAGCCAAAACAACAGTAGAGACTTGTTTAATTTAAAGAAATTAGCATTTCCTAACCATAGACTATTTCTCAAAGTAGGAATCTAAAATAGGCTCACCTTCTTATAGCTTATTTCTTCCTCCAATTTCCAAACCTGGAAAATATTTGCTTGTGTTGGTTTTTTTTAACTCCCATAACTCTTTTTCAATTTTTATAACTGCAACACTCCTTCATCCATTAAAATTTATTTAGTGCCTACTCCTTACCTTAATATTACCAAATCCTTATTTATTCTTCTTTCATATGGATACCTCCTGCTTACTTCCTCTTTGGAAGACTCATTTCCCTCTATTCCTAGTCTTTCAATAACCAAAATTTGGTCTGATTATCAGTAACAAATCATTGAGAAGCCCCAAAATTCTTAGAATTCAATATTGCTAATTCATTTTTATTAAAATAATGAACATTTCTTGGATTTTAATATTTTTTTAAAATATATTTTATTGATTTTTTACAGAGAGGAAGGGAGAGAGATAGAGAGTTAGAAACATTGATGAGAGAGAGAGACATCGATCAGCTGCCTCCTGCACATCTCCTACTGGGGATGTGCCCGCAACCCAGGTACATGCCCTTGACCGGAATCGAACCTGGGACCTTTCAGTCCGCAGGCCGACGCTCTATCCACTGAGCCAAACCGGTTTCGGCGGATTTTAATATTTTTATAAGTTTTTGTACCTTGTTTCTTTTCATTTTATTTATATTTATTGATTTTTGAGAGAGAGAGAGAGAGAGAAACATCAATTTGTTGTTTCAGTTATGTATGCATTCATTATGATTCTTGTATGTGCTCTGACTAGGGATTGAACCACAACCTTGGAGTATTGGGATGACACTCTAACCAACTGAACTACCCAGCCAGGGCCCACCTTGTTGTTTCTAACACAAACTATATAGCCTATAGGTCAATTCCCTTGTTTCTTATTTTCTGTATCTCAAAAACCAAGGAATCAGGACTTCTTTTAGAGTCTGAAATTAAACCCACTGAAAACGTGCCCTTGATAAAATGTTGATGTGCTTTTCATCAGAGTGGCAGATGTCTTCCCAGTGAGTTTTCTTCGAGCAAAGAAAGGTTGAGTGTAAAGAGGAAGCACATATGCTAAGGAGTAGACATATATCTATAATTCATTCTTGATCATTCTGATATTAGCAATTCTCCTAACTTCAATTATCCCACTCCATTAAAATAATTATTAGGATGTCAAATTGGCTTCCTTTTATAACATTTATTAAAATCTCAGAATATAGCACTATAAATGCATTGATAAATGCAAAAACCTCTGTTAAAGTGTTTCAAATACTATGAAACACATGGAAACAACATTTTGGGAAAAACAAGACTCTAGACAGGGGTGGGCAAACTTTTTGACTCGAGGGCCACAATGGGTTCTTAAACTGGACTCAGAAGAAGGAGCTGCGGCCGAGTTTCCCCACGTTGCCATGTTAACACTGCTGCTGGTGAAGGAGCGGAGGGGAGAGCAAGAGAACCCTCTGTTCTTTCGGCCCCGCGGGCCAGATAGAACAGCTGAACGGGCCGGATCTGGCCCGTGGGCCGTAGTTTGCCCACGGCTGCTCTAGAATCATGATGTTATATCAGATGGTTCTTCTGAGAAAGGTCATCTGGTGTCACACAGCCCCTAATTTTATAAGCGATCAAATTTCTTTGCTTCTTACACTTGTATCTATTCTTCCATCGTAGACTGACCTGGTCATTTTTTTGGAGTATTTTTTGGTTGATTCAAATCAGTGTCTGCATCTCCAGAGTATTCATAGCAACGCATTTTCCTCATCAAGTTATCCTCGGAGTAATTGGTGGTAAATATGATCCCTTACCTCTGGTTGTGTCATTTGAAAGCTTTAGTGTCATTTGTTTTATGTTCTCAGATTCTTCCTGGTGATCAGTTCCCCATTCTAGGTAATTCTGTTAAGCGACTGATGCTTAATGCTACCCTGGGAGCTTAAGTGATTCAACACACCTCTCAAATCCTCCTTGTGCACAATGGCAGAGTCTCACTTAACAGTATAAACGTTAACCTCTTAGTGAGATGGGCTTCTCTGAAATGTGACTAGAGTTAAGTCCACCTTCCAGACCACCACTTCAGGCAGCCTGCTTGTGTCTTGGTTTGGGGGACTTAATAATGGGCTTCCAACCTGCACACCATGCCACTCTCTCTGAAAACAGCTGAAATGATGATTACGTAACTATAAACTTCATTTAGTCACTGCTTTGTATTCTTGAAGCGGCATTCACCATGATTGAATTTCTGCCATTTAGCCCACATGCTTTTCAAAGGCTAAGGTAATTGGCTATGGCAATTGATATATTAATTGCAAGCACCTAGAGCAGTGTTCTGCCTATAAAGTGGGTTGTCACTCAGTGCCGTGGATTCCTGAGAGATCCCCCTGTCCCACTATGGATGGCGAAAAGACCATGGGGCAAGTATGTTACTGCTTTAAGAAAGGCTTTGGAAAATGGATAGAACCTAAGGTGTCTAAAGCCCTTTACATTGAAAACTACAGCTAAATTCTTTTTTTGTTAACATATTTTTATTGATTTCAGAGAGGAAGGGAGAGGGAGTGAGAGATAGAAACATCAATAATGAGAGGGAATCATTGATCATCTGCCTCCTGCATGCCCCACACCCGGAATGGAGCCTGCAATCTGGGCATGTGCCCTGACCGGGAATTGAACTACCTTCTGGTTCAAAGGTTGATGCTCAACCACTGAGTCACACCAGCTGGGCAGCAGCTAAATTCTTCAGTGCGGGGAGGAGTGATTCCCCAGGAGCTCAAGGGCACGTAGTCGCCTTCAGTGTCTCTTTCTAATCCCCAGGCATGCTTGTGGCAGAGGCCTTTGAACACACTCCAGCCATCCAAACGGCCAGCCTGAGCACGTACCTGAAGACCAACCTTTTCCTCTTCCTGTTTTCACTTGGCTTTTACCTGCTTCTCAGACTGCTTGACATTGACCTGCTGTGGTCTGTGCCCATAGCCAAGAAGTGGTGTGCCAACCCCGACTGGATCCACATTGACACCACGCCTTTTGCCGGACTCGTGAGAAACCTCGGGGTCCTCTTTGGCTTGGGCTTTGCAATCAACTCAGAGATGTTCCTCAGGAGCTGCCGAGGGGAAAATGGCTACAAGCTGAGCTTCCGGCTGCTCTGTGTCGTGGCCTCGTTGACCACACTACAGCTCTACCATTTCATCAAGATCCCCACTCACACAGAGCATTTATTTTATGTGCTGTCTTTCTGTAAAAGTGCGTCCATCCCACTGACTGTGGTTGCTCTGATTCCCTACTGTGTTCATGTGCTGATGAAACCAAGTGAAAAGAAGATTGACTAGAGTTGTGCAGTTAGTGCTCTGTGGTCCCAGGAGGCAGGCACTATTCACTTCTCAGTCTTCAGCATCCCAACAGGAGCCCAGTATCAGGTCGCTTTATCATCTTCAGATGCTTCTGGCTCTTGTGGGCATTTTAGTGGCAGTCAACTCTAACCCCTCAGTTTTCAGATAAGGTATTGAAGTCTCATTTAGTTAACATAACTCACTGTTGTCACACTGCTGTAAGGACGGGAGTTAGAACCCAAGTCTTCGGGCAAATATTCCCATGACATTGTGTTTTGTTTGTTCGTTTTCAAGAGGTAATAATTTGTAAGATTTCATGTCGATTCTCTGATAATTACTATGTAAATCAGCTGTTTTTCAAAAAAATAACATTAAAATGCCACATCTTGTTTGACTTAAACCATGCATACAGGGTCGTGAGGGGTCAGCGATGGTTCTAGATATGGATATGTATGCAGGTGAAAGGAAACAGGCCAGGTGACTGTGGACTTGAGCTTCTACAGAACTCCTGGTCTCTGTTTTACAAAAGTGATTTCTAATATGTCAATAAATGCTATTGAAGATTCTCTGCTTAGAACATTATTTACCTCCCAAAGGCTTATCTCTTTCTATGACATCCTTATACTTTCTCTTTAAGGGTCAATTTTTCAAGACTGGGGAAATCAAGTGCCTTCCTCAAGGTTATGCTCCAACCAGGAAAACTATTAAATGCTTATAGTATCTGTTAGCTGTGTTAACCTCTATATATACTGAACTATGATTAAAATCTATGGGTTTACTTTACAAAATTGTTATTGAGGGAATATTATGTTATACTAAGAATTTCTTAGTAAGGTTTTTTTCTTATTGGACCTAGTAATTCTGGACTTTAAGTTGATACCTCTGTTATTTCAATCAAGTACATTTTGAGTCAGATTTTGCTACATATCTTAGTGACCTGTGATCTACCATAGTGTTTCATCTAACTCATTTCAAGGATATCAATACATGATTTATTTTAGATGATGACATATTAAGTAACCTATAAATATTTATGAAAACACGACAGTTGAATCAGTGCTATTTACAAGATATTAGTTGAGAATAACAAAATCTCTAAAACTCAAAGTAATTATTGGTTCATTTCTAGGTGTATTTATAAATATATGTTGTATATATGTATTATATGTATTTATAAGTATATGTTGTTGCTTTTAAAAAACACACTTAATAACTTTCTTTTTAAAAGGTAACTGAACTTGATTTCAGTAATTGGATGATTTCTAAGCAAAAAGCGAAGATATAATCAAATATTTTTAATTTATTTTATATTTTGTCAATTATAGCTCACAGTCAATATTATTTGTACTAGAGGTCCGGTGCATGAAATTCGTGCACGGTGGTGGTGGTGGTGGGGGGGGTCCCCTCAGCCCAGCCTGCACCCTCTTGCAATCTGGGACCGCTGGCTCTTAACTGCTCACCTGCCTGCCTGCCTGATTGCCCCTAACCACTCACCTGACTGCCTGATAGCCCCTAATGACTCACTTACCTGCCTCATTGCTCCTAACCACTCGGCTGCCTGCCTAATCACCCCTAACTGCTTGCCTGTCTGCCTGATCACCCCTAACCACTCTGCCTGCCTGCCTAATCACCCCTAACTGCTTGCCTGCCTGCCTGATTGCCCCTAACCACCTCTGCCTTGGCCCTCGCTGCGGCAGTTTCATCTAGAAGGATGTCTGGAATGACATCCGGAAGGTCGTTTGACTGTCTGGTCTAATTAGCATATTATGCTTTTATTATTATAGACTAGAGGCCTGGTGCACAAAAATTTGTGCACTCGGGGAGGTCCCTCAACCCAGCCTGCATCCTCTCACCATCTGGGACCCCTCGGGTAGGGTCCCTGGGCCTGGCCTGTGATCAGGGTCTATCGGGGCTTTCCTTCCCCTGGCTGCAGGCAGCTGGCCCCACCCCTGCTGCTGCCACTGCTTGCCTTCTGTGCAGCGCTGTCTCCTTCTCCCCTGCCACCAGTGGCCTCCCTCTGCAGGTGACGGATGTGGGGTGTGATGGCTTGGATGGCCTGGGCCTCTCTCTGTGGGGCAATCGCTGGCCGGTGGCCTGGGCCTCCCTCTTTCTTTGCTGGGGGGCAGGGCCAGCCCTGCGAGGGGCCATGGCGGTTCTGGTCTCTGGTTGTTCTGGTTGTTACATTTATGGTGGCTGGCCTTTTATTATATAGGATTATTAGTTTTGGGTATACAGCATGGTAGTCAGACTTTACAAAGTATTCACCCAATATTTCTAGTACCCACCTGCATCATACATAGTTATTGCAATATTATTAACTATATTTCCTATGATGTACTGAAGAAACATTATCTTAAGAATGAAATTTTTCTCATGTTGAGAAGACATTTGGGGTAAAAGAGGGAAGAATGATTCTTAACGTGTGATCTTTGTTCATTGATTCAAGCCTCCTGGTTGGAGTGACCATACAAAGTTACTTCAATCCTTTCACACTTTATGATGCATTTGCCTCCTCACATTCTTCTGCATTTGTCAGAGATCTCATTCCTGTGTAAGAGCTCTTTCTGACAGTTTCCATTGAGAATGTAATGCTAATATTGAAGAATCTTCCATCCCAATATGGTTTCAGCCTGCTCTTACCAATATCTGAGGAAGCTGGGCATGAATAGTCAAAGGATTCTGCTGTCACATGTGACTCCATTATAAATCCCTTCTCAGTTGTCTTCAGCCACCCACACTGAGCGCTGTGGGCTGGATGATCTATGATCCTCAGAAGGGGAATATGCCGAGGTTTTGGCTCATTTTCTAGAATCAATCCCCAAGTACTCTACCTTACTTTCCATAAAGCTCTGGCGTCTCCATGTGGTGAGGTTTCCCTCTTTACTCTAGTTGACATCTCCTGGAGGGATCCATATGGTGACAAATGGCTTTTGCAGTTGAAACTACATAGGCAGCAAGAGGAATAGCTTTTCACAGCCTTGGAGAAAAGATCTGCTTTTAATAGGAATGGAAAAGACTCTTCTTCTTCCAATTCATTTGCCTAAAGTAAGGGGATTTGGGTTCATTTGACTTGCTGTTACTATATCTGTGTATTCAAAATGTCTGCACACCTACATATTCAGGAGAAAAACGAGCTTTCAGGATAGAAAAAAATCTAGACAAGTGAGTTGAGAAATTGTCCAATCAAACATGTATTTGCAAAGAAATGCAAAGGAGTTTATTTTTGCTGACACTAGCTATCAGGAAGAGTGTTGAATCCCTTTCCATTGACAACATAGGAATAGGACATCTGTCTCAGAAGGTTAAATTGGTACCTTCTTTGGAACTATTTCAGTATAACAGATGGGCAATTAAAAATTTATTATAAGATGCCCTTGAAACTCAAAGTTGTATCTCTAAATGTTTTTATTTATTCAAAATCTATAAATAAATCCAAGATCAAATTAATACATATAAAAACCTTGGTATAAGACGAATTTTAAAAAAACTAGGTTTTATTTTTTTAATTTATCTTTATTGTTGAAAGTATTACAGATGTCCCCCATTTCCCTCCCATTGACCCCCTCCACCCCACTCCTGCCTTAAATGTGATTGATTTCTTGGGTATATTAAAACTATATAGTCCAGCACTTTTTAACTGGACTTTTATATTGATGGAAGTATTCTGTGCTGTCGAAAATGGTAGTCTATAACTACATGTAGCTATTGAGCTCTTGAAATGCAGCAAATGCAATTGAAGAAATACATTTTAAAATTTTACTTACTTTAACTTAAATTTAAATAGTCATGTGTGCTTAGTAGCTATTGAAATGGATAGCACAAATCAAGTCCCACCGTGCTTTTTCCTAAAAAAAAAAAGTCTTTTAAAAAATATTGTCACCTACACCACATTCCTGTGAGACAACATGAATCAGTATTAACTGCTTTATTTTATATGAAAAAAAATTGATTTGTTGGCAGAACATGGACAACGGATGCTTACCCCAGCCCAGGAATCTTTTAATTAGCCCACAGATGCTATTTTTCAGTTGAAAATATAGTAGTGGTGATTGGTAAATCCCACTGTGATCTTTACACATTCATAGGAAAAATTTAAGTTGTGGGGTAAACAATTTCTGAGGCTGGAAGGATTAAAGTGACTATAAAAAGTTAACAGTAGGCTCTGCTGTTTTTATGGAGGCCCTCTACAGAGCTGGGGTTCTCTCTCTGTGCAGTTCCCTTCTCTCTTTCTCTGTCCTGTGAGCTCTAGCCGCCTTGGTTTCCTGGGACTCTTAGCTCTGTTGCCCAAAGCAGAGAGTCTGGCTACCCTTCTCTGCTCCCTGTTCTGGAGACCCTCACAGGGCCACAGAACTGGGTGAAGTTTTACCAACATCTATGACCACATTCTGGGTGGCTGGATGACTCTCTGACAAGTTATCTTACTTGTTTGGGTCTACCAGACCTACATGCCGGACACCAGAACTGCTGTGGCTATTCAGAAACTGTTTGTAAAAAGAATTACCAGTGTCCAGTTGCACCCGAGAATTTTACCCTCATTGACTGACTTTCCCAGTCACTCTGGAAATTGCAAACAGCTTTCTGGATGAATACCTGGACCTGAGTGTTGCCAAGAAACTAAGGTGGTGTTCCTAATGTTTTCCCTGTCCCCTGACCTTTAATGCTTTCCAGAAGTGATTTCACACTAAAAGTAATATGATACGACTTGTTCATTTTTAAAAAAGACTTTATTTTGTTTTTCTTTAAAGACAAAATGCTAACAGCAAGAAAGGTCTATAAGAATCAATAGTTCCAAAAACTTCCTCCAAAAGATGGCAACTTGTGGGAGAATTCTAAGAATTAGAAGTGCTTCATTTCAGCTCGGCAAAGGACAAATGTATATTTTGTCCAGTCTGAGGGTGGTTTGATGTGGAGTACTAATACTAATTACTGTCTTTGCTGCTCTTTGATGGAGATCACAGTAATGACTTAGAAGAAATTACATCTCATTTCCTTTGGCAGCACGGAAGTGATTGTTCTCAAGGAGGGAGAAAATTCAAAGATTGAGGTTAGAAAGGTTAGCATCAAGCTGATTAATTATTTTCTGTTTTAAATTTGAAAATTTCCTAGAATCTTTTTTCTTCTAACATTTTGCCATGTGATTTCTGAACAGAATCTGCTTCAGTTAAAAAAAAAAAATTGTGACAGTTCCCCAAAGAGCACTATGTTCTGAAGGAGATGCCAGGGCAGGGCAGGGGCAGGGGCAGGGGCAGGGAATGAGGGCAGGGCAGCCGCTGTGGTCCTGGTGAGAGGGCTTGTGGCTTAGATCAGGCACTGCCAAGAGGAGCATTTGCTCTGGCAGCACCTTGCCCACTTCCAGTGCTGGCACAAGCGAAGGCAGAAACCTCTTCCCTGGGAGGACCTGCTGTGTGCCCTGCAGGAGGAGCAGGCCATATGCGAGTCTGGGAAAGAAACCCAGAACTAATTAAGGCTTCTTTCCTCCTCCAGCTCTCACCCACCCTTGCACATCGATTGGGCCAGTCACACTCAAATTTCTGTTCAAAGAATTGACTTTTTCCTGGACGCAGCCTGTCATCCTTGTTCACACATTCTGCCACTAACGGAAGGAGTTTTCTAGAGCTGGACGTTGCATTCGCTCGTCACCGCCTTTCACAGACAGCACCCTTGCCCTCAAGCTTCATAATTGTGCATGCAAAGCATCTGACCCTCGAGACCTCTTTTTCTGCAGAATCATTCCAAACGCTGTCTTTTAACAATGTTTTGGGTGAAAGAAAACATCTTTCTATATAGAGACTAGAAGCCTGGTGCACAAAAATTGTGCACTTGGGGGATTCCCTCAGCCCAGCCTGCACCCTCTCGCAATCCGGGAGTGCTCGAGGGATGTCCCACAGTCCTCAGGGGATGTCCGACTGACGCTTAGTGATGCCGCAGAGGTGGAAGAGGCACTTGCCAGCCATGAGCCCGGCTTCTGGTTGAGCAGTGCTCCCCCTGTGGTAGTGCACTGACCACCAGGGGGCAGCTCCTGCATTGAATGTCTACCTCCTGGTGGTCAGTGTGCATCATAGCGACCGGTCGGTCATTCACTGTTTGGTCGATTTGCATATTAGCCTTTTATTATATAGGATTGCAGTGGCTTAACACAGGGAAAGTAAATGCCTCTGTCTGAGTTTGTGAGATTTTATTGTGTTTCTTATCCTTTAGCGCTGGAATGTTGATGGTGGTGCCACATGTCCCTGTGTGGATCCCAAAGGGTGTCATAATACAAGGGGGCAGGTGCTAGCAAGTTCAAGGACAGATAGATGTAAAAAAGACTGTGGATTTTGCAGCAGGCATTATGGACTGGAGTCATCAGACCTAGGTTTTAGTCTGTCTCTGGATCTAACTACTGGGATGCTGGGAGGCCATTTAATGTTGGTGGGTTTAGTTGACTAATTTCTCAAATCAGGACCTTCAAGTGGACTTAGAATGGGAGATTCATTCCAGCTCTGACATTCTGCAGCTCTAAGGATCTTCTTTAATGAAATTGGAAGAAGAGCCAGAACAGCCCTAGCCAGCATGGCTCAGTGGATAGAACGTCAGCCTGCGGATTCTGGTCACAGGCACGTACCTTGGTTGCAGGTTCCTCCCTGGTCTTGGCCATGGTTGGGACGTGTGCAGGAGGCAACCAATCGATGTGTTTTGCTCAAGTTGATATTTCTCTCTGTCTTTCCCTCTCTCTTCCACTCTCTCTAAAAATCAATGGAAAAATATCCTCAGGTGAGGATTAAAAAAAAAAAAGAAAAAAGAAGAGCCAGAGCATATTACATTTTACTTACATGCAATGAATAAGGCTGTAAATTCTAAACAGTACTTCATTTTGTAATTTGCTTTTTAATAAACAATTTTAGATTTAGATTTATATAATACCTTTCAGTCTTTAAAACATCCTATTCCAATTAGAATCTGAATTTTATAGCTATGTAAAGAGATGCATAGAGACATGAAACAATGTGGCTGATGTTATAGAGTAAGATTATTGACATGAGAATATTCATAGATTTTCTGCTCACCCATTTTACAAAAGAGATCCCATAATGAAATTATTGGCTCCATTTCCCCTTTCTTAACAACTTAAAGAGGAAGATGTTCTTGCAGGAAGAGATACTAAGGGGTTATTTATAACAGGCTGAGTGAGAAGAAGTTTGCTCGGTGGGAGGGAAGTTGGAGGTGCTTAACTAAACTGCACTGTATGAGGGAAGTAACTAGAAAATTGAAATATCCTGTTAGTACGTTTGTCGTGGACTAATTACGGATCTCTCAAACACATAAAGATAAGTTTTACTTTTTAGATTTCATGGTTGCTGTTATGTTTTTCTTGAATGCACCACAAGTCTAACATCAAATTATATGTTGGCAAGATTTTTGAGGATGATCATGCTAAATGACAATTAGAGATCCAGTTCCAAGTAGCTTCTAAGATCTTTTCAGGCTCAAACAGGACCCCTTCTGTCCATACTTTTCTTTTCTCCATACCTTCCTACCACCCTCTGTCAAACACTTATTAAAATCATTTAGGTGCTAGATATGCAAGGGGTGACTTTGATATAGGCCTTTCCCTTGAGGAGACCCCCAGGGGTTCCAGGCTTACCTCTGCAACGGTGGGCGGACACCAGGGCTATCTCTGGCCTGTGGGCTTGGAAGAACTGAATTGAGACTATACGCAGCTACAGGTTAGCTGGTAACATTATTCCCCATCTCTTCTAACCCACCCTATTTCAGATTCATTCTCTCTTTTTTTTAAATATATTTTATTGATTTCTTACAGAGAGGAAGGGAGAGGGATAGAGAGTTAGAAACATCGATGAGGGAGAAACATTGATCGATCAGCTGCCTCCTGCACACTCCCTACTGCGGATGTGCCCGCAACCAAGGTACATGCCCTTGACTGGAATCGAACCTGGGACCCTTGAGTCTGCAGGCTGATGCTCTATCCACTGAGCCAAACCGTTAGGGCCATTCTCTTTTTTTAAAATTTACTTTTTATCATATGAGAGGATGAGAAAGCATAATCACAAAACACCAAGTCCCTAAGTAAAAACCTCTTCAGTTAAAGCATAGTAAAGAAAGGTACATGAAATGTTCTTGGAAAACTAGAATGAGCTGTGAGGATTTCCATCCAGTTATATCTCTTTTCATAGGAGTGACATTTGAAAAGAAAGACTATGATTAATTCCTTCTTTCAGTCAATATTTTTGGAAAACCTCTAGGTGTAAAGGTCATATTTTAAGGTCATTTAAACACAAATCAATACATCAATTTGCATTTTCAGTATTTTTTATTTATAAAAATCTAACTGTATCTATTAATTATGTTAATTCCAAATTAACAACAACTACAAAAAAAAAGGCTTCAGGGCTTAGCAGGTGAGAGGGGTCTTTTTCTTGTGTAGTAGGGTGACTGGAGTTAGGCAGCTCAGGCTGGAGCAGCTTCTCAAGGATGTCCAAAAATCAGACTCAATTTGTCTACCCTCCCTGCCATTCGTAGCCATGTCCAAATGACCGCAGCACAGCTGCTGTGCATTCAGGAAAGAAGGAAGAAGGAAAATTGGCTTTTGTTTTTGACACAGGCTTTATTCCAGAAGAATAAGTCTCCATAGAGACTTGTGTCTATATTTCATTGACTGAAACAGTATCACATGGCCTCCCCTGCAAGGGAGTCTGGGAAGGTGACTACTTTACTTTCCAGCCTTTGTAATAGAGGCAAGCAAAGGCAATGGGGTGTAAGATGGGTGTCAAGTGGGCTAACCTATGATGCCTGACATAGTGCTCACCTGCCTGCCTGATCGCCCCTAACCACCTCTGCCTCGGCCCCTGACACCATCCCTGTGGGACCAGGCCTAAATTGGCAGTCGGACATCCCCCGAGGGGTCCCGGATTGCCAGAGGGTGCAGGCTGGGCTGAGGGACACCCCACCCCTATGCGTGAATTTTGTGCACCGGGCCTCTAGTTGTTAATAATTGTAGACACTGTTCTGGGTCACCTTGAGTGAACATTTCCCTTTTTATCTCCAGTCATTCTGTTGTCCTCACATTTATCTCTTTGTATCTGAGAGTAGAAGCTGTACCTGAATTACAAACAGTAGGGAATTGCCAATTCACCAGCTGGCTATGTATTCTTCTTCCTTAATCTACTGCACATTTTGTCCAAGTGCTGATTTATTGCATTTAGTAATTGCATCCAGACAGCTATATGCCAATCATGTGTATCCTGATTACTCATTATGAGCTTTAGGATACCATACAACTCACTAATGAGCACATTATAATGCTGGCCAGTGCCAATTAGATGATAATCATGTGCACTGCTTTATTTACAGTCCATCCATTTAAATTAATTGGGCATTTAATTGAACACAGTGTGAAAGAAATTCGAATTGCATTTCTCAGTTTAACTTACTTTCATCTGTCATCTCTTACATAGCAGGTGAGTTTATTCACTTGATCTAGAAATTTAAAACAAATACAAATGGACATAATGCTTATTTCATAATGGCACACATATGTAAATTAATCTCAAAATGTGTTAGAAAACAGCAATAAAATTTTCAAATGTTTAATCTCCACTAGCAGCCTTATGTGACCTGATTACAGAGAGAATCTACATACGTAGGAGAATCCAGCTCTCAGTTGGAAATATGAGGTGGGATCTTAAACCAACCTTATGATAATGTCCTGATATTTTCTTAGGATAGGACATTTACATTTAATTCATGAGTAAATATGTGGCAAATCATATTTAATTATGATCCTATGTATTTTTCTCTTTCAGGACATAATATCAAAACATTTCAGGATCTACATTTTTCAGTGAGTGTTTAATTTCCAAACATTACATGCATGAATGTACCACTAAATTCAAAGTGTCTATTCATTGAAATAATTTCCTAAAAGCACATGTAGAATAGACATAGAGTAACTACATGAAAAATAGTTTCTAGACAAAAAAATCTAGAGGCCAACTCTTCTACTTTTTTTTTTCATAGTCACATTTCTGGTTTATGGATATCTGCCTCCATATAGTTTTTTTTTGTTTGTTTGTTTTTTTAAAAAGACATTTTCTACTGTGTTATATATATATATATATATTTTAATATATTTTATTGATTTTTCACAGAGAGGAAGGGAGAGAGATAGAGAGTTAGAAACATTGATGAGAGAGAAACATCGACCAGCTGCCTCCTGCACATCTCCTACTGGGGATGTGCCCGCAACTCAGGTACATGCCCTTGACTAGAATCGAACCTGGGACCTTTCAGTCCGCAGGCCAACACTCTATCCACTGAGCCAAACCAGTTTCGGCTTGAGAAGCATTAAATGACTGAGGGTCCCAAAATAAGTAGGAAGATGTGCTGCTCCAACTATTCATAAGAATTCGTCATAGGAAAAAAAATCATAAATTATTCTGATAAGTTAACTGGAACTAAACATATTTTGGAAAGAAGACCTTGGTGGAATTAATAATATGCCAATTTTCAAAGTTATATTGTGTTACACTGAGAAACCTTAGTTCTTTCCCTTTTTGCAACTCAATTCAATAGGTGATGCAAATAAAATGAATGATGTAAAGAATTTTAAAAATATATTTTTTATTTTTAAAAAGGTTTTTTTTTTTATTGATTTCATAGAGGAAGGGAGAGGGAGAGAGAGAGATAGAAACACCAATGATGAGAGAGAATCATTGATTGGCTGCCTCTTGCACGACCCCTATTGGGGATGGAGCCTGAAACTGGTTCATGTGCCCATGACCAGAGTGGAACCTGGGACCCTTCAGTCCGCAGACTGAAGCTCTAGCCATTGAGCCAAACCAGTTAGGGCTGGACTCATGTTTTTATAGGACTTGAATCATAAATAACTGAGGCTTGAAATAACTGAGGCTCAGACCAGGAAATACATGAACCTGGATTCTCTAACCCTGTCTGTCTGATAGAGTAGTCTCTAGTCACATGCTGCTACTGGGAACTTGACATGTGGCTAGTCTGAACTGAAATATGCAGTAAGTGTAAATACACATGTGTGTTTGGAAATTTAATATGATAAAATAACAAAATATTAATAATTTTTATATGTATTACATGTTATGATAATATATTGGATATATCAGCTTAAATAAAAACATTATTAACATTAATTTCACCTTTTTGCTTTCCTTTCTTTAATGTAACTAGAAATTTTTAAATTACATATGTGGCTTGCATTAGTGACTCAGTATATTTCCATTGAAAGGCACTGCTCTATCTTAATGGGAAGAATGAACATTTCCCACTTTTATTGTCTTGGGGCTAACAAATTATGGGCTCAAATGAAAAAAACACACACACAGCAACACAAAAAACAAAAACAAAAAAAACCTCTTCTGCCCTTAAGGAATTCAAATTCTCATTTACTCCAAGACTTCTCACTGATTCCCATGGAGCAAGGGGACTGGCTCCTGCATGGAGTAAGCACCAGGTGATGCCTAAAAAGCTGCTAGACATTGGCTTTTCACTCACATTGGACCTACCCTATTTCATTTTTCTAGAATATAGGTATTTAGAACTAAATTATTATCAAAGGTCATTAGAAGTTAGCTTGGATCCCAATGTATGGCAATGTGTGTGAAAGTAAAATAATCATCATATCTTCTTAAAGGAAAAAAATAACCCATGGCACTGCTGTAATTGGTGCATCATCTGTGTGTGAAATTCTAGAGTCAGGTCAACTGATAGGGGCTCCTGTAGTGACCAGTTTGTAGTAGGCTCCTTTCTGGGCCATCAGTTCTTTATGAGTTCCCTTCTCAATCACTGTCCCCTGGGACATGACAGCAATGATATTTGAGTTCTGGATGGTGGACAAACGGTGGGCAATGACAATGCAGGTCCGTCCTTCTCTGGCTTTGTCCAGGGCAACCTGCACCGTCTGCAAAAAAAAAAAAAAAAGGTAGAAAGATGATGCAAAGATACATGCTTGTTCCCTGGCCCACCATTGCAAGAGTTCTGTTTAATTCCACCTGAGTAACATTGCTATAGTCAGGGGTTAAACCCAAAGGCATGACATAAAAGAAATAAATTGCTGAGTAGAATGCACCAATGGTTTGCATTGCAGTCCATAGGTGGAGAAATGTCAGTGAAGCTAGCATGAACCAAGCTACGAGGTCCTGACGTAATTTCAAAATACCTGATAGTCTAGTTTGCTAAAATGAAACCAAGGAAGCAAGCTAAGGTAGAAGTCATTGATCATTCCTGATTTTGTTCTTCATCGAGGATATTTTAGCTGGCTCCAAAATGGAATCCTTGTTTTCAAGGAGTTAATCAATAGTAAATTTCATAATTTTATTTTTTTGCTCAGTTGCATCTCCTTTCATTCAAACTGCACAACAGATACTGCCTCTTACTTGGTGTTGTATGCTGCTACCTGCTCTGCACAGAACTTTAGAACTATAAAAATGGCAACGCCCAACAAATGACCTGGATTGTTTTACTTTACTTAATAAAGCTAATTCTTTGCCTTTGAAAAAAATGTCACCAAGCTTAGAGAATCTTAAACACAATTTTTATTTTAAAGTTAAAATATTTGTTTTAATTTGAAGCAACCCTATTTTAAATTACTTTCTCCAGTTCAGCAATTTTCAATCGTTGATCTGCATGAATTTTTTAAACATGCAATACCTATTTAATTGGGGGCACTGACCTCTTTCCCCTTAGACTGTCAAATAAAAAAAAAATGACAACACCCAACACAACAATAGCTATCCAGTGTGAATAAATCAACATTATATCTCTTTTTCATTAGATCAACAAAAATATATGTATATTTTTGGTGTGTCACAGAATTTTAGCAGTTAATGTGTGCCATGAGATGAAAAAGGTTGAAAATAACTGCTCTAGATTATTGTCCTTCACTGCAGAGTATTGGCAATTCCTACTGTACATGAATCAGAATATTGAAAATAGTGCCATTTTAGGACAAATATTACAGGAAAAGACTCATTTATAATGATCTAAAACTTCAGAAAACCGATACATACCTTTTCACTTTCTGTGTCTAAGGCAGAAGTAGCTTCATCTAGTAGCAAGATTTTAGGATCTCTCACAATGGCCCGAGCAATAGCAATGCGTTGTTTCTCTCCCCGAGAGAGTTGAGACCCCTGGGACCCAACGTTAGTTTCATATTTCTGGAAAAAGTATGATAAGTTTGCAAACCAGTAACAGCCATTGCTCCTATGCTGTATGGAGCCCCCATCAATGATCCCTCTGGGAACTGAAACAATTGGTTGTTTTTTGAAATTGGAAATAGTGAATGGGTCCTTCTACATTGGATGTCAAATCCACTTAGAAATCTGCGACAAACACGGAGTTTGTGATCTTTTCCGCTGGGAAACAAGGGGCCCTTTTACACCCTCCTCTGCATTTCCTTTAGTTTTGTATTTTGATCTCTTTCTCTGTGTGTGAGAATCCTCACTGCTTCCAGATTCCCTGATTTCCAAACTCCTCTGTGGAAGATCTAAGACAGAATAATCCTAGGAAAAGGGCCTGTGAGGGATCTTCTAGTCGCGGCCCCTGTGGAGGAGGCAGCATTCTAGAACACAAGCCTAGATGTGAATCTCCATTTTGCTGCTAGTAGCTCTGTGATCATGAGAACATTATTTAAATTTCTTTGAGGAACAAACCAATCTGAAAGATGCAGATGTTAATAACTAGTTCACATATTTGTTGTGAGATTTAGATGAATTTATGAAGGAAAATTCCTAGTAGATTCCTGGCATGACTACATAAAAATAGTTGATATTGGTGGACTCTTTACTAGGCATTAGGTACTGTGCCAAATAACTATTCTAATCAGATTATCATTTAATAATCACAAAAATCATTTTCTCCCTATTTTACAGATTACAAAACTTAGACACACACAGCTAAGAAAATTGTGTAAAAATAGACAAATAAATAGCAGTGACAATAAATTCTAAATCCAGGTGTGTCTGGCTTCTGAACTTTTGCCCTTGACCATTACTCTGCCTGCCTTCCACAATAGGTCTGCTTCTGCCTCCCTGGCCTCCTGACAAATGCTCAACCAAGCCAACTGAGACTCATAATAGCCTACTTTGTCCTACTTTCACCACTGAGAAAAAGTGTTCAGTGAAAGGTATTATAGGTAAGTCTATCTGAGAAAGAGGCAATAAATTAACTCTAAGCCAGTGTCTCCCACAAAATGAGTAGGTGCTCAACAAAGATTTGTGGAATAAATGAATCTTTCAATGGACACAAGCTTTGCTTTTCATTCATGGTACAGCAAATAATCATTTCCACATTAGGCTACAAGACAGAATGAGGTTAGGAGCCCAAGACTTAGAAGCCTTTGTGGAAAAGAGAGAGAGAGAGAGAGAGAGAGAGAGAGAGAAATAGGTTACCTCCCATACTGGCCCACGAAGGAAGGAAGGGAGGAAGGAAGGAAGGAAGGAAGGAAGGAAGGAAGGAAGGAAAACGCCCACCACAAAAGTTATAAATGTAATCACTTACAAAGAAAAGCAATTTCCAAGTGGTATTTAAGAGAAAGCAGTGGAAAAAATTAATGCAATATTTGGCTCCTAAAATCTAGTTTCCATGTCTTAATTTTCTTTGTGATCAATCACCAAGAGAGACTTGGTAGATGAAAATCTTTAAAGTCGATACTGTGCTAAGCTCACACTTGGCTCTGGAAGAGTGTAACACGCTCAGGCAGACGCACCTTAGCCCACCAGCTGCCCTGGTTCCTGGGAAACCATCCCAGCTGCAGTCTGTGCTGCCAAGTAATGAAATTATGACGACAATAATAATAGCAGCAGCTTTCTTTGTGTGGCTATTACGTATATTCTTTCATTCTAATGTTATTTTTTACAGATGACTGAGTCTCAGGCAAGATAAGTAATTGTCCCAACGTTACACAGCTAGTAAGTGACAGCTTGGGTTCAAACCAGTCTGCTTTAAGTCTCAGGACTTTTTTTCACTATGCTAGGCTGATGTCCAATGTACTACTGCTTTATGTACCATAGCATCCTTTGTACCTGATGATAGAATACTTTCCTAAAATAAAAAGTATGTTGATGGACATTTATTTTGTTTAAAAGACTGAGGTGAACCCCAGGCACTGAGAAATAAATTGTGTTGCCTTTGACTTTCTCCTTGAGCCCAAATCATGATACTCTTTGGTTATTCTCTCTCTCCCCGTCACCATCTCCACTGGGGAACCACTCTGGCACAGTACTCACCTCTGGGAGTGACATGACAAAGTCATGCAGCTGAGCCTGCTTTGAAGCTTCTATGACTTTTTCCATGGGGATGTCTCTGGTGTTGTCCCCATACTTGATATTGTCTGTTATGCTACAGGCAAACAACACCGGTTCTTGGGAAACAATTCCAATGTTGGAACGGAGAAACTGGACATTCACCCTTTTGCTGTCATGCCCATCGATCATCTGCCAACAGAGGTAACAACCAGGGCATTAAGTTTTAGAATTCCAGCAGCAAGGAAAGTTTATATTCTAGAATTAATATTATGTAGGATATTTGCTTTGCTGAAGAGACAACAATCCCAGGATTCTTAGAAATAAATTATGTTGCCTTTGACCCTTGGAGGTGGGGTCTATCAGAATGGTGTTAAAGTTATAATCAGACTATGGTTTTGTTTGTTTGCTTCCCAAAGTTTGGCTGTACAGGTGGTACAAATGAGAAAAGTACAAAGGGCAGTATTTAGTTGTTGTTGTTTTTTTAATGTTCTTATTGATTCTTAGAGAGAGAGGAAGGGAGAGAGATAGAGAGATAGAAACATTGATAAGAGAGAACCACCATAGATTAGCTGCCTCCTGCACACCTCCTACTGGGATGGAGCCCACAACCCAGGCATATGCCCTGATCAGGAATTGAACCAGTGATCTCTTGGTTCATAGGTCAATGCTCAATCACTGAGCCACACAGGCTGGTTTTTTTTAAAAGGTCCCCTTACACTTTGGTGCAGGGCATCCTCCACAGATTTGAGGAACTGCTCAAATTCGAGAGCCCATGGGTTATAAAATTGGACCACATAAGAATCAAACCTGTTTCCATGAGCTTACTGACATCGGTCACTGCATAGCTAGATAATAGACCTGAGTAAGAAAGGAATGCATTTATTCACTTAATCAACAAACATATATTGAATCCCCTACCACAGAGGCACTAAGCTAAGCAGTCTTTTGCCTGCTATAGAAAGAAAATATATATTTTTTTAAGGAACTCACTCCTTAGGCAGTTAAGTATAGGCACTCAAATATCTACCATTTGAGCTGGTTCACTTAAAAGTACTAACATACTACTGTAAAGTGTTTGGTCCTTTGATTTCAGAAAAAGACTATGGTAAATGGTGTGAGCATATTATATTGTAGATACTATCTCGACAATGAGAAAAGCAAACACTGTTAGAAAGAACATAAGGCATTCCTCAACAATTAGTCCTCTCTCATTTTCCTCTACTCATTTTCCATAGTTTGTATAGTCTGCAAAGCACAATTAATACTTAATTAAATACTGGAGCTGTTTGTTAATTGTTGCACATGTGCTAGTATTGTAAGCTCCTAGAAGACAGAGACATGCTTCATGGTCCTTAATATCTCCCACAGGGCCCAGTGCAGTCCTGCACACCATAGGTAGCCAATTAAATGTTGAAAAGGTTGAATGCTTGCATTCAGTAACTTCCTTAAGAGCAAAGAGGATTTTCAAAATTGCATAAAAGGTGGTATTTCTTTCTACTTAAAAATGTTTATGGAAATGTTTTACAATGATAACAAAATATATTGAATCCACGAAATGCAAGGAATCGTTTTGATTTCCTCATGGACATTGCTCTCTACCTGGGACCAGAACATTCACTGAGCACATTCAGAGAAATATACATAATATGTATGTTTTTCTCAGCATTTCTCTTCATAAAGTTATCTATGCTCATTGCAATGAAGATTAAACTATTCAGGGAAATAAAAAAGGCCTTTTTCAAAATATTAAGATGAAACAGTCAATCAAGTGTGGAGGAGAATAAAGCATTTCCAGACCCTCGTCTCTGCATCACATCTCAGAAAACTACTGTGGACATACAACAATAAGATAAGAGTGAAGAGCAAGAAAGAGAATGATATAGGGACTAGGAAATGATAGATCTAATCTAAGAAAATATTGCAGGAAACTCAGGTGCAAATTATTCAGCAGGTACAGGTAGTAATTAGCCAAGGCAGTGGCAGAAATGAGGGAAGGAAGCAGATCCCTCAGGATAGGTAGCAGGATAGAAACTCTGGAAGAACATAAAGACTTATAAAGGCAGAGAATACCAGAAAAATAATCTTTCAGAAAAACCAGAAAGAAAATGTAATGCTAATAGACCTCACTACTTGACTAAGGGATAAACACTATTTATTTATATAATCAGAATAAAAGTTGTTCATTGATTTTCAACTTTAAGAATCAGCCTAGAATGAAAGTATGAAAGATAAGAAATGTTATAAACAGAATGTGAGCATTTTGTATTCTTGATCCTATAAAAGTGTAGTTAATAGGACTTGACAGGTTAAAGGAGGAAGAGCTAAAAATAAAGGTAGAATTGCTAATATTCTCATCTCAGAAAGGGAGAATTCCAGAGATGTTATCTACATGTGGTAAAAAAAGAAACAGAAGTATATTAGTTAAATTTACAAATAGAGGAACTTTCATATATCTATACCAGTATTGTGAGGGGGTGGGTAAAAGGAGAAAGAGTGGTGAGCGCCAGCTAAATAAATTTTCATCACTTCAACAGAATCTAAATTTGTTAAATCACAAAACAGCAGCATTAGCATATTATTTAGAGGCACTGAGGTAATCATTGGGAGATCTGAAAACATCAGTGGTCAAAATGGTTGCCTTTGAGCAGAGAGTGAGGGGGTGGGTAAAAGGAGAAAGAGTGGTGAGCGCCAGCTAAATTTTCATCACTTCAACAGAATCTAAATTTGTTAAATCACAAAACAGCAGCATTAGCATATTATTTAGAGGCACTGAGGTAATCATTGGGAGATCTGAAAACATCAGTGGTCAAAATGGTTGCCTTTGAGCAGAGAAATGGGGGAGTGGTAGAAAGGGTAGAATAAAGACTTGTTTTTCATTAAAAATCTTTCTTATTTTATTTTATACTCCTCTGCATATATTCTTTGAAAAGAAAGAAAGTAAAATAAACGGAGAGAAAAGAGAAAGAAATACTATGGAAAAATAAACAACAAAGCAAATCTGCCAATTTTTCAAATATTCTCAACAAAGCTTTATGGTGCATGACTACCATTTGAGTTCCTTGAACTATTTAGACGGAAGCTTCTTAAACCAGGATTGTCTCAGATTTCTTCAAATCCCCATTCTTGCTCATCTATCACTGTGTCCCCTATCACCCCCACTTTTTTCCGTTCCCAGTCATTAGTCTCCTGATTAGTCTGCACTTTCTGCTCCATTTACGGGTAAGTGAATGCTTCTGCTAAATACACTCATCTCCAGCCTTGCAGTGTGCCCGGTTTCCCTTGCCTAACTGGTCAGCAGGCCATCTGGAACTGGGAAGAATCTGATATTAGAAATTGTGAGGTAGAATCAGGTCAACCAGCAAATGACCGCTTCTGGAAACTATCCACATGGGGGAAAGGCCCAGGCTAGTGCTGTAGAGTGAGTCTGGCAAGGCACAGTCTTGAAGACCACTTTCAGGGGTGGGAGATATTCTGCAGAAAGCAAAATCCCCTAAAGCTTTTGCATTGCTTACCACCTTCCCTTGGTCAGGATCATAGAAACGCTCCAAGAGCTGGACACTGGTGCTTTTGCCACATCCACTGCTTCCAACAAATGCCAGTGTTTGCCCTGGACTAACCGATATTGAGAGCCCATTCAGAACTTGTACATCAGGTCGAGAGGGATATGTAAATTTACAGTCAACAAAGTCAATCTGCCCCTGGAAGTTGTCCTGTGGAGAGGAAGATTGGAATTATAAATATACCTACTAGAATCCAGAATATGGAAAATGCAACTAAATCTGAGTTTTAAATCCCTGCTTAAGATACCTTCAGCACCATGCTGCCAAAGTGCAAAGCACAAAGACAGCTATTTAATGAATTCCCTATTCCAGCAGGTGCAAAATAAAGGGAGGCTTGAGCCTTTATCCTGAAATTAAAGATATGTGAGCTCTTATTCCCATTCTAACCTAAGGAATTTCCTTGTCATCCATTACTTGACATTCTGGAAGAATGTCAAATGGAAAAGAATAGCTAGAATATATGATTACATCATAGAAGTCAGGAATTGTCCACACCCTCTAGCTCTGTTCCCCCAAAGATTTCAAATAATAGCATTACACTTGAAATGCCTAAGCCCTGTACTGCAAAAGTGAAAACCTTCAGTTGCACTATCTGAATTATGAATTCTAGAAATGGATAGATATGTAATAGGCCACACAGAGACTTTACTTTTATTGGACTGAAAGAGAAACAGGTCATTTGATCAATTTAAAAAGATTTCTGAATTTAGTTTAGCTTTACAAGAGTTTAGATTTGTTTTGCTCTCCTGAACATTTTAGGATATTTGAAAACAAACAGAGAAGATTAAAAACCGCCTATGAAGACTATAAATTAGGAGAAGAGATATTTTGTTAAGATTAAATTAATTTTCTAGCCACCCATATAATAAGCTAAAACTTGAACACAGATAAACATGAATTACAACAATATCACTGGACAGGAAAAACTGTTTTTTCTACATTCCATCCCAGAACATCAGCAGAAAACATGGTGTTTGGGTAGCTTCATTATTCTGGAACTAAGTGTGTTTTATAGTACACAGAATTTAGCATTCACTGGATCTTGTTGTCTTCTTCAAATGTCTGCTTTATAAATAATTTTTTAATGCTAATTTACTTCATTTCTTTATATTTATAATCTGTCTGTCCATTCTGAGTGCATATGAATGAACCCATGTGCTGCAGGAATTTAGAAGCTATGTGGTGGTGGTGTATGATCAGCCCCAATAGCTGTTCTTCACACGCATATAAGCACAACCCTCCCCTACTGCCCTCATACCCCCATCTCAGTACTCACCCATTTTACACCTGCACCACTGTATACATTGATCGGGGGTCGTCTGTCCAGCAGTTGAAAAAAGCGTGCAGCTGATATCTTAGCTTTGGCATAACTTGGGGTGTAAGAGTAGGCTTTTCCAAGAGCTGTCCCACTCAGTACAACTGAAGAGATCACCCTGCAATTGGATAGACACCCATGTAGAGAGGAATGTGGTGTGTTTGGTGTGAGGTCCTGAAAGGCAGGCGTTTGGGGATCTAGTCCTGGTTCTGTTAGCAAAGAACTGAGCAACCTTGGACAGGTCACTTTAGACTTGTCTGGGTAGCTAGGGTTGGAGAGATTAGCAGTGTTCAAATTGTGTACTATGAAAAAAGGGTGAGGGGAGGATTAAACAAGAGAAGCTCAGATATCCCAACCCTGCTTCAATTACAATAGCTTCTTTTTTAAAAATGTGTTTGAGAAAAGAGTTCTTAAAAAAGGGGGGGGGCATAAAAATCACCAGATTGAGTTAATTTTTTTTATTACAATGCTAACATTTTTTGAACCTATCATAAGGGCATAAAAGAATGATTGGTGATTAATGCATCAATCTATACCAAGCATGCATATAATTTATGCTTCAGACAGTGAAAGAAAGATATAATTGCCTATATCCTTTTATTTGGCCCAGCTCCTAACTATATTCAACATATAGTGTGTAATTAATGAGCAAATGAGTGAATGAGTGGATGAATAAATGGAAGATGAACATGGTAAGAGATAGCTCTGTTACTATATACATTATGATACAACGGGCACCCTGAAAAGTTGTCCCAAGCACAGAGGACCTGCCTCCATAGTGGTAGGGGGCAGTGTCTTCATGTGTCTGATGGCTCAGTTCATAAGCAGGAACTGTTTTAGGCCAGATTTGCAAACCCAAACATCTTCAGGAGGCCAGTCCGAAGTTTAAAGCAATGAGAAGCAACTGGAATGAAATGGGAAGTGGTGGAAGGTGATCTAAAGAGAAGCCAGAAATTAGGAGCTTTCAAGAGTCTCTGAGTTTTTACATGTTGGCTAATAAATAACTCTTCAAAAATCTTATATAAACTAAATAAATCACCAGTTTGTGATTCAGGATTTAAATTAGTAAATGAGCAAAAATTTAGAAAAGAGACTTTCCTGGTTGGGGTCAAGGTAATGGGGCAAGAGAAAAAAAATTCTTCTATGTTGAATATCAAAGGCAAGAAGACAGAACTCATGACTTGGGAATGAACCCAAAAGAACAGATTTCTATTAGGACCACTTTCCTTAATGCTCTCCAGGCCTTTCACAGGCCATTTCCCCCTACCACACTGATGCCCTCCCACCCTCCACAGCACACCCATATACATGTCCCTTGGTGTCCTGATATCCCCAGGCTCTTTCCTCTGGAAATGTGAGAAACTGGACTCAAAGCAAATCTCTTAGCAGAGCAGGGTCCAGCTTTAAGAAAGGGACATGATTCTCCTGAACTGCCTTTTTCCATCTTCACCTAGAAGGAGTCAGCTGGAAACATGCCCTTTTGGTAAGTAGAGTTCAAATAAGGTAGTTCTCTGAACCATCTTATTCATCCACTCATTCACTCATTTGCTCATTCCAGGCCTCTAGATTTTCTCAGCATTAGCCAGTCTGGTAGATTATGAAAATGGTTCATTCATCCTATTTTTATGTATGCACCCCTTTGCAATACGACTTTTTTACTCCTCTGTGACATGGTGATTTATAATGAGAAACATTTAACTTTGCCCAGGTCCTGACACAGAGCACCTAAGCCCTTGAAATTTCTCATATATGAAGAGCAATCATGTTAGTGAAATAACTTTTGGAAAGGGGTGTAACTTTCAGTCTCTTCCACCACATTTCACCTCCAGGGAAAGATACAGGGTCTGAGGGTTCTGAGAGTGGTAAGGTGCATGGCCTTATAGGACCATGTCCTTCATGTGTGGGCTTTGATGCTATCTCCAGGCACATGGTGCCAGAATGAAGTTGGGTTGTGGGACTCTGGTGTCAGAAGTGTTGTGTGATAGTAGGCTGAGAATAAAGGAGAAACATATCAGATACTTTCATCAAAAGGTGGACTACAGTTCTCTAGTCTTTAAATATGGGCTTGATTGTGTGACTTTCTTTGGTCAAAGAGATATCCTATATAATAAAAGCCCAGCGACCAAATGGCAGAATGAACAGAACGACCAGTCAACCAGTCACTATGACACACACTGACCACCAGGGGGCAAATGCTCAATGCAGGAGCTGCCCCCTGGTGGTCAGAGCACTCCACAGTGGGAGCACCACTCAGCTGACCGGGATGAATGGCGCTCCCACAGCAGCCGATCCCTGTAGGCCACGCCCCCACCAGTGCACGAATCCCATGCACCAGGCCTCTAGTTAGAAAATAAGATGCATGCACACTTGAAAAGTGCTTGCACATTGGGACTTGCTCTCTTTGGTGCACTTGGAACTCTGAGAACATAATGTGAAGAAAACAAGCTCACCTACTAGAGCGTCCCTGTGGAGACAGAAGCCCACTCAGAAGCTTGACTGTGCTGGCCCAGTCCAGAAGAACCACCCTGAAAATCTACAGAATCTTGAGAAATAATAAATCCCAGCTGTTTAAGACATCCAGTTTGGGATGGTTTTTAAGCAGCAAAAAGCTAACTTACAGAACTAGGCTATTCTTCACAGAATATTGATATTTTATGACCTTGGCCTATAGTCCTCACCTGAACACGTAGCTGAAATGGAGCCCCTCATTGTAGATTAAGTAACCTCCATATCTGTAGGAAGCAGAATTAGCAACAAACACAATGCATTGGGAAAAACCAAAGCAGAATCCATAAACATTTGCTTTTCGAATGGCTGTCTTGAATGGCTTCACCAGCTCTCTCTCAAATGCTTCAATAAACTGCCTCTCCTTTCCAATTCCAGCAATAGTGCGGATATTACTGAGGGCTTCACTTGTAATCTGAAGGATGAAAAAGAGTCTTAGGAATAAAAGAGCAAAAATTACTTCCATGACATTTCAGCTGCTACGTGGATTAGACTATAGTGCAAATGGCAGAATGTGGTACAAATCACAGACAAAGGATCATCAGGGAACACAGCGAAGTTGTTGGAGATCAACTCAACAGGAACGCAAGACATTCTGCCAGCTGAACTCCAGTTCTACTTCATACTAACATGGCTGTGTTGCTTCCACTTGTGGAAGAGAGGAGATGGGAGATACACATGGTAATCCTTGAAAACTTTTTATCTTCATCGTTAATTCATTTAAAATGTCTACAATGGGCCTGGCAGGCGTGGCTCAGTGGTTGAGCATCGACCTGTGAACCAGGAGGTCATGGTTTGATTCCCGGTCAGGGCACATGCCTGGATTGTAGGCTCGATCCCCAGTGGGGGGAGTGCAGGAGGCAACCGATTGATGTTTCTCTCTCATCCTTGATGTTTCTATCTCTCTCTCTCTCCCTTCCTCTCTGAAATCAATAAAAATAAATACATTAAAAAAATGTCTACAATGGTATCTTTAGATGTCTTCTGAGACAAAAGGTTATTTAACATAGCTTCTATTTCCTTAAAAAGTTAATCTGACTAAATATTATTTAAGTTAAATTAAGTGTAAAGTTTATCTTTTGGTTTATACTCTGACTTTGTTTCAATCCATACTCAGGGTAAATAATCAGCTTCTGAATTAGGGTCCTGTCCTAAACAAAGGCACAACCATTGGCATATGAAGTCCTTTTGGCTTCTGCCTGCTCAGGCAGTGTTCACACTCTCTCTTTTAAAAGAGGCAAAACCTAGATTATAGTAAATTTGCTTAAAGAGTAAGGGTGCATATGTGCATGATTTCTTATACTTAATCAATGTCCATGCTGCCATTCCCTCATTTGCTCCTGATAACCATATATTAATTCGAACATACTTTTCAAAGTGCATAACTAAGCTTGGCCAATGTTGCTCAGTAGTTGAGCATCCACCCAGGAACCAGGAGCTCACAGTTGATTTCCGGTCAGAGGACATGCCCAGGTTGCAGGCCTGATCTCTGGTGGGGGGCATGCAGGAGGCAGCTGATCAGTGATGTTTCTCTCTCATTGATGTTTCTATCTCAATCCATCTCCCTTCCTTTCTCTTTAAAAATCAATAAAAACATATTTTTTTTAAAAAGTGCATAACTGCCCAAACCGGTTTGGCTCAGTAGATAGCACATTGGCCTGCGGACTCAAGGGTCCCAGGTTTGATTCTGGTCCAGGGCATGTACCTTGGTTGCGGGCACATCCCCAGTGGGGGGTGTGCAGGAGGCAGCTGATCGATGTTTCTCTCTCATCGATGTTTCTAACTCTCTATCCCTCTCCCTCCTCTCTGTAAAAAAAATCAATAAAATATATTTTAAAAAAAAGTGCATAACTAAAACTTAATTGTATTTGAAATCTAAGTTGTACCTCATGGTTCTGTTTAGGAAAGACATTTGCCACAAATCTAACAGGCATTAAAGTACGAAATTAAAAGTTTGTGCCATTAAAAAGACAACTCTTAGCCTTAACCGGTTTGGCTCAGTGGATAGAGCATCAGCCTGCAGACTCAAAGACAACTCTTCTCCAAGTGGGCTGCATGACCTGGGGAAATCATTAAGAGGAAAAAACTGAACAGACAGAAAGCTGAACTATCTGGTCTTGCAAATGAGAATACACCAGATTGGGATGTGGGAAAAATAACTATATTGAGAGGAAATTGAACATGTAACCAAATTGATCATGCCCCACTGTCTGTCCATACCTACTCAAACCCTGTGTCAGAACTTAATTGTCACAGCCTTTGAGCAGAGGCACATATGAAAAGGGCTAGTGGGAGGTTGCTAACCATGAAAGCTGTAGGTGAACAGAGTCCTAAGTCTCTTTGTACTACACACTCATTTTTCTAACAGTGACAGCCATTCAGCCATAGTTGGTCTAAAAACCGGGTCTGTGAGGTTACCTGTCCCGCCGACTCCAGAGCCTGCTTGTCTTGAGAGGCAAACCCTGTCAACATTCTGGTCTGTACGGCTCCCGATAAAGCCAGGAAAGGGAGGAAACATACTATGACCAAGCTTAGCTTCCAGCTACAGAAGAAGGCAACGATCATGGCCACAACGATGTTAGTGAGGGAATTGACCATCATCCCGATTTGAGAGCCAGCAGCCTGCAAACCAAAAGCAATCAAGCAAGCTCAGACATGGAGTCTCTTTTATCAGATACCATCACGTGACAAAGCTATTTTATTCCAAAAAGATCGTTTTAAAAAAATTATTATGATAAAAATACATAGCATCATGTTTATTATTTTACCCATTCATAAGTGTACAATTCAATGGCATTAAATACATTCACATTGTTGTGTAACTATCACCATCATCTATACCCCAAACCTCTCATCCTCCCCAACAAAATTCTGTGCCCATTAAATAATAGTCCCCATCCTGCCTCTCCCAAACCCCTGATAAACTCTATTCTATTTTCTGTATTTATGAATTTGCCTTTTCTAGGTACCATGAATAAGTGAAATTCTATAACATATTTCTGTGTCTATCTTATTTTACTAAGCATAATGCTTTCTAGGTCTATTTGTGTTATAGAATGTATCAGAATTTTATTTCTGTTTTTAAATCAAAGTATAGTTAACATACAATAGTATATTAGTATTTGCAACATAGGGATTTAACATTTAAATATCTTAAAAAGAATCACCATGATAAGTCTAGTAAGCATCTATCTATCACCATATGAAGTTATTATATTCCCTATGTTGCACATTACATCCCTATGACTTAGTTTATAACTGAAAGTTTTACCTCTTAATTCCCTTCACCTATTTCACCCATTCCCCCACCTCCTTCTCCTCTGGCAACCACCAGTTTGTTTCTTATATCTGTGAGTCTGTTCGTGTTTTGTTTCGTTTATGCATTGGTTTTGTCTTTGAGATCCCACATACAAGTGAAATTATATGGTATTTGTCTTTGTCTGACTTATTTCACTTAGCACAGTACTTTCTAGGTCCATCCATGTTGCTGCAAATGGCAGTGTTTCATTATATATTATATATTTTTTAATCATCTGTTGATGGACATTTAGGTTGCTTTCATATCTTGGTTATTTTAAATAATGCTGCAATTAAAGGGTGCATATATCTTTTCAAATTAGTGTGTTCATTTTCTTTGAATAAATATCCCGAAGTGGAATTGCTAGGTCATTTCTTTTAAAGCTGAATAATATTCCATTGTATGTATAGACCACACTTTGCTTATCCATTCATCTGTTGATAAACACTTGGGTGTTTTCACCTTTTGGACATAACAAATAATTCCGCTATGAATATTGGTGGACAAATATTTGTTTGTGTCCCTGCTTTCAATTCTTTTGGATATATATCTAGGAATGGAATTACTGGGTCATATGGTAGTTCTATGTTTAAAAAGGTAGGTTATTTAAAATAATGGGCTTCCCTAATGCATTTGAAGGCTAGATTAATAAAAATTTATTTTATTCACAGCTTCTTGGGATCTGTTGCCTGATTTCATTTCACGGGTGTCAGAGCTAGAGTAGGCAGTGTGAGATTAATTCAGTCCTAAACGTGGGCTGCATGTCTTTCAGGTATTTATGCATTTGGCTTCCTTGAAAATACTCATGCATTGGGCTTGTGGTAATATTACTTATTATTCAGTGAAGATTGATGCTTGCTCTATAATTACCATTTTGAAATTCATACAAGACTATGAAAAGACACCACTTTGATTCTCACTGAAGTTAGCCTGCTCATTGGTACCAAATTACATGCTGACTTAATACACAGATGTTTAGCCAACACAGGGAGACAAAATGGATTCGGTCTCAATATAGGTAGAGATTGGAGCATTGTGGTGATTACTTATATTAATCAAAAGTATTCAATCGTTCCAAGTCTTCATTTCACTTGCAGCTATGCAAATATGACCAAAGGTTGGTGCCTTCTGTGTAGAAAACACGTGGGTGGGTACAAGTACAGGACTGCTTTTCAAAATTGAAGAGACTTTAGCATTATTTAAGGCAACCAAAGGTAAGCTATTAGGCAACCATGGGTGCTAAGGCAGTGCTATTAAAAAATAATCTGCATCTTCATACTGTATGCAAGACCCAAACAGAATATGAACACTATGGTCAAAAAGTTTCCATGTGTTGGTACTAACTGCCTTGAAGACAGGAATAAACCTAAATTAAGAATTCCTTATTTGTATACCTATGTTCATAGCATCATTATCCACAGTAACCAACATGCCTATCTATGGAGGAACAGACAAAAAGTTGGTCTACATATGCAATGGTATATTATTCACTCTTAAAAAAGAAATAAAAGTATGACACATTTCACGATATGGAACCATGAAGACATTAAGTAAAAGAGACCAGTTACAAATAGACAAATTTTATATGATTCCACTTGTATGAGGCTTCTAGAATTTATAGAGACAGAGTAGAATGTGGTTATCAGGGCGTGGGAGAACATTGGGAAGTTATTATTTAATGGGTCCAGAGTTTCTATTGGGCTAATTAAAAAGTTCTGGATATGAATAGTGGGGATAGTTGCATAACAATGAAGGTGCTTAATGCCACAAAATTGTATGCTTAGAAATGACTAAAATGGTAAATTTTATGTTATGTATATTTTACAACAATTTTTTAAACAAGAATTTCTGATTGGAAAGAACTATCAGGCATTATAGAGTATTTGAAAACCAGCTGTGCAATTTTTCTTTGGGATATTATTTTGTTTCCTTTTACATTTTATTCAATTAAAGAAGTCAAGATGATTTGAAAGTTCACTTAGAATAATCAATGTCCAGGAAAAAATAAAGGGAACATTTTGAAGAAGAACATCATTGTGCAGAGATCTGCCTTACCAGATAATAAAAACTTACAATAAAGTTATAATAATTAAAACAGTAAGTGTCAGGCACAGAATAAATAAAATTGGCCAATGAAATAGAATAGAAAATCCCCATATAGTTCTAATTGTACATGGGAGGTTGATATTCACAATGGGCAGGAGGATTTCAAATCAATGGAAAATAGAATTTATATTAAATATTTTAAAAATATTTCTATCCATTTTGAAGGAAAAACAAACTTCTACCTTACACCAATATGAAAGTAAATTTGACCTGGGTTAGTAATCTCATTTTTAAAAAAATATTAGAAAAACTCTTAGAAACCTTTTATTTAGAGGATAAGTAACATTTTTGTGAGATGATTAAATACTACCCTCTGAATTCTAGCGAGAGTGAATAACCTTTAAGAGCCCCTTGCAGATTGAAGGATACAAAAATGGAAAAGAGTATGGTTTATTTACATAACCCGAGTTTAAGAGTAAGGTGAATGAGACACTAGAATACTCGGATGATGAGAGTGAAATTGGTACAGACTTTCTCTAAGCAGTAAAACAATGCTTATTAAACCTTTCAAAATGAGTATACTTTCAGTATAAGCCAATGATTACACTTTGAGAACAAAGAACAATGAAGGGTGTGCTAAACTACTTAAAGAGGCTTCTTCCCACACACTTTGCCTCCACCCTGAGAGGAAATCCAAAACCCTGATATATTTTGACTCATGCTATAACATTAGTTCTGGGCACTGCCTGTTTCTCAGCATTGGAAATGCAGGGAAATATGGCTCTGGGGTATCCCAATCCTGCAAGGTCCTATTTCATAGGAAATACATAGGCGATTGTCTGAAGTCTCAAAAGAAAGAAAATGTACTCCAGGTTCAACAGCCCTAGCACATACCCTCTACACCCCCACCCTGTCCATAGCTTACCCCTTGAACTTGGGAAGCATCTGTAGCAAGCCTTGTTGTCAGTGCTCCAGGGCTATTTCGGAGGTCATCAAACCAGCCAATGTCTTGCCCCAATATTGCTCTGAAACCAAATTTACGTAGCCTTTTTGTGAGGAGTTCTCCAGATTTAGCAAAAGCATATCCCTAAAACATAAAAGAGTTTTTAGTGATATGTTAACAGGGAAAAGAGGGAAATAGCTTAATCACTTATTTAAAAATAAAATTCCTTACCTGCAGAAATTGAGTGCAAAGGGATACACAGCCCATTACTACAAAAAGCAGGCACACACCATTGATCTGTGACCTTTGTTCTTCTTTATCAGGAAGTGAAAAAGTCTTTGCAAGACAGTAAGCAAGAAAGTAATTTTATTATTACCAAAAAAATTAGTTTCTTTTAGAAATTTCTCTTAAGCATTGAGTTAAAAACGATTTCACTTTAAACATTAAAGTGATTCATGTTTACCAGTAATTAAACCAAAGTTAACTTTGAGTGTGTGTACTTTACTTCCCCATGGGGAAGAAGCCTGGAGAATGAAAACCAATGGTTATGATTGGCAGAATTGTTGTCTTGTTTCTTTACCTGATGTAGGCAGTTGTGTTGACTTTCCTTTGAAATAGATGAAAAACTGTTATGAAATGCCTCAAATCTTTTATGTAATTAGGTAAAGAAAGTAAAGGAAAGAAGGACGGAAGGAAGGAAGGAAGAAAGGAAGGAGGAAGGAAGGTTACTTGAGAATCTGAGAATGTTATCTGGGACATAACTCAAAGTATTATGACCTCTGTCTTTGTTCAATAATAAATTCAATAAAGATGATGTTCTCACTCAGGTACATTGCCTGTTTTTAGTTTTTTAGAATATAGATATAGATGTAGATGTAGATGTAGATATAGATATAGATATAGATATAGTTGATATAGATATAGATATAGATAGATATAGATAGATATAGATATAAATAATGGCATCATTAAAAAAGCAACTAGCTATCAAGGTATTGACTGGAATTGGCTTAGGAGAGAAAAAAGTTTCCATCCATCTGAGGCCGAGGTTGTTGGCTCTAAATCACCAGACGCTGAAAACATTCCTTTCAAAAAGCTATGGAAATTGTGAGTGGGTTTTCTTAGCCTATAGTAAGTAGTAAACGATACTCACAAGTACCTGTATTCTGCACTTACAGACATATGCTCAAGTAATGGATTGGGGACTAAGCTGTTGCAATAAGAAAATGAAGAGAACAGCCACATATTCTAATGACATTGCCCTACAGTGAAAGGGGTTTTAGGTACAACAACACCTTCCTAATTCAGACTAAATGAGGGAACTGGAGAGTTCAGAAAAAAGCACGCTTTATAGAGCTGTACAATAAATCCTTATTTATTGCTCAAGGGCAACCAGTTATTCAATAAATATTTAATGAGTACTGCTGTATGCCAAATAAATATCCTGAAAACAATGTACACTACTCCATTAACAGATCCTTTTTGGTAAAGCCAACATAACCCATTCTTTTTAAAAATATATATTTTTATTGATTTCAGAGAGGAAGGGAGAGGAGGAAAGGGATAGAAACATCAATAGTGAGAGAGAATCATTGGTTGGCTGGCTCCTGCATGGATCAAATCTGACCAGGAATTGAACTGCGACCCCCTGATTTATAGGTTGACACTCAACCACTGAACCATGCCGGCCAGGCCAAAATAACTAGTTCTAAATATCATAAATTCCAAAGTGGGGAAAGGGTTCCAGATGAATGAGATTTACTGTTTCTAGGACAGAAAGTTTCTAGAGCCTTCATGGTTCTTTATACAAGTAAAAGTGGTTTCAGGAGTCACCACCGTCATTCTCCCAGCATAGGCTAGCTCACATTTTTACTTTATAAAGTTTTAAAATTCAGGACTTTAAAGATATATTTCAGTTTGCTTTTTTAAAGCACTATACAAATCCCCTACAAACCCAAATTGTGATGACACGATGTCCATTCCTCCCTAAGGTCACCTATTATATTCACAGACTATAGTATAGAGCTGTAGATTATCCAGTTTAACTCTTATTTTCCAGATGGAAAACTAAAGCCAAAACATCAAGTCTTTTTTTTTGCAAGTTCATGTACCTAGTGTCCAGAGCAAAAAATGATCATCTATCTATCCATAATCTTTTTAAATAACATTCTGCCCCATGAGTTCTTTGTACTTCCTTTGTTCTTGCAACTTAAAGGGCTATCCATCAATAGGTTCCTCTGTTCTTAGACTAGTGGTTTGAGCATACATCAGTGCCACTCTTTTAATGGAAATCCCCTTACATTGAAAAAAAACATTCACTACACTCTTGGGCATACCAGATGCCAAATGTGTTGCTTAACCTAATTTAACTTGTAAGGACTTCCTTAAATTGGGATTCTTAACACGACTCGGTGTGGTAGATTTTCTTGCCCCATGTAATAGATGAGGAAACTAAGGCTCATCACGGAGAAGCCCTTTGCCCAAATGCACAGAGTTCAGAGCAAAGACTACTACAAATCCAGGGCTAGTTGACTCCACAGTTCATGCTTCCCCTATCCAAATTGCTGTGCTTGGAACACTTGGCACATTTCCCAAGTCAAAAAGACCCAGGGAATGTGAGTCAGATAAATTATGCCTTACATGTATATTGAGGCTTCACTAGATTAGTAATCAGGCTCCTAGTAATACCCAATAATTTGCTGAGTCCATGTGCCAAACTATGGTCTCAATACACTAAATGTGAACATTGTGCCTTTTACATATGTCAGAATGAAAATAGCGCCATAAAAAGCAGACTATTCTCTGACTCATGATTATAAAAATACTAGAGGCCCATTGCAGGAAGATTCCTGCAAGAATAGGGCTTCCAGTGGCTGGAGCCAAGTAGAGGGGGGAGCGAAACCAGCTGAGGCAGGCTCCCACTCCGAGCTGCTCCTGCTGGGTTTCTCCTCCCACTCCCTGGCGCTGTGGCGGGTTTCCCCTCCCACTCCCTGGCGCTGTGGCGGGTTTCCCTCCCTCTCCCAGGCACTGTGGCGGGTTTCCCCTCCCTCTCCCAGGTGCTGTGGCCAGTTTCCTCTCCTGCTCCCAGGCGCTGTGGCGGGTTTCCTCTCCCTCTCCCAGGCGCTGTGGCGGGTTTCCTCTCCCTCTCCTAGGCGCTGTGGCGGGTTTCCTCTCCCACTCCCAGGTGCTGAGGCGGGTTTCCCCTCCTGTGCCCAGC
>NW_006293001.1:8428047-8430588 GCF_000327345.1 Myotis davidii
ACTGTAGTCCTCCGTCACTGAAGCAAGCAAGCCTCCCTGTTCGCATCAGCTGCCTGGCTGCCTGCCGCCATCTTGGCTGCCAGTTAATTTGCATATCTCGCTGATTAGCCAATGAAAAGGGTATTGGTCGTACGCCAATTACCATTTTTGTCTTTTATTAGATAGGATCATGAATCTACTGATGAATATGTGATAATTATACTAAGAGACAAACAGAAACAATCTTTATTACCAGAGAGGAAAAATAGTAGTTTGTTTAGCATCATTCTCTTAGCAAATATAACTTTGTGAGGATATTAACCATGAGAAGACTTTGGATTTCACCAATTAGACCAAGACCTTCCTACTCTCATCCTGCAGCCCTTATGTGAAAAGCTCAATTGCTTGGGTTAAGTTTTTCCTAAGATTTCTGGTTGTGACCAGAAGAATCACAGAGAATATTCTCATGACCAATAAATGGTGGGTGCTCTAGGAGGGCAGGGGTTACAGATGAATAATCAAGTTTTTTTTCTGTCTTGGCCATTTCATAGATCACTAGAGCTGGAAGGTATCTTAGAAATTATCTTAGTCCTTCATTTTAAAGTTCAGGAAACAGAGGCTAGAAAAGTGCTGTGATGGGATTCTATATGACTTATGAAGCTCCCCTCCCTCCACATACCCCCTGCCCCCATTATGGCAGTGAAGGGCTCTGGCTAGGTTTCTATGGAAATTGATGAATTCTACACCAAAAGCAATAATAATAGTAATAATAATAATAATAATATAAATAAATATAGTATTTTATAAATAACTAACAGAGCCAGTTTCAAAAGTTAAGTCTCCTGAGAGGAAAACCAGGATTCTTTCCACAGCAGTTCATATGTAGGATGAAGTTGGGCGAGTATATTCCTTACTTTGCTTTTATAAAACAGAAGGAAATGATCAGCAAAGATGCTGACCTCCTGGATTTGTTTTAAAAACAAACATCTAGGGCAGTGATGACGAACCTATGACGTGTGTCAGAGGTGACATGCAAACTCATTTTTTTGGTTGATTTTTCTTTGTTAAATGGCATTTAAATATATAAAATAAATATCAAAAATATAAATCTTTGTTTTACTATGGTTGCAAATATCAAAAAAATTCTATATGTGACATGGCAGCCGAGTTAAGTTAGGGTTTTCAAAATGCTGACACGCCGAGCTCAAAAGGTTCGCCATCACTGATCTAGGGCATAGTCTTGAGTCTTTATAGGTTCAAATCTATCCCCTGCACCTTCTACATCTACATCACTGCTAAGTACAATGCATTTCCAGAGCTTCTCGCTACTAGAATATCAGCTTTATGAGAGCAGGAAGGGGCTTTGATTTTCTTGTTCACCACTCTGCTAGTCCCAAGACCAGCAACAGTGTCTGATAAACAATAAGTGATCAATAAATGTTTGTTGAGTAATTATATTATGAGTGGATTTTTTTTGTTTAATGCCTGTCTTCCTCAGAGACTTAAAATGCCATTAAGGAAGACACCATGACTGATAACTGCATTTCCAAGTTCTTAGCACTATATCTAGGGCAGATAACAAATATCTGTTGAGTGAACAAATATTTCTATTATTTTAGGATATTGCACTTAGTATACATTAAGATATATAAATTAATTATTTAAAAGATTTTCAGCATAAAGGTTTACATAACCAGAAATTCAATTTACCAGAGTTGAAGGTCCCCTGTGTTTTCAATGACCTCTCCCTGAAGTGAACATGATTTCCTCACTGACCAGAAGGGGGCAGTGTGGAAATTGAAACCCAGGCTTGGGCCCTACCTACGGGATTGACTTGATTTTGTCTGTGGACTAGCCAGGTCTTTATGTACAATTTATGCCTGTGGGGACATTTTTTCTGGTCAGGAGCTCTGCTAGAGAGACAAGGAGAGGGGGGAGAGAGAGAGAGAGAGAGAGAGAGAACAGACACAGAGACAGAATAACTAAAATTTAGGACTTCTACTAAGCTCTGACAACGTGGTGTGCTGGCAGATCCTTTAGTCTAGGTTTCTAAAAGGCTGGGTTCTAGTCCTGGCCCCATCACTTAATGCCTGTGTTACCTTGAACAAGTTAATAAAGTTCTCTAGATTCTAGGTTTGCCTTTCTGTTGACCTCACAAGATAGTGTGTGTGAACGTGTAAATTTCAACTAAGAAAACTTGATAGCATTTTGATAAATAATTTTGCAGTGATAAGGTTTTGTTAGAACCTGACTCTATAGAAACACTGCTTCAATTTGAATCTTAGATTCACTACTTGCTATCCTAAGTTCTCTGTGCCTTGGTTTGCTCCTGTGTAAAATGGGAACAATAAGAATACCTACTGCAGATGGTTATTAGGAGAGGTTAATGTACTGTTATATGACAGTGGTTAGCTAGTGTCTACTGTTTGTAGTTTTTTTTTTTATTATAGCAATGAAGTCAGATGGAGAATATTCAAAACGTCTAGGAAGTAAAAAACGGACATAAATATAATCTTTTCCCATTCCTATTTTACTTCACTCTCCTTTCCCCATTTTCTCTCT
>NW_006293001.1:8430644-8432519 GCF_000327345.1 Myotis davidii
TATTATAAGTAAAACTTTGTACCTCAGCTGTTCAGCAAGATAAAAGTAGCCCTAAAATTCCTTTGTATTATTCAACAAACCTGTTTGCATTCTGATTTGGTTTGCATGTAGGTTAATTTTACATGAAATCTGAAGCCTTAGTGCAGTCCTGCCAGCCCAAATGGCAGTGCTCAGCTTCGCCTTCTTACCTTCTGTGTGATGCGATACTTGAGGCATTTTAATTCTTTAAAGATGAGAATAAAAACTAAACACATTACCTGGTAAGTAAAGAGCCAATCTATCAAAAACGACAATACCCACTGATAGAAGCACCAACGGTAAGGAAAATAAAGATAGTCCAGCCGTTTGCTTACCCCAAGAATCTGGCTGAATAAAAAGGCATAGAGGGGTGTAACTGCCCCGTTGACAGCGGCGCCCACAGACCCCACCACCATGTAGGGCCATTCTGGAGCATTGAGTTTCAGGATCCTCCGAACCGGGGCCGGTTCAATTTCTTCTTCCACAGGAACGTTCTTGTCCTTGGGGGGAGAGAGGGTTAGATTAATCATTCAAATGTGCACAGACACTTTTTTACATACTATTTTTCTATATAGCAGACCCTTTAGCACTCACGGGTGGAAGAGTCATGTTTTGACTGGTTATGAGAGACCTCAAAGATCTGTGAGGAGTGGTGATTTGTTATTTTGTGAGGACTGGTTTTAAATTTCTTGAGACCCAGCTGTCACTGGAAGGAAGGAGCCTAGAGGGGCTACTCCTCTGAAAGTGACTTTTACAGTTCTCATTTCACAATTGCATTTGCATTGACTCTTGGGGAGTAATCAATATGTTGGATCTTTGAGGAAAATAAACTCCTGATTTAAAAAAAAATACTTGTGTTATAGTAGTATTTACATATTTGAGGACTTGTGAAATTTTCAAAGCTCCCAAGGCAAGCCAGTGTATCTAAAACAGAGGCAAAATAACTTGAAATTTGTGAAGTTGCGTCAACAATTCTCATTTACATGTTTTCTGTAAGGTTTACCTCAATTAGTACCCAAAATTTAACTGTAATCTATTTGGATTTCTTTCTTTTTTTTTGCTAAGTTTTTTTTTAATATATTTTATTGATTTTTTACAGAGAGGAGGGGAGAGGGATAGAGAGTTAGAAACATCGATGAGAGAGAAACATCGATCAGCTGCCTCCTGCACATCTCCTACTGGGGATGTGCCCGCAACCCAGGCACATGCCCTTCACTGGAATAGAACCTGGGACCTTTCAGTCCGCAGGCCGACGCTCTATCCACTGAGCCAAACCGGTTTCGGCTATTTGGATTTCTTAATTTCACATTTTCTTCACAAGGAGTGAAGATTATTTTAATATTTTCCTATTCTGATTTTTTTTTTATTTGCCATTGAAGTGTCATAGCTAGCAAATTTTTATCTTCCTGAAGGCAAATATTATATTCAAAACCTCATTTTTACCATCATTTCTCCTTGGCTATAGATATTACTCAGTGCTTTGTCTTAGGCCCATGTATTCAATAATTTTTAAATTTATTACCCACTTTATTTGAGAAAGGATTTTAGGTGGCTTATATAGATCTATAATAATTTTTTATTTTCTTCTATTAAAATACACTATATACATATATACACTATATTACACACACACACATATATATGTATATATCTACACTAATAAAAGAGAAACATGGTAATTGGCGCATGAGTGCTACCCTTTTCATTGGCAAATCAGGGCGATATGCAAATTAACTTCCAACAAAGATGGCAGTTAATTTGCATACGTAGGGAGGCGAATGCTGGAAGGTGAAGGGGGAAGGACGGAAGAAGCCGCCTGCCACTGACGGTGATCGGAAAACCAGGCAGCAGGCAAGA
>NW_006293001.1:8433208-8483281 GCF_000327345.1 Myotis davidii
CAGTTTTCCCAACACCATTTATTGAAGAGACTGTCTTGGCTCCATTGTATGCTCTTGCCTCCTTTGTCAAACATTACTTGAGCATAATGGCTTGGGTTGATTTCTGGGGCCATTGTTCTGTTGATCCATATGCCTTTTGTGTGTCAGTATCAGGCTGTTTTGAGTACAGTGGCTTTGTAGTATAAGTTGATATCTGGTATTGTGATCCCTCCAACTTTGTTCTTCTTTCTCAAGATTGCCATTGCTATTTGGGGCCTTTTTTGGTTCCATATACATTTTTTGAGTATTTGTTCTAGACCTGTGAAATATGTTGTTGGTAATTTAATAGGGATTGCATTGAACCCATAAAATGCTTTGGGTAGTATGGACATTTTAATGATGTTGATTCTACCAATCCATGAACACAGTATATTCTTTCAGTTGTTTATATCTTCCTCTATCTCTTTTTTCAATGTTCTGTAGTTTTCTGATTACAGGTCTTTTACCTCCTTGGTTAAGTTTATCCCTAATATCTTAATTCTTCTGTTGCAATGGTAAATGGGATTTTTTTTTTTTTTAGTTTTTCTTTCTAAGAGCTCATTATTGATGTGTAAAAATACTATCAATTTCTGGATGTTAATTTTGTATCCTGCTGCATTTCCAAATTCACTTATTAATTCTAGTAGGTTTTTGGTGTAGCCTTTAAGGTTTTCTATGTACAATATCATGTTATCTGCGAATCATTTACACCATGGAATCCTATGCAGCTGTAAAGAAGGAGGATCTCTTACCATTTGAGGCAGCATGGAGAGACCTGGAAAGTATGCTAAGTGAAATAAACTAGTCAAAGAAAGATAAGTATCACATGAGCTCACTCATATGTGAAATCTAATGAACAAAATAAATTGCTAAACAATATAGATCCAGAGATATAGAAGCATGGAACAAACTGATGAATCTCAGAGGGATGGTGGGGGTTGAGGGGTGGGTGAGGAGATATTAACCGGGGAACTTATATGCATATATGCATAGTCCATGGACACAGACAATAGTGTGGTGAAGGCCTGGGAGGAGCAGGTGCGGGGTAAAAGGGGTCACTGGCAAAAAAAAGAAAAGGACATCTATAATACTTGCAACAATGAAGATAAATTTAAAAAAATAAAGGGGAAAAATATATAACACACATAGTAATGTACCCTTTTCGTAGCTGAATAGAATGAACATACAACAGTAAGGAATTTCAAATGCTTTCCTTTTGCTTATAAAATCAAAGATCATATTACCAATTCAATTTAAATAAAAGCTTGTACCATGTTTATGTCTTTATAGTTGCAAGCCGGATAGGCTGGAGGAAGGCAGCTTAGCTGGAGATGGATGTGTTACTGCCTTCATTTCAAGTTCTCTCTTGGCCTGCCTTCAACATTTGCATTTGTCATTACTACTCTCTCATGCAGCAAGTCCTTCTGTTCGATGGTTTTATTCCTGACAGCTTACTAACTCCAGGAATCAATGCCAGAGAGGAAGAAAGGAGCCTGGGAAAGCTGAGTGGGATAGGCATAGAAAAAACAGGATTCTTGGACCAGCCACACACAGCCAACAATGAGATGTATTACTGAGCACTTGAGTTTTTGAGTCTCAGTTACCTGATCCTCAAAATGAGAAAGTTAGACTAAGTTATTTTGAGGAGACAGTTCTCCTAAACGTGGGTCTCTCGTGTTTCTGCACATCTTGTGAGCAGAAGCACTAACTCCCTTTGTTCAGACTATTTTTTCAAGGAAGTTTGTATAGTAAATAGCCGTGGAGGACACAGATGGTGTCTCCATCCCAAGAAAAGGGCAGGTGTGTTTACTGCCCATTACGAGTCAGGCTCCTTACGCCTGAGACTCCTCTCCCTTCATTGATGGGTATCATCTGGCCCTCGGTGCATCACAGACCAGGATTTCCCAGGTCAGGAGTGAGACCTCCCTTGCTTTCCTGATGTCCCCTGGAAGAGGCCATTTTCCAAAGTGATGCAATCTTTTTGTTGTTGTTAATCCTCGCCCAAGGATATTATTTCCATTGATTTTTAAAGAGTGGATGGGAGGAAGAGAGGTGGGGAGAGAGAGAGAAATACCGATGTTAGGCACATTGATCCTGACTGGGGCCGGGGATGGGACCTGCAACCCAGGTACATGTGCCCTTCACAGGGAATCAAACCCATGTCTCTTCAGTGTGCGGCCAAAGCTCTAACCATTTAGCACCACTGGCCAGGGCAAAGTGACGCAATCTTTCAATGCCATTGGACCTCGACATAATTCAACTTAGGGAAAGTGGGGGTTGGGCTAGGGAATCAGTGAGGTAAACGCTATATTCTTGCTACTGCCATTGCTCTAGCAAAACCTCTTGTCTCTGACTCAGGTCTGTTGTGTATTCTGCCAGCATCCATGAAATTGTATCAGGCTAACTTGATAACTTGCAATAGAGCAAACATCAGACTCCTTACAGTTCTCACCAGTGGTTGGTGTCCAGATTTGGATGCATACTAAACTCATGTGGATCTTTGATTAAATACACGGATTCCTGGGTCCCATCACCGGCTAGTCTAATTTAGAGTAAGAGTGTGTGTTTTAAAAAATACTCCTCAGTCAATTTTGGTGACAAAGCCCATTTTGTGAGATCCTCAGCAGTACTAAGACCCCTTCCAGCACTAATGTCTGTTATTCCGTGACTATACATTTTGTCAGTCTCAGCTAGAACAATAAAGTCTAACATTTCCTGGACCAGCTCCCCACAGAATGGTCCACACATAGCCTTACATGACAGAAATTTCTCTGCCCTTCTGATACCTGAAGATTGCTCCAACCCTAAACAACAACATCTAACACATTGAAAGGCAATATGAAGTAACTCTGTGTAGTAGCTCTCATTCCAAGATAAACTAACAAGAACCAAAATTTAACTAATTCAAATAATTTTCTTTTGTCCACTTTTCCTAAAAGTTGGACTTTAAAGGAAACTGTCCTGTTATCCCCAAAAAGAGAGTGGCTATCGAGACTGAATGATGCAAAAACTAAGAAATCTGTCCCTGGGTAATTTATTTTTGATTGACTTTTATTTGGTGTAACTAAAGGCATAGTAAAAGAATAAAACAAAATATAATTATGTATGGAATGTTTTTCTCTCTGATTTTGTAAATCTACCAATAAATTTACTCATTCAAAAAAAGCTAAAGATAAATTAAGATGACTAAAGGAAAGATGAATAAATTCATGGCAAACCAGTAACTGAAAGAGAGAGATAAAATTATAAAAATGCATGTGTTTCCTCATTGCAGAGTTCCTGCCTCTGTGGTAGCAACGTCAAGTTGCACAGTGCTCATTTGTTTATCATATGTAAAGAAGTATCCTGCTAGCAACTCCAGTGCGTGGAGAAGGGCAATGGCCCTCACTCATCCTTGCATCCCTAACACAATACCTCGCACATAATAGATGTGCAATAAATGTTTAATGGATGAAACCTACTATGTTGATAGTTAAATGCTAGACACTGGGCTTTTCTCAGTTTCCTTCCTTCCATCTCCTTGTATAGGTTAGGTGAAATATAAGTTCCTATTTAAATTTTATGCCCTTCTATCTATATTTTGTTTTGCTGGTTTCTGCATGCCACATCATGGGATCTTCTGCCTCAATAGTGACTTTAAGAAATGGTAACTATGGCCCTAGCCGGTTTGGCTCAGTGGATAGAGCATCAGCCTGCGGACTGAGGTTTGATTCTGGCCAGGGCATGTGCCTGGGTTGAGGGCTCGATCCCCAGTAGGGGGCGCACAGGAGGCAGCTGATCAATGATTCTCTCTCATCATTGATGTTTCTATCTCTCTATCCCTCTCCCTCCCTCTCTAAAATCAATTAAAAAATATTTTAAAAAAGAAATGGTAAATATGACAAGAAGTAGAGGTTCTTCAAATGAATACATACTGATAGTCACTTTTATGGGTCCTGTCTCTGTCATACCTTTTAAACAAATGCCTAAGCCCTACGTTAGCTATGATGCAGTGGTGGGTTTCTAATAATTGACACTCAGGGGAACAGGATTTCACACACCCCAAATATGTCTTTTTGGTATGAGGATTATTTGATGCTGACTATTTTTAAGCAACAAACATCTCAGGAACAGCTTTCTACCTCCCCCTTAACTGCCTAAAAGAATTTAGATAGAGGCCTATTTCAGGAATGGAGCTATACAATCAGAGATAACTACAAAGAATGTGAGCTAGGTGTGGTAGACAGCAGGGAATTTAGCAAGGCCTGCTTAGTCAAATTCTCCATGTTCCTTTGTCTCTTCAAACAAACATTTGCACCGCAAACATTTGCTTTTCCTGTCTTCCTGTGAAATTTTTCCTGCCCTTTGAAGTCCCAGACCCTTAACACCTTCCCCTTAGCTCTGGATGATATATAAGCCTCAATTACCTATCTGTCTTTGAACCTCATCTTATCGTGAAGCTCCCATATGCCAATTCAATCCTTAGACAAAGCCCAAAGAACCAAGAGGAGTAGAAAGAAATTTTTCCTCCCCAACAAGTTTAATTGATTTCATATATACAGGCGTGAGCAAAAGTAGATTCACAGTTGTGAGGATGCAAAACATAGAGTTTATTCTTGTAGTATTGCTATTTATTATTGTATTATTTATTATTATTAACCTACTTTCGCCTACCCCTGCATTCTTTTTTTTAAAAAAAAATGTGTTTTTATTGATATTAGAGAGAGAGAGAAAGGGAGAGGGAGAGAGAGATAGAAACATCAATGAGAGAGAAACATTAATAGGCTGCTTCCTACATGGCACCTACTGGGGATGGAGCCCACAACCCAGGCAAGTGCTCTGACCAGGAATCAAACCAGCAATCTCTTGTTGCATTGGATGACACTCAATCCACTGAGCTACACCGGCGAGGCCATACCCCTATATTCTACCTTGTCTTTTCTAGTTTTCCTGAACTCTTTCCTAGATATCAGAGATTGAAACCTCTAGCCTGTAGGATCCCCTAATTCTAAGCTGAATTTTATCAGCGTTACCACTAAAACCAGATCCCATTTCTGGTTGCCAAAAGTGCGGCTTGGAGAGGGAGGAGAAATGGGCCGTAGTCTCAGCTGTGACCCAGCTAACTAGTTTCAAAACAGACTTTCTCTTCAAGGTTTTCAGAGTCAAAACTCTAAGAAACCACAAGGTGGAGATAACTTCTTCTTTATGTAATTAAACCTTTTGCAACAAAAGATATAACATTTCCCAATTTCACAGAAGATAAGGTTAGAGCTTCCACATCAAAATGAGAAAAAGGAAGAATTTCACAGTGCTTGGGCAGAATTTAGTGAACTATAAAAATACTTTAAAATTCACTTGGGATTAGAACAACCCAAATATTTAAAATACTTTAAAATTTACCGGGATTAGAAATTCCATAATTTAAAATTTATTAACCCGTAGTCTACTGTTTTCCTCTTTAAAATGTTTGATTTTTTTTAAATCTAAAAGGCTCTAAGATAATTATCGTACAAGCAAGCAGTATTAATAGAAGCATAAGATCTTTTTCCTTTTGGAGTTTTAGCAAAACCACATTGGCTTCCCTGTTATTTTCTTCCACGTTCTTCTTTATGTCTCCCTTAACTAGAGAGAGAGTATAAAGTGGCACTTTTTAAAATCATACTGGTTAACATTTAATTGAGTTAAATTGTTCCATTCTAATTTGCAATGCTAATGAGCAGACTATTACATGGAGCATTGTTATGTCTCTAAAACTAATCTCTGTATTTGATTTGTTTCCCTTTAGTTAAATGGCTCCCTTTGGAGTCTTCCCTGCAGTAGAAGCACTCCATGGGAATGTGACTCCAGGGAATCTAATTGTTCTCTGCAACGATGCTGGGCCATCTACCAGTTTCAACAACAACAACAGCAAAATCCCATTTCCTTTTTCTTCTTCCCAAGTCTTGCTTTTATTGTCAAATGTTTACTAGGGGAAAAAACATAAAAATGTAAAAATTGACTATGATTGGTGCTGCTGTTTGAAATCTCAACGTTGTATTTGGATCTTTCTCCCTGGAAGCTCTAGTAAACTCCCTACCTCATGCTTCTCGTAGTTATTCGTGGCAGCACCTGAACAGAAATGAAATACCTGTTTCTAGAACCAGAAGGGGGCTTGAGTCCTTACCAGCAAAATGCAGTAAGCAATCATGCCTGCTAAATGTTTTCTCTCACTGTGATTCATCCTGCTGTTCCAGAGAAAGAGCGTTCATCTATGAAACATACTTACAACAACTCTATTCGGTAGTGGAATCTCTACTTATTCATGATTAATACACTAAAAGCAAAAAGAAACTTAAGAGTCCTTCTTAGTCATAAGGTCATAAATAATATCATACTTTCTTCCAATTCTGTCACCATGAGCCAATGTACAATTATTTCCAAAATGAATTTTTAAAGATAATTTGAAATGACATCATGCATAATAATTGTGCTTGTAATTAAAATATCCTCTGACTTATTTGCTTTGATAAATAGTGGTTTAGGCTTTATTTTATTGTAGCAATTCCATTTTTTTATACTAGTTTTAAAACCTTCTGATGTCCTACTAGGTGCAGACACTGAGCAAGGTGCCCAAGTTGATACAAACACAAATAATATATAGTCACTAACTTTAAGAAACTTAAAGTTTAGCAAGGGGATAAGACAACATGACCTCAAATAAAGTTTAATAAGAAGGGTTCCATGAAAAGAGTCATGTGAAGAGTAATGGGAGATCAAAAGTGAGAGTGTTGGGGCTGAAGAATGAAGTGCAATGATTAAAGTGCAATGATTTCGGGAGGAGGATGGTCACTTTATGTGAAAATTAGTGCCCACAACAGCTCTGGATACATGCATCCCAATGAAGAAAGTTTTATATTGCTACTAGAGGCTCGGTGCACAAAATTTGTATACAGGTAGGGTCCCTAGGCCTGGCAGGTGATCAGGGCCAATCAAGTTCCCCACTTCCCAGCCTTCCCGCCTCCTCCTTCCCTCACTGCCTCAGCACCCCGCCACTGCTGCTGGTCTCCCACCATGTTCCTCACCACCCCCTGGTGATCAGCGCACATCATAGCAAGCGATCAAACTCCTGGTCTCTGGGTCGAACTCCCATGGGGACAATTTGCATATTAGCCTTTTATTATATAGGATATGGGTTGGGCCCTCTCCTATCTCTTTCATCTTTGTGTTGTTTGGAATTGTGTTAAAATTAATAGTATTGATTAGTTACCACAGATGGTAACTAGACTTATTGTGGGGGTCATTTTGTAAGGTATGTTGTATGTCAATTAAAAAAATTTGTGATAACTTGTATAAGGTTAGCCTTATCAAATATGTTTGTTGATCAAACACTTTTGCCAAGGTTATTACAATTTAAGAAAAGAGACTTAAAATTTTAGAAGGAAAAAGTTTTCAGATATTCTTAAAAACTTTAAAAGGATGCCTACATAATCAAGTAATCTGCTAAGTACATGTAATTTGCCTGTGTTTACCAGAATGGTACATTTAAGAACTATTAACCATTAATAGTCCAGTTTTAGTTACCACGCATTCTTAAAAGTAATTAATTAACATATGTTTCTTTAAAAACATTGCATAAAATTTAGAGTTTCTGTCAGGTCTTAATATGATCTCCCCTTTAGTCCAACAGTGAAATATTACTAGATATAGGCCTTGAAAGCTCATATTCTAGGCCTGCATACAATAGTCCCCAGGAGAGGCTTCTTCTATTCCCCCATGAGTGATTGGTGCCTGACCTTTCTGTCTTCTTCATAAGTAGATTTACGATCAACACCAGTTAATGCAGGTTCCTGTACCAGGTAAGAAAGCTGAGTCTTGGAGCGTTGCCGGATGGAAGCTCTGTAAATAAAAAGATGAAACCGTTTGTAGATTGTGGGCAGGTTGGAACAGAAGTCAACTGGTATCCAAGTTTACAAGACATGTGTCAAATAAACAGAAATGTTTTCCAGGTCACCTGGTAACCAGATAAGGGATCTTTCTGATTAGACTAGACAGAGTTATTCTTAGGGCAGAATTAATCAGTGGGGTTGCTCTGGGCTCTAAGCTAGACCTTGACCCAAAAGTGAGAAAAAGAAGGGGGGCAAAGTTGTCCTACTAGTTTACCAGAAAAAGGTGTAAGACTCAAATCCATTCTGAACCCACATGGCTCTGCTAATTGCTATCATAGCAATAGGCCATTGCTTTTACTTCCCTTCTGGCTGTATTTTTATCTACCCATCCCTGCCTCTCCCCCATCACCTTATGCTTTGTATACTTCAAAGTTTTGCCACCTCTATACAAATGAGCTAGTCTGAAAGGAAATAGAACCCCTAGTGACATATTCTCCAGGCTATATCTCACCCTTAGCGATGCATTTAAATTTTATTGAAATATAATTTAACTTGATGGGTTCATTCATTCATTCAACAGAAGTTTATTGGGCACCTACAGCATGCAATATTCCAGGTGCTGTGGGGGATACAAAGACTGGTCAATGACAGACGTGTCCCTCAAGGAATTTAAATCATATAGAGGAGCAACACACGTACACCCAATCCTGATGTAAGGAAAAATGTGCTAAGTGCTATAAGGCAGGCTTGAATAAAGAGTATGAAAATGTAAAGGAAACAGACATGTATGGTAGATGTCACCATAGAAGAGGTGACTAAGGTAGGGTTTGGGTTTTTGTAGACTAGAAGGAAAAGCATTTCTAATTGAGAGAACAGTGTAAATGGAAGCATGAAGAGAGGAGAGAACAGGAACACTCATTAGATATACTTAATACAGGACAGATATAGGAAGTGATTGGTTCAGGTTGTTTTGTTTCATTTTCCTGCGATTTCTGGGAAAAAGATTCTACTCTCCTCTAGATTAAGCTTGAGAATATGTAGCATTGGGAGCTGATGGCAATTATGTTGAAACTCTTAAGGAAAGAAGTTTCCCCTAAAATAAAGCCAATAGTGAAAACAAAGTAGAGCTGAGGAGAGAGGCTTGGACAAATCATTGACACCCCAGCCTCGCCTGAAGCCAAAGCATCTTCCTGGGACTATTCCTTATGTCAACTGCTCCTCTCCCTTTAAAGGTTAAACCAGGTCGAGTTAGGTTTTCATTCATTTGCGAACAGTGTCTTCAGTGACAAAGGCAATGCTGAAGACTTGGGGGGAGGGCAGTTTCCTGATGGAAGCATTTAACTGGAAGTCATATGGTGTAAGACAGCAACGTGAGAGATGAAGAGACCTATGTCAACTGCTTAGTGCGATCCAGATGGAACCATTCACAAGCCTCTATCCTTTGTGTCCAGGTGCAATTGGACTAAAACTAATATCAGGGTGGTGCCTGCCTATTACACATGCTCCTTTAGCCTTCTTGAGAAGGCAGTAACACATCGACTTAATCTAATTTGTTACCACGCTCTGTTAATGGTACCGCCATCCTCTTAGTCACCCAGTTTCAACAAGGTGCATTTATCTCAATTCCTCCCTGTTCCTTGCTGTTACATATTCAAACTCTTGCCAAACCTCATTATGAACAGGCATGAAGTCACTCCTTATCTCCTACTGCCTGCTACCACACTGGCTTCTTCTGGGGCACCCCTTTTCCCTCCCAATCTGACCTGAAGCTACAGCAACAGAGTCATTTGAGTTTGGTAACTAAGGTGGAACTGTCTTGTCCAGATGGTGTAAAGAATAGACATGTGTCACCTGGAGAGAGCAGACAGAGTGCATGACAGGGCCGAGACTTAAGTGCATGGGGCTGAAATAAAACTCAGAGCATTAGAAGCCATAGTAGGAGTATATGAAGAGAAGAAGGTGTCAAAATATACTTGACTACCTTCCAGTCTGAGCATGGGAAGACCTATATCCTTGTCCCCTCGGATTTCTACTACTTTAATATTACATTTCATAAGTCTCTCTCTCTCTCTCTCTCTCTCTCTCTCTCTCTCTCTCTCTCTCTCCTCTTCCCTTCCTATCCCTCACACCATTCCACCTGTCTAGGATAGGCTGTCCCAATGAGACAGCTGGGCAGGCACCCTATCTGCCAGGCAGTTCCCCTCTGATCTACCATAAACACCAGAGTTATAATTGTACCTAAGCCCTTCCAGGAACCTACAACATCTGCCACTCCCTTTCTCGGAAGCTGCTTTACTACTTCTCAACGCAAACAAAAGCAGCTAGATTGGGAAATAAATTAGCTGAATAAATAATACTTGCTCTCAACATTATTATTTAGAAAATTAATTTCTTCATCCATTAAATTGTTCTTGAACCTAAAATCTATGACTAAAGAGAGACTTAGCCTTCAGAAAGACCTTAGGCAAGGAAGTAAGATACAAATTAACATTCCACTTAGTCATCTTTTAGCAAAAAAAAATTAAATTAAAAATCTGTCAGCCTACACAATGAGATATTTTTAACCATCTTCTCATTTAAAGTTGTAAATCTTTCTCTGCAGGAAGTTAATAGCTTCTTTCTGTGTATAGATTGTATTTCTGGATTTCTCATCCTAGTCACCAAAATCTAGACTTTGTGAGAACAAATGGTCAAATAGGAAATGTTTGTATTAAAATGGTTATCTGGTCCTGATAACAGATTGTAAGTAAACTACTTAGAACAGGTGGAATTTGGTTCAGCACGCCATCAATTTATTCTTTTCTAAATTCAATAAAACTAGCATTTCCTGAAATTTTTCTGAATGACCTGTTCTCCAAAGGAAAAATAAAAAACTCTAAGCATAAACTTAGTGAACTACCCTTTGAATATTGAAAATAAATAAATTTATGTTTGTACTACTTGAAGTTGTTACCTGAATTTTTTGTTTTAAGCTCTTTAGCCATTTTTCAATAAATGATTAGCTAGTTATCTTGAACGAACAAGTCCTGAATTAAGTGATCTAGAAATGTAAAAAATATTAGAGAAATATGCTGTCAGTTCATTGCCTACTGTAGTATCCTAACTTGAGAAAAAGAATCTTTTTAATATTAAAGGAATTATTTTATTAAAACACTTAAACCAGGATGAAAGCCTAAATTTACAGTCTTACTAACAGCGTACAACAACAAAAATATGTTTTGAGAGTGAATACTGATATATTTATCCATAGAAAAATAAAAACCTAAAATATAAACTAAATAAATACATAGCCAATGTTTGGGGAAATTATCTTTAAACATTAGGAAATGCATTTCTTATTTCATCTAACTAAAACATGATTTGACTTCAGAAGGTTACTCTGGAAGAAATATTTGAATTCAATTGCAACTCAGAAGGTTAAAGAGTAGAGCTAAAGAAATGAATCTGACCTCCATGTAAGGTGATAATTCATACCACAGTTAGCTTTGGTGGGAAAGACTCAATACAGATATTTTCTAAAACAACCATGTTTCTAAGTTCAATAAACAACATTTTAACTATAGAGCATCTCTATCATAACCCTAACCCTAATAAAATGAGAAGCTAAAGTTAAACAAAAACTCCTCATTAATTAGAAACAGGACTGTCAATATAGCAACCAAGAATTCATTTGCATGTTCCTATTACACAAGACTTGGGCCTGTGCTTAGGGCTTTCCTGGTAGTACCCAAAATATTACCTAAGAGTCCTAAGAAATATTTGAAAACCTTAAAATCTGCCCCATGGCTCAAACTTACCTTAAACTAGCCCGGTAGCTCCCTCTGCTAAAGGTCTGTTTGCTCTCAAGTAAAGCACCTTCAGTGTCATCTTTTCCTATTTCAACACAGCATGAGGGATTCCTTAGTGTATGCAATAAACAGAACCATATCAAAATAAAATTACTTACTATGCTTGCCTCGCACATAATTACCATGCCTGATGCTAAAACAGACATTAACTATTAACTTTATTGCAATAAGTAAAATAGCCCTTGTCCAGCACATTCTAACAAAAAATTTCAAAATAATCAGCAAGATTGAATCTTTCAAACTACACATGTATAATAACCTATATGTTATAACCACAGAAACAGATATCTTATAGCATGAATCATAAAAACCTTAAGGGAAGCCCACTAGAAGTAGGAAAAAAATGATAGACTCACCAAATTTTAAAAAAAATCATTTCAGAATAAATCACCATGTTATATGTATAAAGTTACATAATTATATAATTGTATAGTCTGTAACTATAAAATTATACCCAGTGGAGTTCAAAAATTGATATGTGACATGGTAGAGAAAGTGTGGAGTGGTTGATTAATGTAGGTTGAGATAAACCACCAAAACTGAAAATTCAGACTGAAAAAGAGAAGGTGTGCTAGGGCCTGAAGTATCTATTTACATTAGTGAAAATAAGCACAAAACATTTTAGTCATTGATTCATTCACTCAACCAACAAGAATAGAGCTCCTACTGTGTGCAAGACACTATAGAGAGTCTCTCTTATTTGCAAAGTGTGTGTGTGTGTGTGGGGGGGGTGGAGTGGGGTAAGAGGAAGGGATGAAGTTGAATGTTCTTCAACAGAACACCTGGGCTCTATGACTTGATCAGATAACTGAACCTCCTGAGTGCCTGTCCTTTCCTGCATCATTTACATAACGCCTCCAAGGGCTTTTGGGAGAACAAATAAGACAGTGTATATTAAAGTGCATAGAAAAACATAAAGCATTAATACATTAACTATTTAATACAATATATAAGCACAATGCACAAGGCACTTACCCTTTATGCCCTCCTCATTAAGGGCTTGATCTCCTTGACTTTGCAAAGTCACCAGAGTGAAGTAAACTCCTTTTCTTTCCAACAGTTCTTCATGTGTACCTCTTTCCACTGCTGCACCATGTTCAAAACCAATAATGACGTCTGCAGCTCTAACCGTGGATAGGCGATGAGCGACTGAAATGATGGTATGCCCATGCTGAATCTGTAACAATGCATAGTGCACCATTAACTGAGACTGGAAGACAGAGCTGGCATTGACCTTTGGTTCATCTCGGAATTCACAAGTGAGTCAGAGCCTCAGTCCCTGGGAGAATGCTTAAATAGGCTGTGCAGACATTAGAAATAGCCAGCACACTTTCTCACATTGTTGGTCCAGTTGTTGCTATTAATCAACAGCTAAAAACAAAAAAGGAAAATTTAAAACTCACAGATTTTGCCCTAGTCGGTTTGGCTCAGTGGATAGAGTGCTGGCCTGCAGACCAAAGGTTCCCGGGTTTGATTCTGGTCAAGGGCACATACCTTGGTTGCAGGATCCTCCCTGGCCCGGACCCTGGTCAGGACAAGTGCAGGAGGCAACCAATCGATGTGTTTCTCTCACATCGACATTTCTCTGTCTTTCCCTCTCTCTTCCACTATATCTAAGAAATCAATGGCAGAATATCCTCGGGTGAGGATTAAAAAAGAACTAAAATAAAACTCACAGATTTTAAGTTAGACCTAACAAGATTTTAACTTTTACATGTGCAACTTCTGGAAGCAAATCATAACTGTCTTCTGTTCAATTGTGAGGAACATTGCAGTCAGCCAATATTTTCTAAACAGTCAGACAGGATACACCAACAATAGCATCGTAGCATCTCTCTCTCTCTCTCTCTCTCTCTCTCTCTCTCTCTCTCCCTGCCCCTCCACCCCCCCACCAATAAGCAGCCTTTCCTACAACAGCACAAACATTTCCACATGTAAAATGAACTCAGACTTTCCACAAACCTTACTCAGTGCCTCTTGCACCATGGATTCGCTCTCATTGTCCAGTGCCGAGGTGGCCATGTCCAAAAGCAGGATCTTGGGATTTCGAACCAGGGCTCTAGCAATGGCTACTCTTTGTTTCTGGCCGCCACTCATCTGGCCTCCTCCTTCTCCAACAAGAGTGTCAAATTGCTAGCAAGAAAGTGAGCCCAGTAATGAATAGGAAGAATTTGAAGACTCCTGACTAATCCTTCATGAGGTCCTTTCTAGCTTCCTCCTCAAACATGAATTTTCAGTCTAACTTTTACTGAAATACTCTTTCCTGAAACAGGTCTCATCAATATTTGTGTTTAAGATTTTAAAAAATTGATTTAATCTCTCATTCCCAGGTTCACTGGCTGTGTAAATGTTTCTGCTTAGCTCAACTTCAAATAAAATGCTTCCACCAAACTAAAAGTTGATTGAGATCCTGCAAATCCATTTTAGAGGATTAGAGCACTTATCAGATCTCATTTCTTTTCTCTAGCTAGACAACACAGAAAAACACAATACTAAAACTGTCTTTATATTGTGAAATACCAAGCCACCTTTATAACCATCACCATCGACAGCAGACAGTTGGCAAGTATATTGCATGTCTAGCATTATATTGGAACCTCACAACAGGTCAGACGCTCATCTTGCATATTATTAGCCAATGTGAGTTGAGCACCTACCATGTATAAAGAAAGCACAGAGCTGAGCTTTACACATATCTCATTTAGTCCTCACAGATGTCCCATGAGGTAGGTGCTACTATTCCCCTCAATTGCTAGATAAGGAAATGCTGGGGTGCAAGGGGGTAAGGTAACTTCTCCAAGTTTATAAAGCTTGCAAGTGGAGAAGCTGGGGCCTGTATGGAGGAAGTGTGATGCCGGAGTTTTATGCTCTTTAATCACTAGGCTATATTACTAGTATACTCATAGCTGTAATCCTATTTATACAGGAAATTTAGAAGGTGGACTAGAAATTGTTCTAGAGTACAGACTCTGGAGCCAGACCACCTGAGTGTGAACCTTGTCTCTCCTGCCTTGAGCAAGTTATTTGACCTCTCAGAGGGCTAAATGAATTAATAGATTAAAGTGCTTAGAACAATGCCTGGTTTGTAGGAGGCACTATATATGTTTTAACGAATAACAACACTTCTTTGACTTAGCTAACCATTAGCCTCAAGCAAAATTCATATAATAATATTGAATTGGTTTTGTTGTCATTGTTGCTGAAAATGAATATAAAGGAGAAATTTTGGAATGTGTTAGATACAGTGCTGAGGACACATATTAGCCACCTAAGTATAAAAAATTAACGACAATGCGAGACATCAAAAGAGCATCGTGCAAATTATTGCCACATAACAAATTTATCATCTGCTTTGACAAATGCTTAATAGATAGAATAAGGAAATTGTATCAATGTCAAAAGGGGCATTTAAAAGAACATTCCCCAGCTTGGTAGACTTTCAGTAGATTAACAACATGGTTTCAAACAAAGGGGAAAACTCATGGTACTTTTCCAGCATGACACAAAAACATGACATTAAAAATTTAATGATTTAGGATTCAAATGCAAAGAAATACACCTCATAGAACTTTTTTCCCTTTTACAATTCATGAGTTTCCCTCTGAATGAGAGGCTAGGGGTACCTGTGGCAGATCCATGATGAAGTTATAGGCATTGGCTTCCTTGGCAGCTCGGACTATATCTTCCATCGTGGCCCCCTCTCTGCCATAGCGAATATTCTCTGCAATGGTGGTGGAGAACAGAACAGGCTCTTGCTCCACAATTCCAATCTGAGCTCTAAGCCACTGAATGTTAAGAGAGCGAATGTCATGGCCATCCAAAGTCACCTAGAGAACATGAGCACATCACATCTCTCAGAATCCTTCGGGGGCTGAATCATAACACTATGTTGTACTTAACCCATGGGGAGAAAAAATAGAGACCAACAAGATGGAAATGGAAACAATTCCTCTTACAATATGGTTGTTTCTATAAGAATGACAATATACTAGTATAATTGAAATCAAACATAGCTATAGGACAATTCATTGTAGAAACATAAATGTTGTAAAAGTCCCTTTATTTAACATGATTGGGAAAGGATTTTACTTCCTCAGTAAGTAGTACAATCACATGTGTCTCTCTCCCTTCCACTATCTCAAAAAAAAAAAAAAATCAATGGAAAAATATCTTCAGGTGGGGATTTACAACAACAACAACAAAAATACAGTCAGTTATTCACCATACTTTGACTATTTTTACTATGCTTTTTAAAAATATATTTTTATTGATTTCTGAGAGGAAAGGAGAGGGAGAGAGAGAAACATCAACAATGAGAGAATCATTGGTTAACTAACTCCTGCACGCCCCTCTCTGGGGACCAAGCCCCCAACCTCAGCATATGCCCTGACTGGGACTTGAACTGTGACTTCCTGGTTCATAGGTCAATGCTCAACCACTGAGCCACTGTGGCCAGGCACTATGTTTTGACTTATGACCTAAAATGGACTTCAAAAGATGCATTAAAAATAAGCAATGATTCCTATCTTGTATATATTCTTTATAGTACAGCTTACTTTCTCGACAGATTTACCAAAATAGTACTTTGCTATTCAACAGCAATTGAAACTGTGAGTGGAATGAGAAAATTAAAATTACTATTAGCAAAATATAAAAATGTTACATAAAGAAACCATGATTTTAATATATTTAGAGTATAGTTATGCTGGTATGAGGCCAAGAGTATCCAATCAGAGAAAGATGTCTTGTGACATAGGAAAATTCTGGTTTGTTTGCCATGTTAGTGTAACAGTACATGCACTATAGAGAATTCATTGCATTTAAGTATTTAATATGTACTCAAACGATTCTATCTTGGTAAGAATGATTTAGAGAGTGAAAAGCCTTTGGCACTTAACAGACCTGGGTTCAAAACGGGGGCAACTCTCAATCTCTCTGACTCTTCTTCCTCATCTGTAAAATGATATTTACCTTTGATGATCACTGTGAAAATAAGTAATCATTTTTATAAAGTATTTTAATTATAATATGTGATAAATGGAAATTATTAATATTTATTTTCTTACTTTCAGTTTATGTTTATAATCAAATAAACACAAGAAAAAAATTAAGTAGTTTGTGAAATTATATATATATATATATTTTTAAAACCTAACTTCTCAAAGCTGTAATAAATAATTGTTCTCTGTTAATTCTGGCCATGGAAGCTTTCCTATACTTAGCATTTGAAGAGCTTCAGGAGAACAATAATAATTTTGCTATTATACAAAGAAATAGATGAAAACTTCAGTTCGCTGAGGAGGCAGCCACTTGGAATGTATCTGCACAGCCAGTTCCGTCACCCAGAGAATGGACTGGCTGTTCAGTGAACATGGTCATGCAGGGAACTAGTGCAGCCACAGCAGTCAAAATCATTAAGTCAACCCCACATGTGTCAGGATGGTCGCAGTGTATGCTAAGCCTTTGGGGTTGATTAAGTTACCACCATTTGCACTTTCCCATCCCCTGGAGTGAGAAGTTTCTGGAAGACACACACCATGCCTGCACTGGGGTCGTAGAATCGCTGGATGAGCTGCAGGGCTGTGCTCTTCCCAGCTCCGCTGGATCCTACCACAGCCGTCATTTCCCCTGGTTTGATGACCATGCTGAGGTTATTTAAAATCTGCAGAGGAGAGAAAAGAACGGTGTCAGCAGTTAGGCTGCAAGTTAGGAAGCTTTGTGAGGACATTGTGCTTGTTTAATTGTACCCTGCATCCATGAATAAGCAGCAAGTTAGTAAACAGTGCCTAGGATGAAGCTTTAGCATTCAGCACATTACTGATTATCTAGCTGAAAGCCGTGGCCAACAAATAAAATGATGTGTGGTAACACTTGAAGTTAAAGTAAATCAACCCCGGCCACTTTTAGATGTTGCGGAATCTCATTTAAAACATCCTGACATACTAGGATACCTCAAGAAGACGGTCCCAATTAGTTAAGGGAAGAAAGCCATTAAGTTAGAAAAATAATACGAATTTACTAACCACATGTTAATAAGCCAGTTTTCAAAGTTTAAGTTGTCACACACTTGTATTGTGTGTGAACATATTATTTGAATGAATAACTGTATCTAACAGATGTTTGTGGTATATTTGCTAGATACAAAACTCTGTTCAAAGTAGAGATTGAATGCTGGCAAGCCTAGAAAGGGAAGAAAAAAAAGCTAACTCATAACCATGTGTTGGATATTTTCACTAATTCAGTGGTGATATTTGTACTTATTATGTAGAGGTGGTTTGGGGTGCTCTATGTGTCAAAATCTCACAAGTCTTTCATTCCACACTATAGGGTCAGGCTTACAAACTTTTACTTACTGGACTGTAATCTTCCCCTAGGGCAGGCAGGCATTGAGTATGCTCTCTCTCTCTTTTTTTTTAATATCACTATAGTCTCAGTACATCATGGTACCCAGCAAGGCTAAATACACCCTTGTGATATGAATGAAGAATATTTACAGGTCTAAGTAAGAAGATTTTATTAAAACAAACTCTTGGTATTGGAAATAGCAGATAAAACAAATGAAATAACTGTGTTTCAATTCAACTGGTATTTGTTGAACAGCTATTCTGAGCTGGTTCTGAACAAATATTATAAAGGAAGTATTGAGCCATCCCTTCAAAGATCATTATTGAATGAACACCACCTTGTGGTTTATATTTCACAAGTACTTTTATATTTGTTATGACAGTTAATGTTTACATATATATGTAATATATAACATTAATAAAATACTTCATAAACATAATCTTAATATATGTACTTATACTTTATATATACATATAATGAAAGTGTATATGCATGTATGTGTTTATCTGCATTATAGGTATGCATTATCAAATTAAGTTTCATGGAATTTAGTTCTGTGGGGATAACAGAAATATTATTAAGAAAGGGTGGCTAGAGGTACTCTGTTAAAAATAAGGAATAAGTCTCATTTCAAAGCCAATTCATTCAGCGGGAGCAGATCCTAATTTTCCTGTAGAGTAAATTGCCTTTAAATATACTTGTTCAGTAGATACAGGAAAACTAAATTTTCTTCACCATGGGTGACTTATGAGCATATCACAAGATTACCTTTGCACCAAGGACTGATATATTGGCCCTGGTGAAATTACAGATAGCAAGTAAAAAACTGCAAAGAGAGCTGCTTTCCTTTGCTATTTCATATCCTTCCTACTCTGAGTGTTCTACCTTCTGTACTCTCTAAGGAGGTGGTTTGACATAGTTGTACTTCTTAATTGGTCTGATTGCCTTGCATTTTATTGAACTCATGGTTATAATGACAGGGCCTGACACACTCATTTCAACAGACTCATAAAGGTGACTTAACCGGAAAGTGCGGCCAGACTGTGTTCCTACCAAAGGGATTTGCACAGTACTGTCATTATGAAGGAATGTGGTTTGGTGCCTGAGAAATAACACGACACCCAAGGACACTTCCAGAGAAACATGCTTCTGTTCCATGTCTCTGGAAACTGAATCATGCTTCAGAAAAACAAGCAATTCATGGCTCTGGAAATGAATCATCAAGAATAAAATGCTGGCCCTAACCAGTTTGGCTCAGTAGATAGAGCATTGGCCTACAGACTCAAGGGTCCCAGGTTCGATTCCGGTCAAGGGCATGTACCTTAGCTGCCCTTGCTGAATTGCAGGAGGCAGCTGATCGATGTTTCTCGCTCATCAATGTTTCTAACTCTCTATCCCTCTCCCTTCCTCTCTGTAAAAAATCAATAAAATATATTAAAAAACAAAAGAATAAAATGCTGTTGTTCCTGAAGGAAAGATTGTTACTTACCTTCACTTCTGGTCTGGAAGGATAGTGGAAGGTCACATTGTGGAATTGAATTTCACCGTTAATTCGATCCAACTTGTAACCATCTTCTGACATGCAGTCAATAACAGGTTTCTGGAAGAGAATGTAAAGGGATATAGCAACATGTATTAGATGCATTTACTGTCCATCTCGGTTTGAATTTACTCATAAAAGAAAATAACAACCAGGTAAAACATTGCAGCGATTTGTTAAAGACACGTTTCTTCCACATTAAATAATTATTTTTAATAATAATTAGCATTTATGGAGATATTATATTATGATATATTAATGGCATTATGCAATGTTACTATATAATATATTAGCATATAATATATTATATGTATTATGTTATATATTAATATATATATACATTTTATCTGATATTATAATTGTTAACATCCTATATAATAAAAGGCTATGTGATCATGATGTCCTCACGCTGTGACGCCCTCACGCCGTAACAACCCATCACCAGCAGGCTGCGTGCGCAGCAGGTGCACGCAGTGAGCGAGGCTGCGTGCGTGCTGAGGTGCATGTGAGTGGGTGGGGACTTGATGCTGCATGCACAGTGCGTAGGTGGGTCCCGTGGCTCCACATAGTGAAGCCGGGGGTCCCACGAGCGCCAGTGGGGGCTTGACGCTGTGAGACACCCCCAGTCCAAGTGCACGAATTTTGTGCACCGGGCCTCTAGTATCCTATCTAATAATAGACAAAGATTGAAATTGACTGTACCTTCGCTACGCCTCCCATTGGTTAATCAGCAAGATATGCAAATTAACCAGCATGAAGCGGCGGAGCAAAGACTGAAGGCAGCTCCGGCCAGAGCAGTGAGGGTTGTGAAGGCGGCTCCGGCCAGAGTGGCACCAGTTTTCCTCCAGCACCTGGGACCCAGGCCTATTGCACGAATCTTTTCATGCAACAGACCTCTAGTAATATAATAATATATAATATAAGTAACTAATATATAATTAATTTTAATTTATATAACATATTATACCAATTAATAAAAATTATATATATCACATTAGTTAATTTAATTATTATTTATTGGCACTATGACATTATTATTTAACAACATACTAATATAATATATAGTACTGATCTATATATTAAGATTACTATGTATAATTATATTATTAAGATACCATGGAAGACAATGTACTAGGTGTTTTAGTGTGCTTTTTTTAATTTATGTAAATGTCATTATAACCTAACAAGACATTTTTTTCACTTGAGGAAATTGAGACATCTCAGAGGTTAAGTATCTTGCCTAAGGCCACACAACTAGTCAACCACTCTGGGGTCTAAGATTTGAGTAACTAAATGTCCTCAGGGGGTGTCTTCAAACACTACCAACTTTCAGTTGATCTGCTGAATTTCACCTCTGCTGTTGTTAGTAGTGAGCCTAATCTAGAACTTAACCATTCCAGTTCATCAGACAAGGGTCAGCTCCTGCTACCAGGACATCCCCAGGTCAGCTTCTTACTCTTCCACACTAGTGAGAGAAATTCATTAGCATATCTCTATTTGGGGCTATAGTGTAACCTACTTTCTTCTCAGATCTCCAATAAAGATAATAAAATAATTTTTAAATGCCTTAATTTTTTGACACAGTTTAAGGGGCTTTTTAGACTCATCATCTTACTTGAGCAAATAACAACCCAGGAATGAGAATTTGGATCATTCAACGGGCCTATGTGGTTTTCAATAATCTCTTTATATCCCAATACACAAAGCCCCAAAGTACAAAACAGATACAGTGATGAGAAATTTTCTCGGGAAGGTGAGATGCCTCCTAAGTAGCCATGGTTTAGGGAACCCACAAAGCACTTTGGATTTACAGGGCTTCTGACGCTTAGCCCAGGGCATTATTTTCAGAGGGAAAGAACATGTTGCCATTTTCCCCTTCTGTTCTTGGATTTTGACTTTCTACCTTGACCTCCAATGATTTAATAGATTAACCAGAAAAATTCTAGCCACACTATCGGGGTCCTTTTCTAGCTGGCACAGACTTTCTGTCACATTTAAAAGGTAATCCAATCGTATGAACTGGGCTTTAAAGTCTTACATGATCTGGCCCCTTCCCATCCCTCAGCCTCCGTCCCTTGCTCACTCAGTTTCATCACACTGTTAGCTTCTTGCACTCACCAAGCTGTTTTCCAAACTGAAGGCCTTTCTTCCATGAATACCTTCCCTGCTCTTACCTCCAATTCACCACCCCCAGTCTCCCTTTGTAGGGCCAACTCTCTTTCCTCTGGTTCTCAGCTCATATACTACCTCTTCAGAGATAATGCCATCATCATCACTCAATTTAAACACTCCTTCCCACCCCCAATTGCTATCACATTGATCTATTTAAATTCCTTCAGTGTACTATTTAATATTATCTTCTCTTTAAATGTGCTTATGTCTTTTTAAAAAATATTTTTTTATTGATTTCAGAGAGGAAGGGAGAGGTAGAAAGATAGAAACATCAGTTATGAGAGAGAATCATTGATCAGATGCCTACTGCACACCCTACACTGGGGATCAAGCCTGCAACCCAGACATGTGCCCTGACTGGGAATTAAACAATATTCTCCTGGTTCATAGGTCAATGCTCAACCACCTGAGCTATGCCAGCCCCATAAATGTGCTTACTTCTTTATTGCCTATTTCCCAGTTATGATATGAAAGCAGGGGCCTTATTGGTTCTGTTTCACTCTTGCACTCCCAATTCAGAAGAGGGTCAGGCTCATGACAGCACTTATTGAATATTGCTGAATTGAGGGCATTCTGATAGTTCCGGATAGTTTTCCACACTGAGGGTAAATTCCTTAGGAGTTCATTCCTCTTCCCACCCCCAACCTATGAATAGCCTTTACTTTTGGCCTTTACATACCTGGTCTATTGTCTCAAAAATGCTGGTGGCTGCTGCACGTCCAGTTGCAAAGGCTTCCAAACAAGAAGATGCATTGCCAAGATTTAAAGCTCCCACTATGACACTGAGGAAAATCTGAAGTGAGAAGAGATAAACATGGTGTTCATGTGTTTTTGGGCTATCCATGTGAATGCAGAGATTTCAATCAACACAAAGTGGGTTAGAATAGTGATATGATAATTTGGTTCATTATATAAATAGCCTTATAATGGTTTTTCTGGTTAAGGGGTCCCTGAAATAATAAAGACAATATAATTAGCTTGATTGCCCTAGAACTTGGTACACACAATATAGATCTGCTACTACTACTGCTGCTATATTACTATTACTAGTATACTAGCTATTAGAATAACTACTACTACTACTACTGGTACTATACTACTACTAACAAGAATAATAATAATAATAGTAATAATAGTCTATACTAATAAAAGGGTAATATGCTAATTAGACCAGACATCTTCTGGACGTCCTTCTGGACAAAGCCACAGTGGCGGGGGCTGAGGCAGAGGCAGTTAGGGGAGACCAGACTGTCAGGGGAGGGCAGTTAAGGGACCAGGCCGGCAGGCAGAGGCGGTTAGGAGTGATCAGGCAGGCAGGCAGAGGTGGTTAGGGGTGATTGGGCAGGCAGGGAACAGTTAGGGGCATCAGGCAGGCAGGTGAGCAGTTAGGAGCCAGTGGTCCCGGATTGTGAGAGGGATTACAGACAGATGTTTGAGAGCAGTCAGACATCACTTGAGGGGTCCTGGATCAGAGTCGATGCAGGCCAGGCTGAGAGATTCCTCATGCATGAATTTCGTGCACCAGGCCTCTAGTAATATTAATAATGTCATGTTTCTATGTGCTTTATCTTGTATTACTTCATTTAATCCTTAACAGAGGTGTATGGAGGTTACCTAACTTCACATATGTCACTATATATTAAGTGGTAGAACAGTATCTTCTAACCCCATTCATGACTGACATTCTGTCTATCTCCCAGGTTCATCTGCTGGAGGTTGCATGCAGGTGGAGTGGCCAGGTTCTTGTGCAAAGCTGGGGAAGCTGTCATTGATTCACCAACTCAACCACCTCATTAGGTTAGGTAAAGGTGACATGATCATGACCCAATAGCACTCTGTTTTTATAAGTTTATAAAGGAAGAGAAAATGCCTCACACTGGCCTCCAGGAGGAGCACAACACTCCTTCTCTCTACTCTTCCAATCAAAGATTGATTACCCATCACTTAACTCAAATGGAGGATATCTCAATGGTCGCCATCTAAAAGGGATTACAGTTATTTGTTGAGCTAAATATTGACTTTTGCATGAATGTAGTCTTTTTCAGGTAAACATTTTCAGATGATCCTGGTCTGTGGTGATTTCCATGAGCTGGATTCTGACCACGAGGCTTCTCAAAGGCTCCCAGCCATCTCCCTCCCTCTTTAGTCACCTCTCCATTCCACACATCAGGATTATGTGGGCCAGCCCCCTCTTGACTTCTCTCTGAATTCCCCACTCTATGTAGGGGGCAAACATTATCTCTCCATCTGTTCTTCTTATTCCTTTTCCTTAATTATGGCAGATAGGTCCTCCCTTGGGCAGATTACTTAATCTTTCAAGCCCCAATTTCTTTATCTATAGCACAGAAATAATGAGAGTATATCCCTCATGCGATTGTTATGAGCATTAAATGAGATAATGCACGAAAAGTGATTAATCCAGTTCAGCCATATAAATAATAGTACTGATGATGAAGAAAAAAGCATGATTTCACAGTTAGGAAGTGGAAAGGTGAACAAACAGAACAGTAATTGTGGTGTAGTTTGGGTTAAGATCACTATATTCCAAAGACTTCCTATCTGAGCAAAGGAACCCTTCCATGTGTACTAGCTCAGGGGTCAATAAACATTGTCTCCAAACAGCCAGATGGTAATAGTTTAGGCTCCTCAGGCCACATGCGCTCAGCAATTACTCAACTCTGCTATCTAATACAAAAATAGCCATAGACAATATTAAACAAATGACTGTGGCTGTGTTCCAATAGAATTTCATTTACAAAACAGGCAGCAGGCTGACATTAGCTTGCAGGCCATAGTTTGCTAACCCCTGATCTAGATTCTAGACTGACTCACTAGGATACTAAACTGAGGTTTGGGCTTAAATCCTCACTCAGCTAAGCTTTGCAAACATTACCTCAAATAAAGGTCTCTCTCAGGGTTCTTAGGAGAACAGTGAGTGAGACAGGACAGGGGCATTCAACTAATACCTCACAATAGCTGGCACACATCCCAATAGACCCTCATTGCTCACTCCAAATGTCACTCTTTAGCGGCGTTTAGCCCTATGGACTAATGTGGGGAAAGGGCGGGCTGGAAAGACCACTGGGAAACAATCTACCTGTGCGCGTGCTGTGCTGGAGAAAGGGGGATCTGTGACCACGTGGAAGACAGATCCAGAGTCAGCAACACTGTGGTTAACGGGTCAGGCCCCCAAAACCTGAGTTCAAATCCGACTTCATACCACTGGGCACATATTTCCCAACCTCATGGCTCTATTTCATTTTTAAGTGGTAGTATAATAACATCAATTGCTGAATAAAATTATATTACCTATGATAATTTTATTAAATACCTCACTCAGTGCTTCACACCATGTATATAATTAATAATGTTATTCTCTATGACTGCTATTATTTTTTATTGTTGAGTCCTGAAACTTAAGAGGGGCATGAAAGAGCAGTCCTCTTCACCATTCAGTTCCTTAACATCTTTTTCTCCTAATAGATCACAGAGTATGATTTTTGTCTGGGTACAAGTGATACTAATTACAATCATTTATGTGAACTCCTTATCATTTATGCCCAATTACTATACAGCCAATAATGATTTTGTGCATCACAAAATGCATTAGATTAACCTAATTGTTAATTAGTTTAGTGGATTAAAAAAAACTCAGCTCATGCATACTCAGTCTAAATAGTTTGCTGCTCAAGCCTGAGTAAAAGAGAAGAGAGGACAGAGAGAGAAGGGGTGGGGGGAGAAGAGAAAGAGGGAGAGAGAGAGAGAGAGAAAGAGAGAGAGAGAGAGAGAGCGAGAGAGAGAGAACAATCAAAGCTTATTCTGTTAAAGGATGTCTCCCATTTTCCCAAAGAAAACTTTCTTAAGGTGTAAGAGGAGGCTTGCAGGAAGAGGTTAGAAGTAAAAGGCAGGTTTATAATTGATGATTAATATAGGAAATATAGTCAATAATATTTTCATGACTATATGTGGTACCAGGTGGGCAATGGAAATATCGGGGGAGCACTTTGTAAAGTTTATGACTGTCTGATCATTATGCTTGAAACTAATACAAAATAATAATGAATTTATAATATAATTTAAAAATAAAATTGTTTAAAAACTTTACAAAATAAAAAAGTAATTGATGACTAAAATGTTAGAGAGATGTAGTATGCATGTCTGCATATAGTAGGTACTCAAGAAATATTAATTGGGGGAATGAATTATCTACAGAAGGTGCACAGTAATCCACAAACTAGAAACTCAAAGGTGAGAACTCTTAAATTAATTAAACAAGGAGGTCATTAGACTGAGGTGGCTTTATGTAGCATTAGTAGCTTACATAAGCAAACCAAAACCTAAGCCTGAAATTGCATCAAAACCTATGAGCAACCAATCACAAAGAGCCAACTAGGTTTTTTCAGATAAGACAACTGCTTAAGCTATAACCAATCAAGTAATGTCTTTGCTTTGCTTCCACCTCTTCTCTATAAAAGTCTTTGCCCTCACTTCTATCAGTGAAGCCCTTCTAACAACTTCTATGTTGGCACCACTTAATTAGTATTATTTTTGCTCAAATGAACTCCTAAAAGTTTTAATATGCCTCAGTTTTTCTTTTAACAGAATCATAAAATTTGATTTTTGTAAAGAGAGCTCCAAGGGTTTTTTTAAACTTACTCTTTCCAATTGGAATCATACATTATTTAATTTTCAATGTACCAAGTTATTTTTTTCTGTTCTCTCCTTGCAGGCATAGAATGAAAGCAAAGATGTCTTTTCTCAATGCTTGTACTTCTGCAGAATGAGCAGATATAAGCAGGTGACCAATAAAATACCTGTTCCGCTGAGGATTTTATTGGCTTGGCATTTTAGTAACTCATTATGTTTTCACAAATATGTTCATTAGCACATATATTGTGCTACTATTAAGCTCAGTTATATGAGCTGTTAATTTTTAGCTGAGAAATCACTGACTTCCAATTTTCATGCCATATTATCTTTTGGACTCAGTCAGAAAAATCATTGTTTTGCAGCTATAAAACCTTTATTTAATTGAAGATCATTAAATCGGTAGTCTCATCAATTCAAATGCTCAGCATCCCTTTACCATAAAATTCATTCGTGTTGCTCGTTTCTGCAGATGGACTTCACCGAATCATTGACACTGCCCTCCCTCAGGCAGTAAAAGAATAAACAAAATGCCTTAACTGTGGGCTTTTCTGAGAAGCCAACAGGAAATGTTACATGTGGGTCATCAAGAGCCAAGTACCTGGACAAGGGCTCCTGCCGTATATTCTCCGTCATCCAGGACGAGTTTGGAGCCATACCAGAAGGCCAGTGCATAACACAGGAAGATGAGACACCACATGAATCCAGTAAAAAATCCCATCACTATCCCTTTTCTAATCCCCCAACGCTGGGCAAACACAAGATTTTTCTCATACCTGTGAAGAGAAAACATTTGGGTCTCTTTCAGCACCAGCAGTAATGGCTCAGGTTAGAATATTTAATACAGACCACAGTGCAGCGGCTTTCCTCAATGATGATAAAGGCATCCAAACACAGAACAGCTTTAGGGAAAGGAAACAATAAGTTCTGTGTAGTTACTTAATGTTTGTTTCAACCTGGCAATGAAATGAGTTGAAAGAATGATGCCTAACAAAGCCTCATAGTTGATTACTTCAGGGATGCGTACAGTGGGGTAAGCTTTGTAAGAATTGTTCAGCACACATGTCTGGACATGACGGATCCAGTACTGTTGGCACTTATATTGTTTTTTTAAGTCTTGTGACATGAATCCAGTACTGTTTGTGCTTATATTGTTTTTATTAAGTCATGCGACATGCTTTCTATCAGAAAAAGATGCAACTGTTTTCTTCCAGGTTTGAATATAGTGTTCGCACCAATTCATCTGCATGTACTCGCTCACCTATCTGCCCTGTAACCAAGAATGCTATGTTGTAACATGATGGGTCAGATTCACAGCCATGGGACATGGATAACAATGTGGAAATTCAGTCCAAACACTAAGCTTCAGTAATTCTATCATTTAGCCGTTAATAATGGGCATTGTCTTAAAGCTTAGTCATTCTGTAACTGCCTTCCTTCGTCTCAAAAAGTAAATTTGTGGAGAACTTTAACATTTCATAGGACAAAACTGAAGGTCTAGCCTGTTTGTTAATTTTTAAAACATTCACATTGCTTGTTTTATTAACAATAGAGGAAGATATCTTTTATACTGAAGGAAATATGCTACTGCTACTGAAAAATTTTTTATGAGAAATCAGAAAACTTCATTCCACAAACCAAAAGAAGCAAATGAAAAATAAAAGAGGAAAAGAGATAATTAGAGACTGTAAATCCCATTCTCTTTTTTATTTGGTGAATTTGCTAGCAATTGAGAATGTGTAGTTGAGTAGCTGAATAAAACACATTGAATAAAAAAGTGTTCAATAAAAATGTGTGAAATTGCACTTTAGATCATGGAGGTTTTTCCTTGATGGCAGCAAACTGTTATAGCCGGGTATGCAGTACAGTATGTGTGCACACCCCCCACCAGAGTTAGAAATAAATATCTAACCTAAGATGGCTTTTTAAAAATTACTGACTCTAACATCTTCCAAAACACATAGCTAAGGGCTTGGGAGTCCTTGTAGTGCTCTGATCGCTCTCATTACTCTGCCAAGCTACCTCTGAACAAAAGCTCCTCCGGGTACAGTAGACCACAGTGAATATGCCGCTTTGTTCAAAAAAATGGGGAAGCTTCAGGGTAGTATATGGATCAAGAAAATTCAGGAAAGTGGCAGACATTTCAGTTAACCAACCTTTCAACCTCTTTTTTCTCACCACCAAAAGCAGCCACTGTTCGAATGGATGAAATGACTTCATCAGCCACTGACCCTGCTTTCGCATAGGCCTTCAATTCATGGTCAGTAAACGTGGACACACTCTAAAATCCAAAAGAAGAAGATAATATCTGAAAACCAGGTAATTAAGTAAGTCAGTCTGTCACTCAGTGATTCATTTAGGTGAGTTAAACAGGTGTCATGGTTTTACACAAGACTAGATTCTCACCAAGGAAGGATTTGGTCTAAATTCGATGTGTGCTAAGCCTGATACACCAGTGTTTGGTTGTTGACATATCAAAATGACTGCATTAAAAGTCAGCCTCAAAACCATCAACAAAACAACAAGAAAGCCCACTGCATGGAAGAGCATATTTGCCAATGATATTTCAGATAAGGGTTTAATCTCCAAAATTTACAGAGAACTCATACAACTTCACAAAAGGAAGATAAACAATCCAATCAAAAAAATGGGCAAAAGACCTAAATAGACACTTTTTGAAAGAGGACATACAGAAGGCCAACAGACATATGAAAACAAGCTCAAAGTCACTAATCATCAAATCAAAACAACAATGTGGTACCATCTCACACCTGTCAGAATGGCTATCATCAACAAATCAACAAACGACAAGTGCTGGAGAGGATGTGGAGAAATGATAACCCTCATGCACTGCTGGTGAGAATGCAGACTGGTACAGCCACAGTGGAAAATAGTATGGAGTTTCCTCAAAAAGTAAAAAAATGCAACTCCCATTTGACCCAGTAATCCCACTTCTAGGACTATATCCCAAGAAATCAGAAACACCAATCAGAAAGGATATATGCACCCCTATGTGGGATATAATGATCAACATAAACTGATGAACAAAAATAGATCCAGAGACAAGAGGCAGGGGAGAGGGCGTTAGAGATCAACCAAAGGACTTGTATGCATGCATATTAGCATAACCAATGGACACTGGGCAGTGGGGGCTTGCCCTCGGGTGTGGGAGAGTCTGGGAGGGGGGATCAATTGGGGAAAAAGAAGACATATGTAATACTTTAAATAATAAAAAATAAATGATACTGCTCAAACTAAAAAAAAAAAAAAAAAGTCAGCCTCAAAACCCCTCTCGCAGACTAAGTTCCAAATAGGGCATTCTGTGAGACCACAGTGTTTCATCATTACAGTAAAGAAGTTTTCAAGTCAAAACACAGCCAGGGGGATAGGTAGGTGGCTGCGCGGGTGGATGGGTGGGTGGGAAGAAATCAACAAAGAACTTGTATGCATAGGTGCATAACCCATGTACACAGACAATAGGGTGGTGAAGGGGTGGGGATGGGCTAGAAGTGCTCAATGTGGGGGGAGAAGGGGACATAGGTAATAATTTCAACAACAAAGTTTAAAAAAATAAAATAAAATACAGCCATTATTAATTATTTTTTAAAAAGTCACATCTCATTGCTACTAGCCAGAGACCATTGCACAATTCACAGACAAACATCAGAGGCAAAGGCCAGAGGTCAGGGCAGGCATCACGTTGTTAGAATATAGAATGACAGAGAGGTACTGAGGTACCAAGCCTGCAACGGTAATACCACAGGAGAAAGCTTCAGATAAATACTACACTATTTATCTACCCACTACCTTTGCTTTCCACAAAAATAAGCAAAAGGACATTGTACTTAATATTAAACAAGTTACTTTTTCTAAAATTGAACTTGGATTGAATCCTAGTTAGAATTAACTACCAACAAAATTCCTGGCACAGATGAAGAAACAAGGAGGGGAAAAAGCAAATATTGTGGGAAATTACCTCACTCAGCAAACCTAAAAACATTCAGTACCCACACTAAGAGGATTTCTCTTCCTAGTTTTTCCAAACTTTTAGCAGCAAAACTCTTATCAAACAAACTCTTAAGTATAATTCTAGGATATAAAGTAAGTAAAAGTAATATTTTACTGCAATATGTTTATCTCAGAAATCCACATTTTATAAAACTTTTGTGAATTGAAAAGGCAACAATAAGAACAGTGAGGCTACTTTCATCAACATTTAAATTTGGGTGTTATGGACGCCTGTAGTTTTTACCACAATCCGTTTCTAATTTATTTCACAAATATGTACTGGCAGCATGGTAATGAGATAATTAAGTAGTTACAAATGTTATCAATTTTTGTTGTAATGACACATTAATAATCTCACGTAAACTGATAGGGGAGCTTTAAAAAATGTAGATTGGGGAATGCCTAACAGTTGCTCATGTTTCTCATCGTAAGTACAAAAGTCAAAGGCAATCAAAGCCCATCATATCTTCCACCATGTCATATAGTGCCCCTCCACCTCTCCTTGCCTTGTTTTGAATTGAGCCAAGGGAAGACGCCTGAATCATTTTACACAATCAGGCACAGACTTGAAGTCAAGAAGAAACCAGCGCAGAGCCACCACGCTGCAAATCACTTGAAGTTGAAATGTTGGGCACTGAGGAAAGGCAGGCAGTGCTCTCAGCCGGTATAAAGCCAAGGAAACCAGGCCACATTGTGGGTCTCCAGCATGTTAAAATGTGTCATGTGACCTGGTAGAGTGTGAATATTAATTTATCATGGGTTTAAAGAAAGAGATTACATGTATTTGGCAGGAAAAGTTTTTAATCAAATGTGTGCAGAATCCCCACAGACCCTCCACAGAACCAGAGGCTCCTCTGGAGTGCAGTTGGAGAGCATTTGGTAGAAAAGACTTACACAAAGCTTGCATGATATGGTGGATTGGGAGCAAATAAAAGCTAATATCTCTTTAGTAATTAATTCTGTGTCAGGTGCTGTGCTAAGTGCATACCGTGGATTATGTCTTGAGTCATCGTGATGGCTTTGGGAGGTATTATCCTTGTTTTTAAGATGAGAAGACTGAAGTTTTGATGAGTTAAACATACCTTTGTTAAGCCAGGTTGGGACCTAGTTAAGTGCAGGGAGCTCTTTGCTATTGTCCCTCTGTATTACCTGGCTCTATTGAATAATAGAACCAGTGGACTGTAGAGAATAGTTTTCCAGAAAAATATCATCTGGAGATTGGTGCATGTTGCTCAATAACGTCAGCTTTTCACTTGAATTCTACTCTCACTTAGAGAAAATTATTAGTGTGCCTGGTCCCAGGACCTGCTATCTAATGTGGTTGCTCTAATAGTCAGCTATAAGAATTTCTCAATCCTTGGGAGTGTGTTTTAACTGGGATGACCCAAAATTCCTACTCCCACACTTTTTCTTGGCCTGTGCACCTGGGGAATGGAGACTGCTCTTGGGAAACTGCTTGGATTGGACCAAGTAATCTCTCTCTGAAACTGATCAGATGGAATGGAGAGAGAACACAGTAGTGATTGCAGAAATTTCTTTTAGGTGCTTGTTACTAATATGGGTGTATTTGTTGGGCCTTTTTGAGGGAGCTTCTGAGGTTGGGAGGCCAGGGAAGCAATAGACATTAGGGAGTGTGTGGAAATTTAGAGTCAGTCCCCCTTGAATTTGAATTCTATCCTGTCACTCACTATCTGTGCAGTCCCTTTACCCCTCTGAGTCTCCATTTCTTATATTTAAAATGGCACCAATACTTTATAAGATTGTCGTAAAGATTAGAGATCATATATATATATATATAAAGCTCCTCATCGTGCCTGGCACAACAGTAAATGCTCAATAAGTGTAGTTGTTATTGTTATTAATACAGCAATATTTATGTTATTAAAGTATCATTAATCCCTAATCTATGGAATGTTATTTGATACTGAGGAATAATCAGTCAAAACAGTGATAAAGATGTTGACTAGCCATACTCAGGAGAAGGGACTCGAGCTTATATTTTTGGCTGTTCCTCAGAGCCAATATCTCCCCTTGGAAAGCAATGAGAAGACACCCTTACCAGACCAATGATGGCTGCTCCCAGTCCAATGAGAGGGCTGACAGAAATGATGACCAAGGTCAGCTTCCAACCCTGGTAAAATCCCAGCAGGAACCCACAGATGCTCGTGGTCATGCGCTGAATGAAAATGGCCATTTGGTCAGCAATGGCATCATTGATTTTATTAATATCACTAGAAATAAGAAAGGCTTTGATCACTACAATGGAATTGGTCAATTCAAATGTCTTACTGAGAAATCTCAGTTTTTCCCTTCTAACCACCCCTATCTCTGTACCCCATCGCCCTTGGGAAGCCTGACTGACGCTCACATCTGGAAAAATTTGCTGCAGCTTGGGAGGTCATCAAGCCTTTCCTGTCACAGCCAAGAAAGTTGTCCTTAACCCAGTTTTCCCAACTGGTGTCCATTAAACATTGGCAAAGGCTTTTGGAAACCATCTTATTTGTCTCTTTTTTATAATTAATACTAGAGGCCTGGTGCATGGAATTCATGTACAGGGATGAGGGTGTCCCTCAACTCAGCCTGCACCCTCTCGCAATCTGGAACCCCTCGGGGGTGTCCGACTGCCGGTGTAGGCCCGATCCTACAGGCAGTGGGACATCCCTCTCACAATCTGGGACTGCTGGCTCCTAACCACTCTCCTGCCTGCCTGCCTGATTTCCCCTAATCACTCTGCCTGCCTGCCTCATCGCCCCAACCACTCATCTGCCTGCCTCATCACCCCTAACTTCTCTCATACCTGCATCATCATCCCTAACTGCCTCTACCTTGGCCCCTGCCACCGCGGCTTTGTCCGGAAGGATGTCTGGAATGATGTCCAGCTGTCCAGTCTAATTAGCATATTATGCTTTTATTATTATAGCTATCCTTGATCTGCCCTGAAGAGCCAGTCTTCCCTTCTTTATTTCTGTTAAGTCCTTTTAGGTTCTGCTCACATACCAACTAATTCATAGAAAGTTATGTAATTCCTCAGAAAGAAGTAATATTTTCTTCCTTATATTTCCATAGCAATGTAACTAATCTGTATACATGTGTATGTATGTGTATGTAATTATTTCATTCTGCTTATAGACAGTATAGAATAGTGTTTAAGAGGACAGACTCTAAAGCCAGACCCTGAGTTTAAACACAAGCTATTCTTGAGCAAGTTACCTAACCTTTCTGTGCCTCAGTTTCCTCATCTGTAAAATGGAGAGAATGACAGATCCTACCTCAAAGGGTAGTAATGAGGATTAGCTAATATATGTAAAGCATGTAAAACAGTACCTAGGATATAGTAAGCAGTCAATATGTGTATGTTCTGATTATTTATGTGTTTGTACCTTTTATCATCCTACTAGGCTGTAAGTTCCTTGAGATGAGGAGATCTGTGGTTTATCTTTATGCTTTGCATAGAGTAAATGCTCCAGAATATTGGTTGAATATAGTTACATTAAATTCACATTCCCGTAATCTTTCGTTCAGTGGAGCAAATAAGCGTTTAGGACTTGATAGCAAAAAATGACCTGAGACATTATGCAGGGATCAGACAATTGTATTCTAGCAAGGCTATGTATCTGTCCAAGGTCTCAGTAAGAGGCAGAATGAGTGCTGGAGTGTAAGGGTCCCAACATTCAGTCTACTTTATTTTCACTACACTGCACACTATCTTTAATGGGACTTCAACGTTTCATTCCATTGAACTGGTTCTAATTCCTCAGGGTTCAACAGGTTGTAATTACTCAGGGCTCATTCAGAATCACCGAGGGGACTATTAATGACCCAAGCTAGCATTCAGATGTAAACTGGATTTTTTCAGAATTTTTTAGCTTGAATCTTTCTCAAACTACTATGGATTTTTTATTTTTGTTTTTATGTGCATAAAAATTATCTCAACAGTCAAAGCAAGGAGATTTGTTCTAGTTATATTGTTAGATACCTTATAGACACCTAGATTGTGACATCCCTCAATTTCTCCTTTTGGGGCCAAATAACCTACTTCTTCTAACTCTCTTCTGTAATGTCATTTCTAGTAGTTTAATCAAAGACCTGCAAACCAAATGATAGTATCCTGGCTTTCAATTTATAATGACCATATTTGATAAAACATTACCCGTGAAAAAGTCATACCTATAAAAACCCAACTTAAGAGACAGAACATATAAAAAATAACGGAGAATGACAAAATAAACTAACAAAGTGGAGACAGACTCATAGATACAGAGAACAGATTGACAGCTGTCAGGGGATGGGGACTGGGTAAGATGGGGAAAAGGATTAATCAAAGAAAAAAAATAAAGACTCATGGACCCAGACAACAGTATAGCGATTGCCAAAGGGAAGAAGGGTACTGGGAGGAGGTAGAAAAGGGTAAAGCGGGGATAAATGGTGATGGGAGGAGACTCATCTTGGGGTGGTAAACACACAATACAATATACAGATGATATATTGTAGAATTGTATACCTGAAACCTATATCATTTTATTATCCAATGCCACCCCAATTAAAAAATAACTGAGAATGTTTCCAATTGTTATTTAATCTATACTAATAAAAGGGTAATATGCTAATTAGACCAGGAGACCTTCAGGACATCCTTCTGGACAAAGCTATGGTGGCGGGGACAAGGTAGAGGCAGTTAGGGGCAATCAGGCCACCCAGGGAGAGCAGTTAGGGGGATCAGGACAGCAGGGGAGGGCAGTTAGGGGGATCAGGCTGGTAGGGGAGAGCAGTTAGGGGGATCAGGCCCGCAGGGAAGAGCAGTTAGGTTAGGAGCCAGCAGTCCCAGATTGCCAGAGGGACCCCCACCTCCCGCCCCCCCATGCCCTGTGCACGCATTTTGTGCACCGGGCCACTAGTTTAGAAATAAGAGTTTATTATAAAAAAAAATCATACATACATACATAAAATGTCCTACCAGCCACTTACTCAGAAAATCTTGTATTCAGCTCTCCCACTGAATTGCAGTCGAACCACCCTATTTCCATTCTCATTATTTTTCTAAAGTAAAGTTTTCTCATTTTCTGTATTTGACGAGCGGAGGCAATTACCCAAGAGCATATGAAATAAGAGTTTATTATAAAAAAAAATCATACATACATACATAAAATGTCCTACCAGCCACTTACTCAGAAAATCTTGTATTCAGCTCTCCCACTGAATTGCAGTCGAACCACCCTATTTCCATTCTCATTATTTTTCTAAAGTAAAGTTTTCTCATTTTCTGTATTTGACGAGCGGAGGCAATTACCCAAGAGCATATCTAGAAATGGAGCAAGGCATGTTTAACATTGAGATTAACATTATTAATTCCTTCTCTTTTCAGAAGAAAATACTTTCACTGTAACAGTTGAGAAAAGGAGGGAAGTAATTCACAAAATGCCTCTTTTGGGGATCTGAGGTGTAAGTGCTGGCATCTGCTCCTGTTGCAGGGAAGCCAGAAGTCCTGGGTTTGAATCCAGATCTGCCACTTTTAGACTGAACCTTACTGAGCTTCACTTACCTTGTGTGGTAAATAAGGCTCAAAGCACCAAAAATAATTATTGCTTTTAACTCACTCGTCTTGCATGCCACGTCTGAGTGAATTTTTCCCCTGAGAGGCCTGCCAACAAGTATTTATGCATAGTTTTCGAGCTTTTAGACAACAATTTTCAGAGAAAGCAAGACAACAATTATGACATAAGCTAATTGTTTCCCTCAACCAAGCAAAGTAAGCCTATTATTAAAACTCCCAGTGCCAAATGAGAAAAACTGATGCATTTCTCTCTTCAACTAGCACTAACTTCCTAGAATTATTGATTGAATGGGGAAGGGGGGAGGGTTATTATTTTTTTCTACAGGAGGTGGCACAACATGAAATACTTTTTTCCTTAATAAGGGTTCAGTGACTCTAGGTCTTTCCATAGCTTAAATGTGCTCTACATTTAGTTTATAGAATTTGGGTTGAAATACAGTTGGGTGAGATTTTAGCATGAAAGAGAAACAGAGTAAAGTTTGCCTTCCTCCAACTCACCACATCTGGCTTTCTCCAGACCACTCACTCGCCCTCTACAAACTCACCTGCAGTGTCTATTTCTGAGTTTAGAAGAGAGTACGAAGTAGGGAGGGCAGGGAAGCACAGGACATTGAAATTAAAGGTCTATCGCTGTCTCTCTAGACAACTGCTTGTATCCTCTCCAACTGAGAGGAAGGATCTTTCTCATTCTCTCATGGCTCCTCTCCCCCTACCCCCAAGCTTCTGAGTAACTTAAAAGTTACGGAGTACACTTTTCATTTCATTGTAATGACTTTGAACCCAGATGTTGCTCAAGAAGTAAAATGGCCAAAGTGGCTTAGTGGTTGAGCATTGACCCAGGAACCAAAGGTCACTGGTTTGATTCCCCTGTCAGGGCACATGCCCGGGTTGTGGACTCCCCAGTAGGGAGCGTGCAGGAGGTAACAGATCAATATTTCTTTCTCTCTCCCTCTCCCTTCCTCTCTCTCTAAAAAATAAATAAAAACATCTTTTTAAATGAAAAAAAGCAAAAAAAGAGAAAAAGCCCATGATGGTTAAAAAAGAAATAAATATAGGTGCTACTAACTTGAATATATCCTGTGATAAGAACTGCAACAGCTGTTCCAGCGTAGTAACTGGCAAATTTGATCATTTCACTTTCAATGTCCATCAACCTTCAAAAGAGAGAGAAAATGTTAAGACTCACAAGAAGGATCAAGCTACCAAAGATTACATTTGTGGGTACAGAGAAATTTAAAGTACATGTATTATACGTTTCTACTAAATATGGATAAGCCTTTTTTAAAAAATATATATTTTATTGATTTTTTACAGAGGAAGGGAGAGAGATAGAGAGTCAGAAACATCAATGAGAGAGAAACATCGACCAGCTGCCTTCTGCACATCTCCAACTGGGGATGTGCCCGCAACCGAGGTACATGCCCTTGACCGGAATCGAACCCGGGACCCCCCAGTCCGCAGGCCGATGCTCCATCCACTGAACCAAACCGGTTTTGGCATGGATAAAGCTTTTTATCTAAATAGAATTATGGACAATTCAAAAATAAATCCCTAAATAGATCTCAAGGCACCAATCTCAGCCGAGATGCCTACCCCCCTTCATTTCTGCAGGCCCAGATGCTAGGGTGTGAAATCATCAATCTGCAGTTGTTGGAAGCCCGGGGGCCTCCATGGCAACCCAGTGCTCTGTCCACTGAGGCCCCTTTCACTGGGGCTCTGTGTGCAGTGAGAGAGCAATCACAGCCACAGGGAGATGTGTGCTGTAAATCAGGAGGCTTGTTGTTCCTCCTTCAGGAATCTAAGCCGCTTTGCAAGTCCTCCATCTCAGAGTGACACTGTGAGGAATGTGCAATGTCATCTTCCCACAGAGGCAGAAACACACTGTATTAGCAGAGCCTTTCTGCTGACTACAGCTCAGGAAGCTTCACTCTCCAGGGTGCTTTCTAAGGTTGAAGCCAAAGAACTTATGGGGAACAGCAAGAAAGCTCCACAGCATTTTCCAGCACAGCTACCATGCTGTGGCATAGGGTTTGGGGCAGGGAGGGGAGGAAATCAGGCACTTTAGAATTAGAAAACTAACATATTGGTTGATGACTGTCCTGATCCTTGGGGACAAGTTAAATGATATGGAGTCCATTTCTTTAGAAAATCAGAAAACAGCATCTTCAGCATAGATGCTCTCACCCCACAAGCTTCCTGCTTTCTATCAGAACTTCCTTTTGTGACCAGGCTGGAAGTGTTCTCTCCTCTACTGACCACAAAGCAAGTATCAAAGTATAATTCATTTAATTCAGAACAGACTGTTATCTATGACAGATTTTATTGCCACCTTGCACTATTTTTCAATACCTTTATTGAATGCATTTACATCGAATATGTATACACACACACACACACACACACATATATATATATATACTAGAGGCCCAGTGCACAAAATTCATGCATGGGGGGTCCACTCAGCCCAGCCTGCACCCTTTCTAATCCAGGAGCCCTAGGGAGATGTCTGACTGACTAAACCAGCAGTCAGACACCCCCCTCACAATCCAGAACCACTGGTTCCTAACTGCTCACCAGCCTGCCTGCCTGATAACCACTAACTGCCCCCCCCCTGCCAGCCTGATTACCCCTAATGCCTCTGCCTGCTGGCCTGATTGTCCATAACTGCCCCCCTGCAGACCTGGTTGCCCCCAAATGCCCCCCTGCTGGCCTGGTCATCCCTCACTTCCCCCTCTGCTGGCCTGGTCAACCCCAATTGCCCACCCCTGTTGACCTGGTCGCCCCACGTAGCCTGCTGTTCAGTCATTTGGTCGTCCCTCACTAACACCTCTGCGGGCCTGGTCACCACACGCAGTCTGCTATTCAGTTGTTTGGTCATCCCTCACTAACCCTATTGCCGGCCTATTCACCCCACACAGACTGCTGTTTGGTTGTTACTGTGACGGAGTCCCAGACAATTTGCATATTCCTCTATTATTAGTATATATATATATATATATATTTGTTTTCCATGCTAGTACATTGCAAGCTACTTGAGGCCAAGGACTGGGTTTAAGCTGCTTGCTCACACTGTCTGAAGCCTGGTACAACATCTTCCACATAGTAGGTACTTAATAAATGTTTCAGGATTTTGCTTTGACTTTGAAAAAACTAGTGAAAGGGAAATAACTGCCTTGGCCAACCCCTCTGACAATCTCTAAACCAGCTAATAAGTCTGTGTTCACCCCATTCCAAGGTTTTCATAATGATTTAAGGGAACCCTGAGAATGAACAAGACCTAGAAAATCATAAATGTACATATAAGTATCCACGGTCAGAGGCATTTACAAAAGCTAACGATAGAGTGTATAATGAGTAAAGCCTTCTAATGTATAAAGGAGTCCATACTCTGAGTTCTTCGTTTGTGAAATGGAATCTGGGTGTCCAAAAACAGAAACCTATGGGCATTTGTAAGAAAGCTTTACTTATCCTTCCTATGGTGCGTTCATTCCTCGGACACTCTAAGCAGAGGTGATTTAGTGCCTGTCATGAAAAATGCAGCTGTCAGTTATAAACAGACCTATGAGGATTTAGAGAACTGAGCACCTGGCCAGCCCAGGGATTTACTGGAGCGAAGTCAGGAGAATTATGTCATCGCTGAGTGGTGTGGATAAGGGCACGTGCAGTTTATGATTCTTTTCACTTCTGAGGCACCTCAGAGATAGATGACTAACTCGTTTCTGTGTTATTTTTGGGAAGAAAAAGTTATCAGTTTTAGAGATTACTTGAGAATATTTCTGGAACAACAGGACAAACCTCTCAGGAAAACTGACAGGAAGGAAACGAGAGGCTGGCCTAGTTCCGTTGGCTGCACATCAAACTCTGCATCGTGTGCCTGGTGGAAAGTTCTTTTGATTATAAAATCCTGGAAAGGATTCTATAAATTGTGCAGGTGATTACGACCCCAGAATGGCACCTTTTTTTTTAAAACAGCAAAATTAACTTACATCTACTTAAATAAATTAAGATTCCCCTGACTCGTTCGTTGAAGAGAGGAGAGGGGAGTGAGGACAATTAGAGGGAAAGGAAAGAGATATTTTACAAATTATTAATATATGAGGATTTCTACCTTGCTTTTTATAACAAATAAGTGCATCATGAGAGTGAATCACTCAGTTTACACCTCACAGTTCCATATTTACTAGAGCCATAGGTTTTTCACTTAAAATATCTAGGAGGTCATTATGACAAGGTGCATTGCTTAGCGAGGAGTTTTTCTTTCAATGGCCCTCATGCCCTGTAGACATAGGAGCGCTGGCAAGGTAGAGTGAACATCCATGTCAGCTCTAAACTGAGCATCACGATGCGGCAGAAACGTGTTCATGTCCTGGCTTCAGGGTGCTGGAGACTCTGTATTCCTTAATGCAAGGGATATGTTGCTAGAACACCCACACATGAGGGTAGCATACTGCCAAAATGGCTACATCTTACTTCCAGAGAACCCACAACCATTTTTTTTCCACCCAGGAATCTACTTTTGTTTATTTTTAATCAAACTTTTTATTTTGAGGTAAGTAAAGATGAGGGTGCAATTGTGAGAAATATTACAGAGAGATTATGTATGCTCTTTTCCCAGTTTCCCCCCAGTGGTACATCTTGTGAAGCTATAGGATAGTATCACAATCAGGATGTTGAAACTGAATAATTAAGGTCAGGGCAGTCTCATTGCCACAAGGATTTATCATGCTGCCCTTTTATATGCATCCATGCTTTTATGTGGCCACTCCTCCCTTAACCACTGGCTACCACTAATCTGCTCTCTGTTGTTATAGTTTCATCATTGGAAGAATGTTCAATGGAATTACACAGAATGTAACCTTTTAGGATTGGGTTTTATTTCAATCAGCATAATTCTTTCAAGTTTTATCAACAGCCCATTCCTTTTTATTGTTAAGTAGTATTCCACGGTATAGATGAATTACAGTTAGTTTAACCCACTCACCTATTGAAGGATGTCTGGGTTGTTTCCACTTTTTGTCTGTTACAAATAACGCTTCTATTTTTTACATTTAAGTTCATTTCTCTGGGACAAATCCCCAAGAGTAGAATTGCTGGGTCATATAATAGTTGCATGCCTAGCTTTTTAAAAATTGCCAAACTGTTTTCTAGAGTGGCTGCCCCAATTTTACATTCCCACCAAGGTATGGGTGATCCAGTTCCTCCACATCCTCACCAGCAGCTGGTGTTATCACTATTTTTTATTTTAGTCATTCTGACAGATAAATACTGATTTCATTTTGATTTTAATTTGCATTCCCTAACCACTAGTGTGAGCATCTTTTCATGGGCTCATTTCCCATCTTTATATCCTTAGTGAAATGTCTGTTTGTGTCTTTCCTCCATATTCTGAATTATTTTTAACTATTGAGTTTTGAGAGTTGTTTAGTTATTCTAGATCCTAGTTCTTTGTTAGATATATGATTTGCAAATACATTCTCCCGGTCTGTAGTTTGTCTTTTCATCCTCTTAACAAGGTCTTTGTAGAAATTTTTATTTATTAATTTTGAGAGAGACAGAGAAGCATCCATTTGCTGTTCTCTCTATTTTTGCACTCATTGGTTGATTTTTCTATGTGCCCTGACCAGGGATTGAACCCAGAGCCTTGTCATACTGAACAGTGCTCTAACCAACTGAGCTACCTAGCCAGGGCAGTTAACATGGTCTTTTGTAAAGCAAAGTTTTTAATTTTGATGAAGTCCAATTTATCAAATTTTATCTTTATGGATTATTTTTGGTGTCAAGCCTAAGCACTCTTTCTCTAGCCATAGAAAATGCTCTCCGATATATTTTTCTAAAATTTTACAGTTTATTTTTTTACATTTAAGGTCATAATCCATTTTGAGCTAATTTCTGAATATGTTTATGTTTGGGATGTCCAATAATTTCTCCACCATTTAATAAAAACTTTATCTTTCCTTCATTGAAACTGCTTTTCCACCTTTGTCAACAAACAGTTGGCCATATTTGCGTGGGTTTGCATTCTCTATTCTGTTCCTCTGTCAATGTCATACTGCCCTGATTATTATGGCTATATGAGATGACTTAAAATTGGGTATATTGTTTTCTCGCATTTCATTCTTCTTTTTGAAAATTGTTTTAGATATTCTAGTTCTTTTGCCTTTTCATGTACATTTTAGAGTTATCTTGTTTATATCTACAAAAAATCTTATTTAGATTTTGATAGAAATTGTATTAAACATGTATATAAATTTGGGAGAACTGACATTGTTACTGTACTGAATCTTCCAATTGATTAACACAGTATGTGTCTCCATTTATTTTGGTCTTCTTTGATTTCTTTTATCAGCATTTTGCAGCTCTCAGCATACAAATCCTGTACATGTTTTGCTAGATTTACACATAAGTAAAAGTTTTTAAGTAGTTATAAGCATTGTATTTTGAATTTTGGTACCCACATTTTTGTTGCTAGTATATAGAAATACTATTGAATTTTGTATTTTATCTGTATTCTAAGACCTTGTTGAACTCATTAATTGGTTCTAGGAGATTTTTGTAGATTCTTTGGGATTGTCTGTGTTGAAAATCATGTCATCTGCCAACAAAGATGTCTGTAATTCTTCCTTTACATCTTCAAATATTTAATTGTAGTAAAAAAAAAAATAAACCCATAAGACTTTCTACCTTAACCATTGTTGAATGTACAGTTTAGTAGTATTAAGTATTAAATTAATATATTTTTTTTTACCTCTTTCCTTCCTTATTGCACAAGCTAGAATTATGTTAAATAATAGAAGTGAGAGCATATATTCTTGAATTATTTCCAGTCTTAAGGGGAAGGAAAGAGGTAAAATCTTTCAATATTAAGTATAATGTTAACTGTTGGATTTTTTGTAGATGCACTTTTTTAAAGGGAGGGTTTGCTTTTGTTCTTTTCATCACGAATAGATGTTGAAATGCTTTTTCTCATCTATGGAAGTGATCATGTGGTTTTATTTATTAGCCTGTTAACATGGTAGATAACATGGATTGTTTTTTCAAATATTGAACCAGCTTTGTTTCTCTAGAATATAGCCCATTTGCTTCTGGTGTATAATTTTTTTGGTATATTGCCAAATTCTATTTGCTAATATTTTGTTAAGATTTGGCATCCATATTCATGAGAGTATAGTAATGTATAGTTTTCTTTTTTGTAATATTTTTTGCCTGGTTTGGGTATCCGTATATCCTATATAATAAAAGGATAATATGCAAATAGACCGAACAACAGAACAACCAGAACAATCAAACAATCAAACAACCAATCGCCATTATGTGTGCTGACCAACAGGGGGCATGAGTGGAATATGGCGGGGGTCAGCCACAGTGGGATGGTGTGAGAGGGGGCACCAGACCAAGGCAGGGTACCAGTCGCTGTTATCAGGGCAAGCCTCTGGTTGCTACTGAAAATTCTTTGTTCCCGCGCACACTGCAGCCCTACCCAGCACTAGCACCTGCTGCCGGCACCGGCCCCACTTCCATCCACTGCTAGTGCTGGAGCCACTGCTCACACCCACTGCTGGTGTCAGGCAACAGCCCTGATCACTCGGCACCGTCAGCGGTAGTGAGTGGCAGCTGGAGGCCCTGTTTGCTCCTGATGGCTTCTCCACCTCCCTCTGCTCCTGAGGGGTGATTGGGGCAGTAGCTGCTGCTCACACTCGCTGTTGGCACTGGTCCCAATCGCTCCGCACCTTCAAAGGGTGCGAGCAGGGCCAATGTCAGTGCATGAGAGTAGCAGCGGCAGGAGCAATGCTGCTGGCAGACAGGGGGCAGGGGGCTATGGCGGGAGTGGCTGGGTGGGGATGCAGAGGATGGGCCAAGAACCTCCTCTGTGCCTACTGCAGTCTCGTGGCCCACAGTTCCTTTCAAGGTGCACGAATTTGTGCACTGGGCCCCTAGTTAGCTTCATAAAATGAATTGGCATATGTTCCTTCCTTTTTTCTGGAAAATAATGTATAAAATTGTGTTATTATTATTTAAGTATAGATATAATTTTACAGTGAAAACGTATTGACCTGAAAGATCCTTTTTTGAAGTTTTTAAATTATAAATTCAATCTCCTTAATAGTTAGAACTATGCAAATTATTTATACCATATTAGATGAACTGTGGTAATTTGTATTTTCAATCAATGGGTTCATTTCTCCAAGTTGTCAAATTTAAGTGTGTAGACTTGTTTATAGTAGTTCCTTATTATCCTTTAGAACAGTGGTTCTCAATCTTCCTAATGCCACAACCCTTTAATACAGTTCCTCATGTTGTGTTGACCCCCAACCATAAAATTATTTTCATTGCTACTTCATAACTGTAATTTTGCTACTGTTATGAATCGTAATGTAAATATCTGATAGGCAAGATGTATTTAGGTGACCCCTGTGAAAGGGTCGTTCAACCGCCAAAGGGGTCACAATCCACAAGTTGAGAACCGCTGCTTTAGAAGATGTTTGCAAGATCTGTAGTGATCTCATCTTTTATTCTTAATATTGGTAACTGTGTGTTCTCCCCCTTTTTTTTTTTTTGTCAGCCCTGCTAAAGGTTTGCTGATTTCAAAGGAACAGCTCTTTGTTTTATTGATTTCCTGTATTATTTTTCTGTTTGTTTTTTTAAATCTTTGTTACTAGAGGCCCGGTGCATGAAATTTGTACAGGGGAGGGGTGTGTCCCTCAGTCTGGCCTGCACTCTTGCAATCTGGGAACCCTTAACCACTTCTGCCTGCCAGTCTGATCACCCCTAACCACTCCCCTGCTGGCTTGATTGATGCCTAACTGCTCCCCTGCCAACCTGATTGCCCCCAACTGCCCTCCCTTGCTGGCCAATCACTCCCAACTGCCCTGCCCTACAGTCCTGGTCACCCTAACTGCCCTCCTCTGCTGGCCTGATCTTGCCCCCAACACCCTCACCTGCTGGCCTGATGGCCCCCAGCTGCCCTCCCCTGCAGGTCTGGTTGCACCCAATTGCCCTCCCCTCCAGGCCTGGTCACTCCCAACTGCCCTCCCCTGCTGGCCATCTTGTGGTGGCCATCTTGTGTCCACATGGGGGCCACATCTTCTGTGTTGGAGTGATGGTCACTGGCCTGATTGATGCCTAACTGTTCCCCTGCTCTGATCTCACCCCCAACTGCCCTCCCCTGCCAGCCTGATGGCTCCAAACTACTCTACCCTGCCAGCCTGGTTGCCCCCAACTGCCCTCCCCTACTGGCCTGTTCACCCCAACTGCCCTCCCCTGCTGGCCATCTTGTGGTGACCATCTTGTGATAGCCATCTTGTGACAACATTGCGCAACGCCACCTAGGCTTTTATTATATAGGATATTATCTCATCTGCTGGCTGTTTATCTTCACAAAGATAAACAAAATTAATAAACCTTCAGCTAGACCAAGAAAAAAAATAGAGATGATTCAAATAGTTAAAGAAATAAAAGAGAGACATTACTACTTGTCTTCCAGCAATAAAAAGAATTATAAGCAAATACTTTGAACAACTTTATGCCAACAAGTTACATAATTTAGATGAAAGGCAAAAAAAATCCTTAGGAAACACTAATTTGTACATGTTAAACAGTGAATTATATGGTATCTGAATTGTATCTCAATAAAGCTGTTTTTAAGTGTGTGGTCTTAAAGTGTCTAAATTCAAAAGAGTGTTTAAATGCATAAGCTACATGTACATTACTAAGAAAATAGACTGAAATCCAAGAGAAAATAGAGACTCAGATTTCTATATTAATGCATCCATATGTGGGGCAATTGAGGATAGTAACTTCCCAATGGCTTTGGTCATCAGCCTCCAAGAAGCCCCTAATGATTCTTGTCTTCTGGTATTCACACTGTTTTGTGGTGCCCTCTCAAATTGTACTAGGGTTGGTCTGTGTGACCAACAGAATATGGCAGAAATGACACATGTCACTTCCATGATTTCATTAGCTTTTCAGAATTTATTTGCTCAGAATAATCAAACAGTAAGGTGAAAGACTGAAAGAAGATAAAAGAAGGGAAGTCCAAATATCAAAATGCAGTTTACTTCTATCCAATTAAAGTGTAAAAACCAATAAGTTAATCAGGAGGCCTAATGTTTTTCAGCATTTTTCACTAAGAGCCATTTGAAAGGCTTTAGCCTATAAATTCCATCCAATAAATTACAATTGGTATGTGGAAACCAATACAATGAAAGAGAAGAACTAGCTCTTACTATTAAACATGCATGCTTATGTTGATAAAATCATTGAGTCGCCTTGTATAGTCCAAGACTGATAGACCTATTATAATAGGTGGAGAAATTGGACTTTTAATGATACACTTTTTCAAGAAAGGAAGTTGCAAGGAGTTGGATAATTTGGGAGGCATATTAACTTAGAGGGAGGAAAATGTCCTCTCCCTTCTCCTCTGTCCCACCCAACTGCATTTTCTCAGTGATCTTACTACATGAAAGCTAAACAAACATAGTAATTCAGAGGTGTAACAGTATTAATGTCAGTGACCATAATAATTCACAATTAAAGTATTTAACTCATCAAAGGAGTTCCTAGTAAAGAAATGGCCCAAGAATAAAGGTAGATTCATTATTTAATTCATCTAATAAATATTTATGAGCACTTGGTATCATGGATATATCTCTAATTTTGATTTATTTTTTTTTGTAAATCCTCACCCAAGGATATTTTTCCATTAAGTTTTAGAGAGAGTAGAAGGGGGAGAGACACAGAAAGAAACATCAATGTGAGAGAGACACAACAGTTGGTTGCCTCTCATACCACCCTGACAGAGGTCAGGGACCAAGCCTGCAACCAAGGTATGTACCCTTGATGGAATTGAACCAGGGACCCTTCAATTCAAGGTCCAACACTATCCACTGAGCCAAATCAGCCAGGGAAATTTTGGCCCTTCTAATAGTTATTTCCAAATTTTAAAACATTATAAGATATACTTTTAGGAATTCTCTTGAAAAAATTTATCTTCATGATTATTAAGGACTTGGGTCTATTTACATTATAAAGAAGTCTTAATGCATTTTTTTCAAAAGTGGGAGTAATTAACTTTACATTTTGTAGTCATTTCATTCTGTAAAAAGCAGTTCATCTCTGTTCTTCAATGTAAATGAAAGACTTAAAAGATGGTCACTGGAAATAGTCACCCTTTCGTACAAACCGTTCTGAGTTTTACTTCTAAATTTAGAAAAAAACACATATATATATTAGAAAATGTATTTCTAACGAGTAGGTTTAGTATTTTTCAAAAGGGTACTTCTGCATACTGTATGTTATCCTATACTTTTCTATCAAGCACTAACTAGTTTTCAACTACATATTTATTTGAATGGTCATTGATTTAATGATGGTTTCAGAGATAAGAACCATGACTCTTAAAATAACCACTGTATCCTTGATGCTTACACAAGTTTCTGGTACATAGTTGGTGTTCAAAAATTTTTGGTTAAATAGGTGAATAAATAAAATGCTATAAGAGTAGATAATGTTATAGAGAGTGATTTAGAAGGGTTTTTCATAATCTGGAATCAAGCCTGTTAAAAGCTTTTTAAATGAAGGTAAAAAATATAAATTCACTTAGGAAAGCCATTCCAAGTGTCTTCCTAGCAAGGTCGTGCCCTGCCTTTGGTTCTTAAACCTAAGCATGTGGGTTCACATATGCAAATGACCTTGTTCTGTCCCTGAGGCAGCGTGAGGCAGGCTGCAAAGTCCAAAACAGTGAGTCAACCTGTGTACTCTAACTCCACTGATTACCAGGCAGCTATTGGGATTATCACAAAGAAAACAGTAGTAGCACAGCCAGCTCTGGCTAATCCTGCGTGGCTTTTTCCTGTTCATGACACCATACCACTCTTCCATAGAAATTCAACTACTAACTGAGACCAGTGGCCCCTACTCCAAGGCCTCTGGCATAGTAATAAAATCCCCATTATACAGGAAAGGCTGGGGATCTAGTGGATCATTAGCCAAGGCCACAGAAGCTAAGGAGTGGATGAGAGCTAGAAAAAAAGGAAAGGAAGTCTTTTATATAAGACATGACATAGGACTAAAGTAAAATCCATGGGTCATTTTCTTTTGGTATTAAGTATTGGTAGCCCCACCCTCAAACCTATACACTAAAAAGTGGTTAAATTTGGATGATGCATTTAATGGGCAATTTCCAAATATGTTTTCTGTTAGGATGTCAAAACCTGGTAAGATAGGAGAACCTCGGGGCTGAGTAATTTGTAGAAATGTGGGTAAATTTCTGTTTCTGTGTACGCTATATTAGATACCACTCCAGCTCAGTCAATATGTTCCCTTTACACATTTTGAATTACAGTTTAAGATGTGAACAAAAAAGTAAAAAATAGCAGCCTACCCACAAGGCATTCCATTTGTCACGTTCTGGCTGAGGGAGCTGTTGGTCCACACGATGGTGTTGTTTACACACGCTTTTCCAGGGATCTGGAGTTCTTGTAATTCAGTTTCGTAGTCAATAAAAACATCTGTCATGGTGCCAAAAATGAGTAGCACGCCTGGATGGGCTAGTCCATGGAGAAATGCACACAAACCTCCCACAAACATCAGCCAAATGTCAGTCGTTGAAGAAAATCGAAACTTGAAAAACAAAGGATTCAGAGATCATCTATGGGTGAAAAGCAGGAGAGGTAGGAGGACTATTTAATTTTAGTTACTAGGTTCTGATAAATAGTATTCAACACCACATTTTGTGGGATCATCATACTGAACAACAGAGTTCTCACTAATTAGGTAAAAATGAATGGTATAGCAGTTATCTAAAACATTAGACTCTTACATTGTCAGTCCATGTTATTTCTTTCCTGATCTCTGAATTCACTTTCTTTATCTCAAGAGCTGGCTTTATTAGTTTTATTACCAATTGAAAGAAGCCAACTTAGCTATTTGTCCACAACTTCTGAGGGAAACAGTCACTGGCACGTATACCATTGCCATGTGTATATACTACGTAGGACATTCAGCAATAACATGCATTGGCTCCTAGAACCGATAATGGCAACCAATAGTACCTATGTGTGCCTAGAAATGCCTCCACCATGAATAATTTGGAGAAAATACTTATACTATTTCTAAAGTCTTGTCATACAAATAAAAATGCACAATATGATTTCTGTGATGGTTTTTCTTACTAAAATGATAATTATAAACTTAGTGATTATTTTCTAGGACACTTTTCTGATCTACTGAGTAAGATTTGTGTGTTTAATCAGTAATACATTTCTAATTGATAGTCAGCATGTTTTCACATAGACAACGTTTATGACTGAAAAAGTAATCACTGTAGTTAAAAAAAAACTGCCAATATGACTAAAGATTTAACACTTCCTCCATGATCTGAACGATTCATAGTTACAAAACTTATGTCATAAGTCAGCACGGTCTTATTACCAATTGAAAGAAGCCAACTGGACTGCTATCACCTTTCTTCTCATTTTGTAACCTGAAGAGAGAAAATAGGGATTTACGGACCATCCTTCCCAAATAATGAGAAATTCTCCCTAGGTGGTGATTCAATGAGTCATTTTTTTTTAGCAAGAAAAAAAGCTCCCTCTGGTTGAGAAATTCTTGCCAAACCTGGTATCTTAAAAACAAGCTTTTATTCTTCAGATTTACCTCTTATAGAGATTTCAGTATAGCTATATCTCATGTTCAGGAGTGATTCATTGATGTTTTTCGGAAGGCACTGAGAGAAAATAAAAAGTATTCCATACTCTCATTTATACTAATAAATATCTTCTTTGGTTAATTTTTTCCCATTCCCTCCAACCCTCTTCCCACTGAAATCTGTTATTCTGTTCCACTGGACCTATTTTGTTTGTCAGTTTATTTTGTTCATTAGGTTCCACATATAAGTGAGATAATGTGATATGGACCTATTTCCTTGTGGTTGGATTACCTGATTTAAAACTTCCTTCTAGCACTTAAAACATTTTACAACTACATTAAATAGTGTTGATGTGATGAAAAGTTTCCCTTAAACTCCCATGTTTCCCATTAAATTATATTTCCTTAGTATTTCTTATTCATTTTATTTATCAGAAAGCTTTTCTTCACTCATCT